>NC_091800.1:65596666-65906250 GCF_041296235.1 Equus asinus
CAAAACCAAATAAAAGGAGGAAGAAGCAAAAAGTAACAGAAAAAATTAAAAACTATTACAAAAGTTTTTTAAAAGTGGGCAAATGCAAGCAAATAACTATACAATATAAAAGTAAATCTTGAGAAGTCAAAAAAAGTACTGACTTTTCAACTAACTGTGATGTGGAATCCTGGATAGGATCCTAGAACAGGAAAAGATCATTAGGTAAAAACTAAGAAAGTCTGAAAAAGGTACAGACTTTCGTTTATAAGCTGGTTCATTAATGGTAACAAACATATCATAATAATGTAATATGTATAATAGGGAAAACTGGGTGGGAGTTATACAGAAACTGTCTGTAGCATCTTCACAATGTTTCCATAAATCTAAAACAAAAAGTAAAATTAAAAGTTTATTAAAATATATAAAGTTAAAATGAATGACAATAACATAAAATTTGGGAAGAGTATAAGAAAGTATTCTAAGATTCTAGCATTATCAGGCAAGTGGTAAAAATAATAATTCAAGGTAGACCCCAACAAAGACGTAGACTGCACTCTCTAGAACAACACCGTGTAATAGAATTTTCTGCAATGATAGGAATGTCCTCTATCTGTACTGTCATACCTTAGCCACTAGCCATCTGAGACTAGTGACCACTTGAAATGTGGCTAGTGCGACTAAGGAACTGAAATTTTAATTTTATTTAAATTTAAATAGCCACCTGTGGCCAGTGGCTACCACATTGGGCAATATAGTTCCAGAATAACCTAAAGGAATAGTAAAAACATACGCAATTAACTAGTTCTTAGTAGGAAAAAAATCAAATAGTAAAAAAATTATATTTGATTGATCCAATTTAAAGCAAAGAAAAAGAGGCAACATAACAAAATACAGGTGGGCCGAAAAGAAAACAAATAGTAAGAGGGTGGCTATAAACTCAACTGCATCAATATTACGTTAAATGAATTTGGACTCAATACTCCAAATAAAAGACAAACTGCATGCTGCTTACACCCAACTATATACTATTTATAAAAAGAAAAACACACTTTAAAGCCAAGGACATAGAAAGTTTGGTAAACAAATACACCTTTCTTAACTAACAATAAGAGACAATAGATAGACAGTTGGATACACAATGTAGTTCTATCAACATCAGCTAAATTAGATTTTAAGGCAAGATGGATTCCCACAGATAAAGAGGACTATTTAATAACACTAAAGAGATCAATCAACAGAAAGATATAATCCTAAATCTATATGTATCCAAAAACATAGCTTCAAAAAATATAAGCTGAATTTGACAGAAACAAAAGGAGAAAGACGTAACCCCCCAATCGTATAGGAAGATTTTAACACAGATCTCTAGATAGCTGGTAGAAAACTGATACAAAAACATTTGACAATTAACAACTTTACCTAATCAGTATATGTAAACTGTGCTAGCACTGACGGAACTAAAATTCACTTCAAGTACTTATGGGCTATTTACCAAAATTGATCATAATCTGGGTCATAGTGAAAGACTCAACAAATTTTAAAATATTTAAATCATTCAGAGTATGTTTTGACAACAGAAATATTTTCAAAGACATATCAGTAAGAAAAAGAAAGACAAACCCATAGGAAAACAGCCCCCCCCCCAAATATTAAGCAGATATTTTATAAAAAAGGACATCAAGATGTCCAATAAATATATGAAAAAGTTCCCAACATCAGTAGTCATCAGCAAAATGCAAATTAAAACCACAGTGAGATGCTGTTATACATACACAAAGTTGGCTAAAACGAAAAAATAAAGATGGTATCAAGTGCTAGCACGGACGTGGAACAAGTGTAACTTTCATACAGTGCGGATGGAAATGTAAATTGGTACAACCATTTTGGAAAACTGTTAAGTACAATAGTATATAAGCTGCATATATGCATACTCTTATGACTCTGCAGTTTCATTCATAGTTCTACAAAGAACAAAAATTTGTACAAAAGCTCATGAAAACATACACGCTATGGGGCTCGCCCCATGGCCCAGTGGTTAAAATTCCACGAGCTCCACTTCAGCGGCCTGAGTTCTTGGGTTCAGATCATGGACGCAGACCTACTCCACTCATCAGCCATGTGGTGGAGGCATCCCACATACAAAATAGAGGAAGATTGGCAGAGATGTTAGCTCAGGGCTAATCTTCCTCACCAAAAAAGAAAAAAAACCCCACACATGTGTAGAATGTTCACAGCAGCACTATTCCTAGTAGCCCCAAGTTGGAAAAAAGGATCCACCATCAGTATAATGGACCAATAATTTGTGCTAAATTCATGCTGTGGAATACTATAGAGCAATAAGAAATTAATAAACTACACGCAACAGGAATAAATCTCATACATAAAATGTTGAGCAAAGAAAGCCAGGTACAAAAAAATGTCTACTGTGTGGTTACATGCATAGAAAGTTCAAAATCAGGCAAAACTAAGCTGTGTCAGTCTTGAAGGTATATTGACTGGAAGCGGGAATGAGGAGGTTTCTGGGATGCTAGTAATGTTCTAGTTCTTGATCTGAGTTCTAGTGTCATGGATGTGTTCATTTTGTGGAAATTCTTTGAGTTCTACATTTACGATTATTCCTGTTTTCTGTGTGTATATATGTTTTACTAAAATGTTTACATAAAAGTAAAACAAAGATAATGAATTCCAGCTTGTGCTCAAGATACCTCTCCCTAAATATTTAAATCCAAATAGATCTGAAACTTTCTCTGGAGGATGCTGAAATTGATGGCCTTTGGAGCAGCTCTCATGCTGATCTGCTATATCTGGTCAAGTAGAAAAAAATAAAAGGAAATGAGGAAAGAAGTGGCTTTAAAATGCCAAGCGAAGGAGCATCCTTAGCAAGTTTCCCTTTTCTGCTGTCACTCACTCCTGAGTGAGCTGAGGTTTGAACATGGAGGTACTAATTGGGAAGGTATCTTTGGAGAAGTTGTCTATTCAGACTTTGTTTTACATCAGGCTAATCTTGGACAGAAATTTAAGATGTATGTTTCATATAAAATTAAGATATATATTTCAGGGGCTGGCCCGGTGGTGTAGTGGTTAAGTTCACACACTTCGCTTCTGCAGCCCAGGGTTCACAGGTTCTGATCCTGGGCATGGACCTATACACCGCTCATTAACCCATACTGTGGTGGCGTGTCACATACAAAATAGAGGAAGGCTGGCACAGATGTTAGCTCAGGGACAATCTTCCTCAAGCAAACAGACAAAGATTGGCAATAGAGCTTAGCTCAGGACCCAACTTCCTCACCAATAAATAAATAAAAAGATATATATTTCAGATTTAAGCACCTTCCAGATATATTCCATGGACCCCAAACTTACCAATTTTACAGCTCCTAGGTATAGTTTCTTTCTCCTCAGGAGTCCTGACATGAGGGATGTATCTCACAGATGATCAGTTTCCACCAGTGGTTCTGTCACCACTTTCTTTCAGAGTTCCCAGTTCTTATTGTCCATAAACTGATATAGTTCTTTGTTCCATATCTTTGCTGCTGCTGATTTCAACATTTCTGGTGATTTTTTTCCTATCTTAGGAAATAAGGAAATGATTTCTACTTGTTACCTTCAGGTCTCTGGGGGCTGGGGGCAGTAGTTAGTTACAGGAGAACTGTGCCCCTAGTTACATAGTCTTTTATTTTTATCTCAGCCCTTTTCTCCTCAAAGCTCATAGGCATTGCTGACCTTCTGGATTTTGGAGTATTAAAGTGCAGCTGCACACTATACCTAGAACTCACCCCTCCTGATATCCATCCCAACCTGTTCATTCTGACTTAGCTTGCCAGACACCTTTCTCGTTCATGGTAACTCATTCCATCAGAAACCTTTCATGTCCTGCCTTACCTCTAGGTCCATCAGTCTATCAATCTGTTTTAATATAACTAAATCCTAATTATATAGTGTCAAGTTCTTTCTCAAGGGGGTGGTGGGTCCCGTATGAATCAAGGAATGTTCTGAACATTCCTAAGTTAAGAATTTCCCTAAATATCTTATGGATTAGGACACTTATCTGTCAAATGCCAAAAAATTACTGCCTATCTCTACCCACAAATATATCAAAGTCTCAACTTCGTCCTTCCTGAGACACCAAAATAAGTGTCAAAAATCAATTTTCTAGAGCAGGCAAGGGAGAAATCAATGCAGAGAGTTGTAAGAGCAGCATCTTAAATTTCAGTCCAAGATTAGCCTGATGTAAAACAAAGGCTGAATGGACAACTTTTCCAAAGATACTATCCCAATCGATACCTCCATATTCAATCCTCAACTCAGTCAGGAGTGAGTGACAGCAGAAAAGAAAAATTTCCTAAGGATGCTTCCTCCACCTAGCTTTTCTAAGCCACTCTTCTCACTTGCTTTTATTTCTCCTACTTGGTCAGATATAGTGATTAGTCTGAGGGCTCTTCCAAAAGTCATCAATTGGAATTGCAGCCAGTGATAAGAAAAAGAACTGAGAAACATTGAAAATGACTCACATTTGCCTACTTAGATCTTCCTTTCCCAGATGTGTAGGACTACATTGTTCTTGTTCATCTAAGATGTTGAATTGGCTCCAGTGAGCTGCATTCATTTATACATTTTTTTACCTTCAGCTCCAATTTTGAGAAAACACAATTTGTCCATGATAGCTTAATTTGGGGGTTAAGAGAAAGTCTCCAAATCTCAGTGGTGTAAAAAACAGTTCTATCCTTACTTAACCACATTGGTTGGGGGTCTGGCTGATGCTTTAGGGGATCTGTCCTCTACATAATGGCTTAGCGTTGCACCTCCATATCGTTTCCGTCCATGACTACATGGCAAGAGTGAGACCGAGGAAGCTTCTCTCAATTAAAGAATTCATCTGGAAGAAACGTGGGTCACTTCTGCTCATATTTCATGAGGTACGTAAGTCAGTGGCCATATATAACCTTAAGAGGGCAGAGAAGTAAGTGTCTTCCCTCCCTGCAATCTTGTCCTGATAGAAGGCAAAAATGAACGATTAGTTAAATAAAAAATATGTTGAGTAACTAGTGCTTCATACCAGTGACCCAATTTAGACCAAGTCTTAATCTTTAAATAATATAAAGGAGAAAGAAATAATTAAACATGAAGAAAGTGGACTCTTGATAAGGAAGGGAAAACAAGTTTCTACTCTATTAGTGAACCAATTTGGCATAGCTTCATGGAATACCAACTTGAGAAGAATTCTGAGGCCAACCTAATCTCAGTGGAGAAGAGTGACTTAACAGCTATGAACACAGGAATGAGGAGCAGTGCTGTGTTGTAGATTGACTCATCAGTCTCACTTCCAACCCCCTTTCTGCATCCGTACCTTTGCATGAGCTCCCAGAGGGCAGAGTGTACTTCTCCATCCCTTGACTGGAGGTTGGCCCTGTAACTGGTTTTGGCCAATGGCATGCGGGTAGAAGTGTGTAATTCCTGAGCCAAGACCTTAATGTCCTCCTGTGTTGCCACTTGCTCTCTCACATCTCTGCCATTCCCATGAGAACAACATACTCCATGTGGTGCTTTGGTCCCAGAAGGATAAGTGATACGAGGAAGGGAACCATCCTGGTCCCCACAGCCTGAAGCAGAGCTGCCCCAGGCATCCCATTGACCTGCACAGAGTTAGAAGAAAAGCCACAAAGCTGAACCCAGCTTTCATCAGTTGAACTTCTGCCAATCTTCAGAGACGCAAGAAGAGTTACAAATCGTTGTTGCTTTAGTCATGAAATTTCTGGGTAATTTTTTATGCACTAAGAGCTAATCATTATAAGGTACACGTGCCAGACACTGATCATTCATAAATCACAGTGAATGAAAAAAACAAAGAATCTAGGAAACAGAAAGGATGGGAGACTGTCATACAAAGAAAAAGAAAGAAAAAAGCATTCTTGAAGAGTAGGAAAGAAAAATAAGAAAAAATATATTTAAAGTAACTATTTTCTAAACAATCAAGATACATGAACTAAGAGTATATGGTCTGGTTTGTGACTATATTTACATGAAATATTTCCAAGTGACAAAATTTGGCATTTTTGTGAATGATTTTATTTTAAAATCAGAAAGAAATGAATGAAGTTGGAACAGTACCTAACAATATACATGAAAGGTCATTATCAATCAGTCTATAAAATTACAAACTTGAACATGACGTTTACTACAAAATTTTGTTGTATTAGAATTAAAGGGATGTCTGTGTTTTGAAGGAGGTGGCTTTTGGAATAAATTTTTAAAAAGCATTATTTCAAACAGTAAAACCATAGAATTCAGTGACTTCGTAAAATAGGTAAAAATGTAAATAGATTTTTCAAGGTAAATTTCAGAATGATAATTTTTCAAATGAGATAATGAGATATTTAAGAAAGCTAATTTTGAAACAGCTTCTGAAATGGGGACTGACGTCAAGAGGGCAGCCAGGCACTAGCTAATGTATGGGAGCAAACATTGATTTCACACGATTATGAGTCCAGCACAAACTTTTTATATTTTCATAAATAGACAAGGGTGAACACCAACGAGAAGAGTAGCGAGAGGGAAGAGAGTAGGAGGGGCTCAACTGTTGAGGACTGGGTCAAGGTAGTCCCAAGCTGTTTTTCTTTCATCTCATGGATGTTACCGAGAGGCTCAAATCCCAGGATTCTCACCTTCGTTTGCATCAGAATAACTTGGGATGCTTTTTAAAATACAGGAGCCCAGGCCCCATCTGAGAGTCCATTGGTCTCATATTGGTATTTTTTTAAAGATCTCCATGCCATTTTATTTTATTTTTTTCATTTTTATTTTTTTTTGAGGAAGATTAGCCCTCAGCTAACTACTCCTCTTTTTGTTGAGGAAGACTGGCCCTGAGCTAACATCCATGCCCATCTTCCTCTACTTAATACGTGAGACGCCTACCACAGCATGGCTCTGGCCAAGCAGTGCCATGTCCGCATCCGGGATCCGAAGCGGCAAACCCCAGGCCACCGAGAATTGGAATGTGTGCACTTAACTGCTGCGCCACTGGGCAGGCCCCTCTATGCCATTTTAAAGTGTAACCAGGGTTAATAATCATCGCTACTTTTACCTACTCCAAGTATACATAAGTCAATTAGTAATTAATTACAATTAGCAACTCTCCAATCCCAGGCTGTTCTGGTCTCGTTGCATTCAATCCAATAGGGTCATGTGCTCTGATAAAACTTGGAGGGACTGTCATGTTATTAAATATTTACAAAGTAACACAGTGACATTTTTGTAAGCTGTGTCTCACAGTAGTCAAGGTGGATTACATAAATAAAGGCAAAAGACTACCAGTTAACCTTGAAAAGAATCTGCTATATCTACACAAATGATTATTTGTGCAAAAAAATCCTAGTTTCCAGTTATCTGAAGCAGAGAACATGTTTCGTTTCAGCACTGTGCTATGGAAGGGACTGAACTACGGAAAAGGACTTTGATGTCATAGGTTCAACTTTTGAAAAATAGGATACATTTTAAATATAGATGACAATGATATTGAAGCTATATTTACAGGTGATTTATAAAACAGTCTCAGAAAGAATATTAGCTGAATATCGACTAAAGTCCAGGTGTAGCAGCTCTCATGGAATACGAAAGGGCACAAGATTGACCTTTTTACCAAAAAGAAGGAAGGAAGGAAAGAAAGAAAGAAAGGAGAGAGGGAGGGAGGAAGAGAGAGCGTGAAAATCAAGCAAATAAAAACAATAAAACAATTTGAAACACTACTTGCCAACCTCGCTACTTGATTGAAATGATTACATTAGAAAACTTCTTTTGGAGTTATTTTCAGCAAATAAATTGATGTGTTTGCAAGTATAGAACATCTCTAATGCTCTTAGATTAAGTGTAGCCTACAAAACAGTAGGTATAAAGTGAGTGGTAAGGTCCTGAGCAGCTTTAGCAAGAAAACAATGTTTACCAGTAAGGACTGCACTATCCATGTTTTTCTCACAAAGGGCAATCCGATTATAACCCTCTTCCAGATTTGGAAGTTACTCATCCGACTGAAGGCAGTAATGTTATCAGCCTCCTCTGGCCACAGCTGGGCAGATGACAGAACAAACAGGCAGCAGGCAACAGGAGCAGAGGGAGCCGACAAGTTTCCTGCCCACACAAACAGAGAGGATAGGGGAGGAGAGGAGTGAAAATGGTAACAGAAGCTTTTTTAATGCCAGAAATGTAAGAGTGCCTTTGTTATAAAACACAGGCGTTGATTTCCTGTTTCCACAACTTGTGATTGGCGAGTTATTTTTACATTTATCTTAATGAGGTTACACCCTGCTTTGAATTTCATAAGCCGTTTTCCTGTCTGTGAAACAAACAAAATATTCTTCTCTCTGATTCCGTTTCTTCTTTGACCTTGGGAAAGCTGAACAAGAGAATGGTCTGGGTTACACATTAACCTACGTGTCTAAGATTGTGGGGAGAGGGAGAAATCAGGCTTTGTCAACTCTAAGGAATTCTTTACCTATGAGACTTGGTTCAGTGTTATTTACTGACTTTTATTTGTACCTTGAACAGTTATAAAGGACCAGAAAGTAAGCATTTCCTCAGTGGGGAGGAAAAGTTCTCAGAAAAGTATAAATACATATTTGGCCTTGAATGATGCCTCTCAAATCAATTCGGACAAAAATTTTGTGTGGGTTAATAAAAATTAATGGAACATAAGTCATTATGGGCATCAAACATTCAAATTAATAAAGAGCATCGCCAAGTATACACAATTACTTCATTCTTCAGTTACTACCTGCATGCTGCAGTGGACAGAGGAATTTGCAATGTGTCCTTTATTGCTGCCATGCTGTTTCGGGTGCTGGCTTGAGAATTAAGAATTCATGCCTCTACATAATGATATATGATTAGCACTGTGAAAGTAATTGAACTCTTCGTTCTAGACAATCCCTTGCAGTGTCAGCAAGAAGCTGGAACAACTGTGTCATTTAACAGAGTTATGCTGTAAGTGAGAAAACCCTGTGAGCCCTGCACAATTAACTTCCTAATAATTTTTAGGCTCTCAAGATTAAATGAGAGAACTAATGTAATAGACTATGTAAATGTGCATCAGAAAATAAAGTAATGCAAAGGCACTAAAAGGGATGGGAAGTTTAAGGAAATTAACAATTGCTCTCAAATATAATAAGAGACAGGTGTTAGGCTGTTAAAAGAACGATTGTTGTAGCTGGAGCAGCTGAGGATGGTAAAGGCACAGCTGTTACAAAGATTAGCTGTGTAGTAACAGAGAAGACTTGTTTTGGCTGTGCACTCTGCTAAACTAAATTATAT
Source organism: Equus asinus (assembly GCF_041296235.1). Lineage (NCBI taxonomy): Eukaryota > Metazoa > Chordata > Mammalia > Perissodactyla > Equidae > Equus > Equus asinus. The sequence goes on from NC_091800.1 coordinate 65,605,952, forward strand.
TACAACGAGTTCATAAAGTATCCTGGAAAGTTAAGTAATAATGATATTGACACTTATTTTACATAATAAAATATGATACCTCAAATAATTTCCCATAACATTATACCTTCAAAATCTCAGCAAACTAGCTTCATTTACGAAATTTCTCAATTTTTCATTAAATGTATGAAATATCTCAATAATCACTCTAAGACAACAATAATGTAATCGTGTTATTTTGAATTAAATTCAAAATGATTAAATTTTGAAAGTAATATGTTCTCTTGGACTTCCACTAGTTCCAAACACTCGTTTATTCTGGGAGTTTAGTTTTATCAAAACGTTATTGTAGTCAGTGTAGAGCACTGCACTGTATTTCACAATACAATGTAGATGCATTGTATTTCACATAATTCTATAAAATTTGATGAGCATTCCTCCCAGATAAGGACTGGACTTTATTTGGTTCAGTCTCAGACACACGGTGACCTTTAAGAAAAAAAGAAAGAAGTGATTACTTCGTAATTAGTCTCAAGTGCATTTTTTGTTTGTGACAACACCATCTAATTAGTCTAATTGATATCCTCTTGTAGAACATAGAACACAGAGCAGAGAGAAAAAAAAGACTCCAAATAGAGATATGACTATATTTACGGCTGTCTACAGAATTCCTTTTTTAAATGAGTCTGTGAATGAGAATGGATTCCAATTAGTCATTCACAACTTTCTGAAAAGTGTGTACATTCTTTGGTGCAGGGAACTGGGTTTATTCAGCAACGTTTTTGTTCGTGATATTTTGTTTGACAAATGATAAAATTTCTTTTTCACACCCGTCTAAGTCAATACCATCTCATTGAATTCCATTCACAGTGGCAAGTGGATGCTAGTTCTCCCAAACATGTGAATTGAAAATCGAACTATCAATATATTTGAATTGATAAATTAGAGAATTTATCTCAAACACCATTCTTATGCAACTTTTGAACCTCTTCTATGTATTTAGTGCATGTTTGATGACTGCCTAAATAACCATTCCTCACCCTAACAAGATTAAATTGACCAGACACAAGATATTAGCCATTAATTTTTTGTCAGTGATCAGAAAAGTTTTATTTCTACCTGGATAAATTTAAATAAAGCATTCATCTTTTATTTTTAAAGTTAATTTGACAGTGTAGAATTCAAATGCTTAGGATTTTATTCTTTGAGTTTCTCCTACCTTGTTTTTGACTTTTGATGGAGTGAGGTTGCTATGCAATTAAGCTTCCTCTAGTCTTTAATAACCATTGACCCACTGAATTTGCCTCCAAATTTTGATAGACATGAACACTTTCTGGCTGCTTTCCTTACAGATTCATATTTGAATAATCAAAGAGACCAATGTGAAGTGATGATGAATTTTCATATTACTGAACTGTTCTCCTTAAAAAGGAGGAAAAAGAAAATGCATTATATTAATTATGTTAAAGAAATAGTTTTGGGTTAACTTTTTCTAAACTTTTCTAAGTTTGGTTGAACTTTTTCTATACTTTCAAGAGCAGTTACTTCACTTGTGGATTCTAAAGCCTTAAGGAAATTTTACTTATAACACAGTGAGTGGAACAATTAAAGAAAAAGTATATTCGTGCTGCTGAAATAGATGACTGTCAAGGGCATATCTTCAAGGTGGCACCAGCATTTTGAGATGCTGAATCTGGTCATAGCATATTTAATAATATACAGTAATCAGTTGACTATTCCACTATCTCTGCCATTGAAATTTTAAAATGTTTATCTAGATCTTTTGTTTTTCATCAAAATAACTGCCACTTGAACAAATGAGTTGAAATTCTTAAGTGTTTATAAATATATAAAAACGTATGTAAGTAATAAAAAAAGACTATCATATTCAGTTCTGGAATTATGACAAATTCTAGAGCATAAAAAAGCATGAAGTTGGGTCCTAGAAGCAAGAAAGTTCAAGATTTGGACTATGTCATCAGCACCAAGAAACATGGTGAGGCACTTTGAAAACCCTGTAGTTCTTTATATGCCCATGTCCCTTACCTTATTCGAATGTATTAGTTGCCTGTTTACTTCCTTTTTCTCTCTTGCTCTCTGCCTCATTCTTATTTCCAAAAATGTGCCAATTGCATAAGAGTAGGCTTTTGTTTTTCTCATAGTTCTAGCCTCTGCAATACCCAACAGATTACCTTTCATTTAAAGGGTTCACAAATAAATTTAAATGAATTGATCAGATGAACACCCATAGATTCGAAGCTGGAGAACAAAGTCCCAGATCAAGCCCAGAAACCACAAAGGAAGAAGGTATTCAGGAAGCAGTAGTGAAAATGAAAGAGCAACAGCAGAAGCTCTAAAAAATAAAAAGAGGCAAGCAAACAGGCTTCAGGATGGTTGCAGCAAATGGGAAATCAAGACAAAGTGGCATTAATTTCATTCAATACCCAAATAGTAAAGTGCCAGGTGGCATGATCAACGGTAGATGACAGCAGTGGATAAGATAAACGTCTTCTCTGATGTCCTGCAGTTTGTTGCTGGGTGGAAATTCCTAGAAAGAAATAAATATTGTGCTTGAGTAGACAGCAATGGGTAGAGAAGGGGTGGGGCGGTCAGCCAGGACTTCTGTGAATAGATGACATTTATTCTGAAATCTAAGAGGTAAGAAAAAAAGAACAATCGTTCAAAAAGTGGGAAGAAATGCACTCCAAGCAGAGTGGACATGTACCAAGTTCGTGAGGTGAGAGAAAATTTGGAATGCTCAAGAAACTGGAAATAAAAGCCAGTGAGGCCAGAAAAGTGAATAAGAGGGGGTTTGGCAGAAGATGAAGTTAGAGAAAGAGACAGTGGCAAGATAATGCAGAGTCTTGGAAAAGGTAAAGATTTTATACCAAGTGCAAGAGGATAATTTCACACCTATTCCAAGCAGAGCAGAGATCATGATCTAATTTAACTTAAAAGAAAAACCAAGGAGATTTATTACTAAAACCACCTCTCTGGTTGCCATGTGAAGATTAAATTTTAAGAAAAACTAGAGCGGAAGTGAGTAGACCAGTTGGAAGGCCATGGAAGCATCTCTGGTGGGAGATAATAGCAGCCTCAATTGGGCAATGGCAGTGAACACAGTGAAAAGTAGAGCACTTTGATTGAATAGCATTTGCTGAGGGATTAGATGGTGGAGATGGGAGTGAGGAAAGTGACGAACCAGGGCTGGCTTTTAGGTTCCTGGGTTGAGAGACTGGGTGAGAGTTAGTGTATTTACTGAGATGGGGAACCCAACAAAAGGGAGAAAATACCAAGTTTGTAGACATATGAATCAGTAGCCCACTTTTAGATATGTTCATGTGAAGATGCCTATTAGAGGACCAAGTGGACTTGTCTGTATATGTGAATTTAGAGATCACAGGAGATGTCTTGGCTAAGATATTAGTTTGGAAATCAGCAGCACAAAATAGCATGTAAAGGAATGAAAATGTATGAGATCACCTAGAGAGAGAAGAGACAAAGGTAGAGAAAAGATCCGAGTACCACCAGCAATCAGAAATGTCGTGACTATTGCTGTAAGTTGTTCTGTCTCTGCCCTATGCAGACCTCCTTGGACCTTTCCAACCAGGATCAGCTACAAGCAACAAGACGTAGTCTTCATAGAGTTTTCCAGTGGAAACAGGATATTTAGTGCTAACTGACAGGGGGACTTACATGGCTAGAAAATAATACCAGGTATTAATAATTTGAAGCTTCTGTCTCAGTGCCACCAACATAGGTTTTGATTGAGAAACATCAGGGTATGTGACTCTAGGTCTGAAGTCTTGTCTGCAATCTGGACAAGAGGAAACCTTTCCTCCATGTAAACATTCAAGCTATATGCCAGGCCTATGAAAGCCTTAAGATTCCTGGGGGCAATCGATTAAAATTACCAAAGAAATATTGTTCTTTTGTGCCCCAAGTCACACACTCTATCTTTCCCACTGCCCGCTGGGCATGGTTTCCCTTCCTGGGTCAACATCAAATCTCAGGAATGGATGAAAGTTGATTCTGACATAAGCAAAAATGACTGATAGCTTTCAAAATATTGCATTTCCTTGAGGAATTTTCTTTTCAACAAAAATTTGGAAAATTATGGTGGCCTCGAAGATATTAAAGGAGGAATTAAAGCCTTCAGTGGTGGAATTTCAGGTGATTGCCTTCAGAAGAGATTACCCGGGGTGGAGGAGGGAGGGGTTTTATGCTATTGGTAGTATTAACATATTCAATGAAAAACACATTTTGGAAGCAGAGAATACAGATTTAGCTAAAATGCATATCTTAGATATTGTATCTCCTTCCTTGATTATAAAATCATGGGACCCTGACCCAACTAAATTCTATGTAAAGATAAAAATGAGGGGTCAAGCTTTTTCCCAACAAAATTATTTTTTCCCTTAAACAACTGAAAAATATGTCTCCCATAGGGTAAAAATAACAATGATGATGCTTACGGCTTGTTTTATATTTAAGTATTTATTTTTCTCACTCGAAAAAGGGATATGAGATTACTTTCAAAATTGCCTTCAGCACCCTTCCTCTTAGGAGAAATAAAAGCGGCACACACTAGAAAATACCAGATTTAAAAGTAGATCAGAGGCCCTATTATTTGAAACACAGGTCAAGGCAACACAGACAATAAAGCCATTGGCTGGGGTAAAATTTAACTGACCCTTCCAAGGTTGAAAGAGATCTTCAATCAAAATGTTTCTCTCTCAGTAGGGCAAGAGCCCTACACTGAACTGATTTAATAGTAAAACCCACTGAAATCGCTCTCGCTGGGGAAACGAGCTAAAACAAAAACAACAGCAATAAAAACCACTGCAATTGTGGTAAGTGGACTTGTTGAGCTGTATTTCTCTACTTCAAAGGATACCACAGATAAGAGCATTTTTAAGTAAAAAGAAGTCAGATGGACAAAAAGTTTTTTAGGAATAATGTTATTCCTTATTCCCGCTATGTTAAGTTGACTCAGTTGTTGATTCTCTTCTCATCAGACTTTAGACATCTTTTATAAAATATTCAAATAAAAAGGCTCTATTTTTTGACACAAAAGGATACTTATGGTTTGCTCTAATGCATTCACTATCAATGTCACTGACCTACCTTCAGGGCTGAATCCAATACTGAGTGTCCCCCTGAATCCAATACTGAGTGTTCCCCTGAATCCAACACTAAATGAGTCATAGTAAATATGATGTTAGCCTGTGCTTCTTGGGAAATGGAAATGTTCTCTGGGAGTTGAGGATATGGTTTTCATCTTAGTGAAGTATCTTTCAGTGACTATTTTGTTTTCCAAGCTCTTGACTTCTTTAGCCACAATCAGAGCCAATGCACAGGGCTAGCAAACTGGACATGTTAAAATCAATGGGTGGATGGAAATGATTCAGCAAGGTAAGACCATTGTGTCTTCTTAGTTTCAAAATGAAGAACAACAAAAATTATTACTTTACTTTTACTGATTCAGGCTGGGAGCAAATCTGATTGGTGCACAAATCCCTCACAAAGAAATGTTAATGGAAACCATAATTCTGTTTCAGACACCTCCTCCAGTTGTGGGAAGTGAGTCAGAGGCCACAAAACAAACCCAGCTCCATTAATTTCACACTTGAGTAGAACTGTGGTTAAGCATTCACTGGTTGAATTCACACTACAGCAGACACCTGGATTCAGGGATAACCAAAAAGGAAAGTTGACTTAAAAAAAGAAAAGATGAAAACAATAGAATACAAGATTTTCTATCACAAAAAAGTTACTTTTACTAAGATATGTATTTATTGGATTTGATCATAATGTATATGCCCATAATATGAACCATCAATGAGGCCAAAGCTTATACTATCTGAATGAATTAAAGTATAAAAGTAATTTTCCAGGTAATTCTGTAAATCACTATTCTTCTTATCTGGAATATGAATTAGGGTAAAAGTATTTTCCTCTCTTTCTTTTTCTATCCCTAATTGTCATAGTTATTTTTACAATTTGCTCAATTCCTCACTTTGGTAATACAAATCTCTCCCAAGTATCACATTTTCTCAAATAATTTTGTGATGTTTAGAAAGCCTATATAAAGCACTGAATATATAGACAAGAAGATCACCATTAAAACAATGGCTTCCTTTACGAATAAGTATAAACACATCCATTGATTGAACTGTGAAATAAATGGACAATGCCAGTTTAGAGTGGTACTGGCTTAGGAAAATATATAGTGAAAGGGAGAAGGAGAAAAATTACCCAGAAAAAAATTAGCAATTAGCTTGCTGATTGATGGAAAACCATGTTTTTCAAAATAATATCTAAGTAATTTTAATATGAGTTTCACCTGACTTTTAGCTGTTTCAACATAAAACATAACAATTTCTACACACACACACACATCCCTTGTGCATTTACCTTTTGTTTGTGCCTTTGTCTTAAGTCTTGCATCTGTTTCAGACCCATGAAAGAGACCTTTTGGTGGTATGAATTTTCTAGTCATCAGACGTGAGTAGTAGACTCGTGTTCACTTAGCATGTCACATTCTTTGTACATGGAAACATATGTTCTAATCTAGGTCAATGTTCTCTTTCCTCAGCTACTATGTACAGCTGTGCACCATCCATCAGACGAGTGGATGTTGTTAACACAGATTTTAACAACAACAAAAAACTATAAAGCAAAAATATTCGTTAAAAGAAAAGTTGCTGAAAGCTAATTGTTACTGACTTAACCATTTTTAAACCATTTTCCAAGCAAAGCCACGTAGCAACATATAACTGGAACTATGATAATTCAAACCCAAACACTGGTTGGCTGAAAGCAAAGATTGAAAGCATTTGACTTAAATGCTCAACTTCCTACTTCAATTTACATAAATAAACATGGTCTAGAGTGTATAAATTGTCCTCATGAGAAAAGCACCATTTTAGTTGGAAAATACTTTCAATAGGTTGAGCAATAAGTAGGGCAACTTATGTAACAGGTGAGGATAGCCACAAGGAATTGCTTGAGACCTAGATAAAGCAAAAAAATTCACTGGGCTGGTACGGCTTCGGAAACAGTTTTTTTGAACACATTTACTAGTGGACCCATTGCCTCCTTGTCTTATATTGTGAAAAGTTGACTAGCCCATACCAAGTCTCACCTCAGAAGAACATTTTTAAGATTTATGAGTATATTTTGAGCTGTTATGATTGTCATTTGATTTATGATTTGTGTAGCAAATTTTCTAGTAATATGCAAAGGGCAGGCACTCAAAAGCAAAGAACATACTACATTCAAATCATTTTCCGTCAAAATACAGAAAGACATGACTGTGCAATTGGAATAATGCTACATTGTATACCATTCTCTGACTGGTATAGTCGCCATACCCCGCTCTGCCCACAGTCATGTGTCAGTAGTCCGTCCTGTAGGCCCATTAGCCTTTTACTACAGCTTGCCGCAGCAACATCGTTGATCTATGTGCCCAATGTGTTTACGTTCCATATATTTTCATGAGAAATCAATGATGCTATTTTATTCTATAAGGATTAAGGGGACTGAGGGTTTTGGGGAGGTTATCATCCAATCTGACAGTATTTACAATCAGAGAAGTTTAAAAATTTTGCAAGAGCTCTCCATATTCTCACTTCATAGGCATAGTTTTTAAGTTCATAGAGAAGATAATTTGAGAGAGTATTTACATAATCAGAAAAAGAGGATGGAACAAAATAGAGCTGATGAATTCCCTTCAGCATGCATCTACTCTCTTCTTTTGACAGTGAAGTCATAGAACCACTACTTTGATCTTGTTTAAACTAACAGGAAGCTTCAAATGCTTTTCTGACAGTAGAAAGATCTTTGAAGATTTGGCCAAATAGATAAAGCCATGAGAGATATCAAAATTTAATCAGATGTCATTATTATATTTGCAAAAATTTTATGGCCCCAAAGACATAAAAAGAATATGAAATGAATGCAGAATCCCCCAAATTTTGAAAGTCTTCATAACTTGCAAAGGCGGCCATTTAAATATTAAGAACCAAGGAAATGCAGAGTCTAATCAAATAATAGAGCATTAAGCATAGGAATTTCAGATTTCCATGAGTAGCCCTGGAAAATAGATTTCTGGGCCACTAAGGGAATGCCTCTAAGTAGGAGAGATTATAAATAAGGTTTAGGATGTCCCATAAATGTCAAGAAAAATAGTCCAGTGAATATTCTGTCAAATGTCTCTGGTCATTATGCAATCATGATCAACTGGGAAGATATCCCCAAATTGCTTGAAATGATAGAACTGTTTATTCAACAAAGAAGATTTGTTAAACCCAGAGAAAGTATAAAGTTAAGTACCGAAAGGCCTAAGAGAATCAAACGTGTGGTGTTAATATTTTTGTATTAAGGTATCTGGGCTTTTAGTTTCTATGATTTGTAATGATCAAGAGAATTTGTCCTTAGAAGCACAGCCCTGTGATTCCAATTTAATATCTGTCACTGAATAATTGATTTCAACTTGTGATTTAAAGTTGAAAAATTTAAGTGAAATGCTAATGAAAAGAATTGGACATTTAATGGAACTTACAAATAACCATTTTAATAAGTTTAATAAGTAAAAGGATTACTGAGTACTTGAAAATTGGTCAGTCAGAAAATCAAATTACTTAAAAAGTACATTTGGCTATATTAAATGAGAATTTAGTTTAAAATATTTACTGATCTTTAAGTCTTAAATAGCACAATCATTAATTAAACATCTCTTTAAAGCATTAAGTTTTTCTAGTTTTATAACTATATAAATTGACTTATAAGCCCAACAAAAAATTACATTTTAAAATTTGTAGTTTTAATAAGTTTAATATTAATTTTTTAATAAAAATTTCTGAATAATCATTGTATGCACAAACACACAGCTGTTAAAAATTTACCAGCATACTATTGTATATAGGGCATAATATATTACTAAAATATATACTATAAACATATTTTTGTCATGTTCTTAAAGTATTGAAAGTAATTTTTAGACAATGAACCTTCAAAACGTTCCTGTAGGTCATTTCTAATGCGTTACCCCAATGTACTCCAGAAGAGAGAAGAGAGCTTTGGCAGGCTCAGTGAGGAATCAATAAAACACCTTGCCTTCCAGTCCAGACTTGACCCATTAAATTACATTCCATTAATTGTTAAAAATAACTGTCAGCGTATATTTTCAACTGTTGGATGAGAGGCTAAATGACTTCCTGTTCTATTTTATGCATATATGAATATGCATGTAACTTTTATAAATAGAATTGAGAAAATTCCCACAAGAACATACCAAAATGGACACAACATAAAATCTAAGAAATGTCTCCCCTCCTCCTGAGCTCATACTCCTGTACCAGTCACTTCTGTTTGTTAGAAAGATACTTGATTTACCTGCTCCAGACTTTTACTGGACTCCAGACTTTTATTGGGTTAACTGAAATAACGGGTGGAGAATTTTGCCTACAAAATCTAAATTGGTTTATATAAGACAGAACAGAGCTACACTAGGGAGAAAACATGAAAACAAGTGATCTGGAAGAAAGTGTGGTAATGTAGTTGGCTAGAGTTTTGAGAACCACAAGGGAAAGAAATTTGAGAAATAACTGCCACTATGAAAGAGAGTGATATATAAAAGAGATTTTTAAAAAGAATAGCAATAGTAAACATTTATTGATTATTTATTATGTACCAGGTACTGTTCCAAGTGGTTTACATGTATGAATTCAACTTAATCCTCACAACAACCCTATAAGATAGTAATATAATCTTAGAATCCTCTACTTTACACATAAGAAGATTCTGGAACATGGAAAATAAGAATCTTGCTAAAATCAACCAGAAAGTGGCAGCGCTGGAATTCATACCCAGGCAGTCTGGCTCTTAGCTCATTCACTTAACCATTAGACTGTAGATAGTTTACTTACAAAATGTGCTTTATAGCCATATCAAAAATATTGACAGAAAACATTAACAAAGACATTTCACTTTCCAATACTTTTGAAATTAAGATTTCTGTTTCTTTGAATCAAGTTGCAACATTTGGACTGGCCTCGGTGGAATACAGTGTAATTCAAATTATACAAGCAAGATCAAAAAAACCTAAAAACCAGTGTACTAGTCACTGCAACATTCAAAGAAAATTAAACATAAAATGAATTGTGCTACTCAATGTGCTGTGGCTAAAAGCTGAAAACTTGACAAAATTCTACTGACGTGTATTTTTTGCAGCTTATAGATATACAATTTTGCTCATCAAAACCTTTACAAATGGTCTCATACTCTTCTTTTAATAATGGGAGTTATAAGAGTAAAATCTGGTTGGCTGGATAAGACTCAAGAAATACAAATTCAAAGTTTATTTTCATTTGGTAAGAACTCGTGAAAATAAAGCCTAACTTTTCCAGGCATATGCTATCGTTGGGAGAACATCCACTTAGGCTGCTCGTGGTCTAAAGTTCAGTCTTCGACCTGTGCTCAAAGGTTTATGTGCTGGAAATGCTGTAAATTAATGAAGCGGATATTCCATTTAAGCATTAGCAGCAGAGTACCAGAAAAAGGCCAGAAGAAAAGTGAGAGACGAGCCTGGGCTCAGACAAAAAGCAGAGCAGAAGAAGAAGAATCTGAGATTGTAATCTTTGCCTTTTGCACAGTTACGTTCCCCACCCCCAAGTCCTTTTAGCCTGTATCTATAAAAGGGAATAGTATTTCATCAAATCTAAGACGTTATTGATCGCAAGATTCACCACTTGTTCATGTAGGACTATTTTTTTTGAATCAACCAATAAAAGTGACTCAAGACTTTCTTATAAATTAGAATTTTTATTTCATACTTGAAAAATTTAGACATATATGCATACAATGCTTTTCATGTCTCACTGTTTTGCACTCATAAAAAGGAAAATAGAATCAAAGTAAATTGGTGAAGGAATCCTACAACTTCTTTACAGGATCTTACTCTTTTGGATCACTCCCAATGAAGAGTCATTGATGCTTCTGTTTTTTCCATAAAATACCACCTTTTGTACCATCCAGAGCACTGGTGATGCTCTTAAAACATGTTCCAATATTGTCTTTGAGGTCTTCTTCCAAGCTTCTGACATTATGCAGGTTTTGAAGCTGGTGATTTCTTATCTTAACTGAAGATGACAATAGAGGGATTCAGATAACAATTGAGAACTTCTGCCATAGACTGAGTGCTTGCATATCCCGAAAATTCACAGATTGAAACCAAATCCCCAATGTGATGGTATTTGGAGGTGGGGCCTTTGGGAGGTGATTAGGTCATGAGGGTGGAGCCCGCATGAATAGATTAGTGCTCTTATTAGTGCCCAGAGAGTTCTCTTGGCCCTTCCATCATGTGAAGACACAGTGAGAAGATGGCCATCTATGCACCAAGAATCAGATTTTCACCAGACACCAAATCTGCCCACGCCTTGATCTTGGACTTCCCCTGCTCTATAACTGTGAGAAATAAATTCCTGTTGTTTATAAACCACCCAGTCTATGGTATTCTGTTACAGCAGCCCAAATGGACTAAGATAGTGTCCTATTAAGGTGCTCAGATAGTTTATGATTGAGACACAGAGGGTTTTAGTTTTCCCATTGTGCAGGTTGAGCATACTCAAACAATAGCATATCATCACATCAACCTGGTCAGAGTCCATTTTAAGATTCCGTCAATTGTAAGATGTGTCCCAATTTCAGAAAAGTTAAAACGTGGAAAATGTGCAGTTTAGAATCAATGAAACTAAGTGTTCAAGCTGCTCCATGTTCACTTGGGCAAGCCAAGTTAGGACTTTTGACACAATTTTTGATCATTAGCGTGAAATAACTGAAATATTTAAATTGTCTGTCTATGTGACTTTTCCTTTCGTAGGAATATCAGCCTTCCTGCCTGCAAAATCCATTATCTGGAGTCCCCTACATTGTCCTCCATGCTGGGTCTAAAAAGATGGCAATGTCAGCAAAGTTTGCTTTTCCAATTCTTCCTCTCTTGGGCAGAGTCCACTTTGTAAACCTCTTCTTCTTTCAGATAAGGATTCAACGTTATCTTTATGACAAGTACTAAAACACATAATAAAGTACTGTCTAATTTAAAATTTGGGAGTACAAGCTTTATAATCCCTTCTCTAAAACCTTAGGATAGATGTGTTTCAGAATTCTTTATTTTCTCTTGATTTTATAAAGATAATATCACAAATGGACCATAGCCTATGTAACCCCAGTAACATCTAGAGTGACACCCTATAATCAAACACATTAATATTTCTGCACTAACATGTATGAATTGTAATACTAAGAGGGATAATGGCTATAAATGGCCTCACTTAAATTCAAGCTGAATTTTGCCACCAAAGGAGATGAGTTCAAGTGAGTTTTCCCACCAAGTGAGTTACACAAATCTTTTCATTTTCTAAGCTAATGGAACTCTGAATTACAGAGGGTTGTAGATATATGTTAAGCATAAAGATTTCAGTTTTTGCGTAGTCTTTTAGGCAGGAACTAGAAGAGGAATGGTATTTTAGAAGGAGGAAGGAAGTGGAAGGTTTTCTCAGTTCCCAAGTAATCAAATCACACTTGGAAAAACTGACAACATCCACACTTGAGGTTGGCCACGTGGCTCTGAAATTTTTCCTCATTTGCATAATCTTCTTCCTCAAATTTCCTCATCTCAGTGAATGGTATCACAAACTACCCAATTGCTCAAGCCAAAAGCCTTGTAGTTGTCCTTGATTTCTTTCTCATCTCTCCTCATGCCAAGAAGTCTTATCAACTCTGCCTCCAAAAGATGCTCTTTTGGAGCACAAATGTTATAGGGCCCATAACATCCACTCTCCATCTCCACAGCTGCTACCTCAATCCAAACCACATCATGTCTTCTCTGGATTAAAACAACCTCCTAATCCGTCTCCTGTTTCTACCCTTGTCTCCCTTCAGCCAGTCTCCACATAGCAGCAAGAATAATCTTTAAACTGCAAGTCAGATGTCTCATCCCCTTGCTTAAAAACCCTAAAACTTTTACCAGGACCAACAAGGCTTTGATGACCCAGGCCTCCCCTCCTCCCACTCTCCCGCCACTCACTGTGCTTTATTCTCCCTCATCAGCTTTCTTTCTGTTCTGCAAATAAGCAAGCTCCTTCCTCCTTTATACACAGCTGAGGACAGTGAGTCCCCAGACCTTTGCCTCGCTGGCTCCTTCTTGTCCTTTAATTGTTCCTCAGACGTCAGTTCCTCATCGAAGACATCGCCAGCTCCTAATTCAAAGTAGATCAAACCCCTAATCACTCGACGTATGACCCTGGCTGATTTTCTTCAGGGTACTTACTGTTATGTGAAGCTGTCTTGGTGAACTGCTTCTTTACTTACTTACTGAGCTGTCTCTGCTTTCTAGAATATAAGCTCCATACAGGTAAGGACTATTCACCATTGTTTCTCCACTGTCCAGACCATTGCCTGGCAGGTAGCAGAGGCTCATTAAATATATTTCAAATGAATGTATGAAAGCCAAGTTCCTGAAAGTTTAACATGTTAATTCTATTATTGAGGTCACTCAAATTACTAGTTTTCCTGTAATTACTAGGTTCACTTAGACTGTGCTCACACCAATTAGAATATGGACATTTCCAAGAATGGCAACATGTCCAGAGTACCCAAGTATGGGGATATTTTTAGTTAATTTGATATTTGGCTACCTAAATCACTACTTGGGATACGAAACTTGGGGTACACTTAATGAATGCTTTCTCTGAGCCATAAGTTGCTGTAGGACTTAAATATATGACATCATTTCTTCCTTCCATCAACTCTAAGACGATTAAGTGACTTGCCCAATGTGTCCTACTAAAATGCAGTGGCACTAGGATTGAATCCCAGATTCCTCAGAGCACAAGCCTGAGGAAATAAGCGTAACCGCTCAATCTATATTGAAAGGAATTTAACATTCTTTTAATGATTCAAATGCAATTATGAAAATATTGCTCTTCTATAACACAATAAAAAATAGTTATTTGAGTTCTAAGAGTTTTAAAGAAGATAAAGATAGAAGAGTTTAATGCATCTTTGTGTTGGAAAGGTTATCTTCTCTGTGGAAAAACCCTAAGAGTTGCGGCCTCCAGGTTTATTTCCTGTTGTACTGATAGAAGATATAAATAAATTAAGAAAATCCTCTTATAAAAATCACCTGGTTTGCGGGGCTGGCCCCGTGGCCGAGTGGTTAAGTTCGCGCGCTCCGCTGCAGGCGGCCCAGTGTTTCGTCGGTTCGAATCCTGGGCGCGGACATGGCACTGCTCGTCAGACCACGCTGAGGCAGCGTCCCACATGCCACAACTAGAGGAACCCACAACGAAGAATACACAACTATGTACCGGGGGGCTTTGGGGAGAAAAAGGAAAAAATAAAATCTTAAAAAAAAAAAAAAAAGAGGTAGGGGAGGGGGGCTGGCCCCGTGGACGAGTGGTTAAGTTCGCGCGCGCTGCTGCAGGCAGCCCAGTGTTTCGAATCCTGGGCGCGGACATGGCACTGCTCATCAGACCACGCTGAGGCAGCGTCCCACATGCCACAACCAGAAGGACCCACAACGAAGAATATACAACTGTGTACCGGGGGGAGGCTTTGGGGAGAAAAAGGAAAAAAATAAAATCTTTAAAAAAAAAAAAAAATCACCTGGTTTGCAAGGCTGTCATTTTAATAAGAAGACCAAAAATCTGCCTTCCCATATGTCCTTGACCTGAAGGGAGACATGTTTTCAGCAAAGAATTAAAATGTTCTGGTATAATATTTATGAGAATATCAACCCTGTTATAGTGCAGAAAATCCAGATTATTCATCAGGACAAAACAATTTTTATGTAATTCGATTAAAACTATAAGAAGATAATGTACTGCAACCGAATGCATGTTGGACAAGTTTCATGAATAGACCAACAGGTGACCTAGAAGAAAGTCTCGAACTGTCTCAGAGGCTATTTATTTACCTGTTTTAGGACTGTCCTGCTACTTTGGGCTAAATAACACTTTTTTGGCTTATTTTCGCATTTATTTATGTTGCAATAAAGTGTAAGTTTCCTAAAACATGACATTAACCAAAAAAATAGAATTTAAACCTAAAAGTCATCTTGAGGTTTTATTTTCAACTCTTCTGGTCAACAGTTCTCCCCAATGCTGGCTATATTTAGTGAAACTTCCTTTATAAGTGTGTAGCGGCCCTTTCAGCTATAACTACCCCTGTTAATATTAACAGCTAAAGTTTGAGGTGTGATTGTAAATGGCTTTTCACATGTCAAAAGTGTTTTACTTTTTGAAGTGTCAAGTCCTTCTTTAATTGCTGGCTTTACACAATGGCTACAATCATTCAAAAAAAGCACTTTTTAAAATGCCATTTCAAAGAAAAGGATTACTTAAGGTAATTTTAAAGTAAAGATTTTTAAAAAAATTATAAATACACCAAAACATGCTAAGTATAGAAAACTTAGGACTGCAGAATAGTTATTTGAAACGTTGGACTATCTCTGTTCAGAACTCTTTACGGAATCTTATAATGGCAAAAGAATAAATAAAAGTTAATTTTCTGAAAGATACAAAAGAAAGAAATCTAAACAATTCATGTGTGTGTCCCATGGCCACATAATAATTAATGCATCCATAGTCATAACCATAGAGAAAACAATTTGTATTTGAAAATATTTCTAACGGATGTAATAATATTACTATATAATGACGTCATTATGCACCTTCCAGAGTATATTACTTCAGTGATTTTCAGTAACTTAATTTTACTAGGTCCTTGTTTCCCTATTTCTCAATCTCAAGGCCTCCACAAACTGAAGGGAAAGCTGTCTGAAAGAACCAGTTTGTGGCTGATAGAGAGCATGCAGTCCAGCCTGAGTGGCACTTACGTTGAGTCCTAGCTTGTTGACTCAAAGACGGAGGGCTGGAATTTAACCAGCACCCCCAAAAACGAGGCTGGGTCTTTTCCCAACACATCAAGAAACAAGCTTGGAGGCCCAACTCCTTAAGTTTCTCCATAGGGAGGGTACTATTGACACTCCTTATTGCATTTAATCCTCCTAATAACCCTGTCTGTTAGGTTCTGCCATGGTTCTCCGGTTACAGAGAGAAGATTCTGAGGCTCAAAGAGGCAGTCAGTCATGGCAGGGGTTTGAACTAAAGGCCTCTTTGGTTGCAGGTTCATTCGACTGATCACACTTCTTTCCAAACACTGAGAACTGAGAGATTTATAGAGGGATAAAGAGGGCCAAGGTAGTGATTCTCAGTGGCTTTATGAATAAATAATAGAACATATGTGTATGTGTGTGTACATATATACATACATATAAAGAGAGAGACTATAAAATGATATATGAGTGGTTTTGATACAAAATACCAAGTTTTAAGAGTAAATGTAAAAAAATGTAAATATGAAGATTAAAAAAGAGGAGGATTAACGCTGATTCAGAAAAGAGGATTTTTTTCCTGTAAATTTCCATACTTGAAATCACCTCTTCACAAGTATTTAGATCATCCTTCATTCACATTAGGAGAAATTAATTGCTTTCCACTTCAATCTATTTTTTCTTCTAGCTAGCCAGTTTTTTCCCTAATCTTATAGATTCATGCTTCACAGACACTATTAACTAAAAAAAAGTTTAAGTTAATGACAATGAGGGAATGAAAGGATTAAGAATTTGAGCTTTATTCTCAAATTGCCTGGATTCCAATCAACCAGACCTGTTTTTTCTCCCGAAGAATGGAAGTTGTGACGATGAAATGAGAAGATACAAATAAAGCACCTGAGACATCTAATAAACATTAAATTAGAGCTCTTACATCAAAATAACATGCAGAAGTGATCATTTGAATGTTTTAGATAATAAAACTGCTTCAACTGTCAGCAATCCATGCTAGATCTTCATTGGATCTTTGTTGAATCAACTGTCTAGCAAATAGAGTATTGATTGCCAATTTCCCTAAATGTTCAAATAATAAAGCTTTCTTAAAGGCAAATGATCCTCTATAGGTACAAAGGCCCATGCCTCTTGATCTTGAAACCACACTCCAAACCACTCATGAATCACTTCATTAAGGCATTTGGAAGTGTCAAACCAGCATAACACAGTCTAACAATATCCCTAATGTTACATCATAAAAGATTTAGTTGTAAATAGGCAACAGAATCATGATAAGCATTTTCTTTTATGTGCATCACGAAGTATGACTATTGTGAAAGTCTGAAAAGAATAATAAGCTTTACAGGTCAAACATTTTACCTCTGAAATTCCTGGTTTCATGAGGGTCAGATTAAGGATGATATGGTTGAGTAATTAGTGCTCAGATTCCAAGGGTAACTGGATTGCCCCAAGTAGCAGCCCCAAAGCGGCAGCTAGCATTTAGCCATTCAGAGCAAAGGGCTCTTTGCCTGCTTATTTATAACCCCTGGCTGTTAGCTGCCTGAAAGGGCCCACATCTCCAAAAGATCAGGCATATTAAAGAATGAAGATGCGGCAGATTCCACCCTCAGGACCTGTGGAATCTGGGGGGAGGTTTGCATTGCTGCCATCGCTCAGCTGCTTTTGCTTTCTATGCAGCTGGAACTTTGTCATATGATTAGGGAGACTTTCACTTACAATTCAAGTCTTGTAATGTGCACGTGTTCATTGCTCCACGTGACTAACTCAAACCTGAGGAGAGCTGGGTTGCGTTTAGTTCAGTTGTCGGTAATAGAGGACTTCTTTAGGTGCCTACAGGGATTTCAGAGATCATACATATGGTGGCATAATGAAATATCTGTTAGGGGAGGGACTTTGACTCACTTGTCAATACCTCAAATAGGGCGAGACAAGTGCTCGGTAAGTATCTGTTGAGTGACTGAGTGAAGAAATGAATAAGGCAAAGCCTTGAAGTTGGAGACTTAGGGAAAGAAAAAGAAGACTCAGCAAGTAGGTGGAAAGGACGAAAGAACTAGGTACTTATGAGATTAGAACGTATAGCAGTGTGGCGCCAAAAGGCATGGGGAATCAAATATCCAACCAATTCAGAACACGTTTAGTAGTCACGTTTATGTGTCAGTTCCCAATTTCCCACATTTTAGTCATTTTTGTCAGCTCCTTCACAATTTGCCATATTTAGGCAGCACCTATGTGTTGTTTCTCTTAAGTGAACCTTAAATGAACTCACTTTTTAAAACTGTGCCCCATTCTACAACGTTACCTGTCAGATCCAGGGTTTGATGCTCTGTGCTCTGTGAGCACAAACTTTGCTATGTGCACAAGTCACGTGGGGATAAAGCTAAAAATGAAGATTTCAGGGCTGTAGGTCTGGGTGAGGTCTGTTTCTGCATTTCTCATGAGCTCCCAGGTGAGGCTGACAGCCATACTTTGAATAACAAGAAGCCATATATAGAAAGAGTATATATATATATATGTATATACACACACACATATATACACTTAAATACTTAACTAGCAGTGTTTTAAAATTTATTTTTATATCATGTAAAATCATCTCATATACCCCAACAGCAGGTTTGAAAAAAAGTGCTTCAAGGGGCTGGCCCAGTGGCATAGCAGTTAAGTTCTCACTGTTCGCTTCCAGGGCATGAGGTTCACTGGTTCAGACCCCACGAGTGGACCTACACACTGCTTGTCAAGCCATGCTGTGGCAGGCGTCCCACATATAAAGTAGAGGAAGATGGGCACAGATATTAGCTCAGAGCCAATCTTCCTCAGAAAAAAAGAGGAGGATTGGTGGCCAATGTTAGCTGAGGGCTAACCTTCCTCGAAAAATAAATAAATACATAAATAAATAAATAAATAAATAAATAAATAAGTGCTTTAAATTTCTTTTGATTTCAGGGAATGCACTGTCAAGAAGGAAGACATTTACATAAGAAACCAAGATAACATGTGCTATGGGCTATTTTGCACAAATACTCTGAGAAAACCCTACGAAGTTTGGGGGAGGCCATGGAAGAAGCACATCTCTGAGCATGACAGAGGGTGAGGAGAAGTTTTCTCAGGGGAACCCAGAATGTGGGACTGTCTCCCACTTGCCCCTGTGGTTGGGAAGGCTGTGCCCCATACAACGGGACCCAGTCACAGGCTGCATGGGTGCTCCACTGTCCCGCCATACAGCCTTCACAGGACTGCATCAGCCCAGAGTAGAGGCATCTTTTTTGAATCATCTTTCCCCAGACAGGCAAGGGTGCCCTTTGGGAATTTATCTGCCTAAAAGAGCCCCCCTTTTCTAATTACATCTTCCTGAAGGGTCAACTTTATTTTGATTTCCACAGACACCATAGAGCCACGCACTATGAATTATGAGAATAATTTCTTACCAAATGTATTTCAGTTTCCTTCCCCTTTCTCAACTTCCTCTCCCATTATTATGAAGTCAGGGGATGGATAGTTTGGAGGATGGGGAGATAAACAAGCTCTAGCCTGGTTCTCAGAAGCACAATAACCTCTCTTTGGTAGTCTTCCTATTTATTTTCTGCTGTAGACAGAATAATGCACCCCTCAAAGATGTCCGTGTTCTAATCCTCAGAACCTGGGAATATGTCGTGTTATGTGACAAAGGGAAATTATAATTGCAGATGGAATTAATATTGTTAATTGGCTGACCTTAAAATAGAGAGAGCATCTTGGAATATACAGGTGAGTCCTATGTAAACACAAGTTTCCTCAAAAGTGGAAGAGAGAGGGAGGAGAGAGGCTCAGAGTGATGTGATGTGAAAAGGACTGGACATGACATGTCTTCACTGGAGGAAGCGGCCCCAAGCCAAGGACTGTAGGCAGCCTCTAGAAGATGGGAAATGGTAGACAGCCGATTCTCCCCTGGAGCCTCCAGAGGCAACGCAGCCCCACTGACACCTAGATTTCAGCCCAGTGAGACCCACACCAGAATTTTGACCCACAGAACTGTAAAATAAAAAATTTGTGTTGCTTTAAGCCATTCAGCCTGTGGTGCTTTGCAACAGCAGCAATGGGAAATGAATGCCCCCTCTCTTGTCTCAGAGACCTCTCTGTTTTACCTCTTTTTGTTTGCAGGATGCTACACTTTCCTGGTTCTACCTTTCCTTCACAATCTCTTTTGTGAACTTCTCTGTATTATCTCTAAAAATTTGTTCTTCCCCGGGTCACACAGTTAGCTCTTTTTCCTCACTGTACACGAATCACAAATGTGCTGAACGTGGCCCAGACTCAGCTTGTTGATATGTTTTCTTTGGCCTCCATGGTGTTTTTCACAAGCCAAATTGAAAGGCATTTAGGCAAGGCATGTGTCCTCTAGTCTTCCGGAATTCACATGACTCCATGCTGTATTTCACCTGGCCTTCTTCCCTGGTTTATATTATTTGCTTTGTCCTTAAAGTTTTTGAGTTGAAGATCCCTCTCCTAAAGGGATCATTAAAATGTGAATGTGTAATGAGATGTTAAGATGTTATATTAAAAGGAATTCCAGGGTCAAATAGGTTTAGGAAATGCTGGGTTAGGCAAAGTTACATATGGCAAGAAGTGACAGCCTTGCTTATGCAAATTATCGTGTATCTGTGTACATATGGGACGTAGCTGTATACAGCATGTAGCTGCATATAGCATGCAGCATCTCCTAAACTTATGGTCCCATGGAACCTTAACTAGTGGAGCATCTTATAGGTGGGATATTCCAAATATATACACTAATATATACTGTTCAATACACTCTTTTCACCTGTTCCCATTACTACAATCATTACCCATAGCTTGATGACTTCTCAAAGCTATAAACATAATAGATCCAACACTTTTGAAGCATGTACTGTGTGTCACATACTCTTCTAAGCTGATTCACAACTGTGATATGATAATTGGCACTATCCTTATCCTTATTTTAGAGTTGAATAAACCGAGGCCTAGGGAACTTGTCATATGTCCAACGTCACGCAACTAAAAAGATACAAAGCTGGAATTTGAACTCAACTTGTTCCAGAGTCTGTGGGCTGAACCTACACGCACATCTAGCACTCATCCTTCTAGATGTAGACACGTTCTACAGAGGTAGCTGGAAAATACTGTAGGCCATCTCAGATCAGGTTGCATTCACTGCCCCTGGAAATAATCAAGAAGAGGTTAGAGGACTTCTTATAAGGGAATTTTATGAGAGGCACAAGTACTGAAGATATCTAATCCAACCATAAGGTCTTTTCAAATATGAGATTCTACAAGGATAAGACAGCCTATTCTGGCTCGCGAAGTAACATGAGCAAAGGTAAGGAATGTTGTTTGGGAGTAGACCAGCCTGGCTGTTATGAAAAATTCATAGATAAGAATAGTTGCAAGCAATACTTGATCTCAACCCTTTAACTGATGGGGAGCCCTGAAAGTATCTTACCAGGAAAGTGATAAATGTTTTCTTATATACAAAATGATTTGAAAGAAATAAATCAGACCATAGTCTTGAGCTACTGACTGATGACTCAAGTCAGGCCTCTTTTGCATCTTCTCTTCCTCCCCCGTTCCACTAGGTGGCACCAGAACTCAAAATCAGCCCTCTGTTCTAAGCCTTTATTGTAGGACGCGTTGTAAAAAGTTATTTGATGAGATGTGAACATATCAAAAAATATTTTTATTGCCAATTTCTAACCTGCCTCTTCATTCATCCTGGGGTATTTTTCCAGTAGTTAACAATTTTCAGCTTAACTGACTGTAACGTTTTGAAGAAGGGCTTCTGGAGACCATGCCAGCTTAAGAGTACAGTGTAGACCAATGTTCTAACATCCTGCAGAAACTGCTAACAGCCAGCTGGAAGTTGATACACTGGAATTTATTCAAATCTTGATGACTTCAGTAAGGAGGGAACTGTTGTAATTCATAAGATAGGGAGGATTTTCAAGTGGCTGGTTGAATTACCTCCTAGACGCTGAACTCCAGCTAGAGTGTGGAACGGGGCGAAAGCCTGAGCTAACATTACCTAATTCTTCAGGAAAGTAATATGAGCCCAGCACGTTGCCCTTCCTTCCTTTCTGAATAGCTTTTCTCAGTATAAATTAGTTTACTCAGAAGAGGGCTCCTCCTTTATGTATTTCTTAGTTGAAACTTTTTCTTATTCCACAGTTCTGCTTTTGTTTTGTCTTTTTAGAGAATGGGAGGGAAGTAGGTTTCCAATTTGTTGGAAAGTTAGTGTTCTCACAAGTCTACATTAAAAGCAATCATTTCTGGTCACTTGTAAATATGTATATAGTGACAAAAGTTCCCATAAATCAAGATTCCTATTTTAAACATCTAAGACTAGTTCACGTGATTCTCAGAATCAAAAGGCAAATGGCATATTGCCCAAATTACAGGTAAGTGGACACATGGCATTTTTCCCTAAATCCTTCAAACTGAAATTTGAGGAGGAAACACAAGGTTAGTGAACATGTCACAAAGGAGGTATTGTTTAAAGATAAATAGACTTTTGTCTAAATACCATAGTCTCTATTTTTCCCTGATTCTAGAGAAAGAGAAAAAAAAAGATGTGTGTACTCTAGTTAATTTTGATTACTTGAAATTCTTATGCTTTAGTTTTTCTAAACCTGCTTCTTCTAAAATGGGCAGTAGGAGAGAGAGGATAAAACAGATGACAGACTTATTGACTTGGATAAATAATTAATGGCCTGGAGTAATTAGCTAGAAGATGTTTAATCATTAATTTGTCTGAGTCTTCACGAGCATTTGATCCTACCCGAAAACTATTGCACTAATTATGAATGTACATATTTTGTAAAAATGGAAAATAATATATAATGAGAATCAACACTTTGAAAAATTAAAATATGAAAAGCCTGTTTGGGCTAAGCTTTGTTTGTTAAAGATAAATGGAATTTCATTTTTCTTTATCTTACCTAATAAGAAAATAATTGTATAAATTCTATCTGTATGTATAACCAAGAAGTCAAACTAGTTGGCAAAGTAGTTGGCTAGTTTTGTCTTTCTTCAGGGAGTTTTCCAGGAAAAAAAGGAAAGGAAAAATAACCCACCTCATTATTAAAGTATCTAGTGAACAATTAGGGCTCTTTCAGAGGACTTAAAGGAAAAAAATGTCCTTTAACATAATGCTAAGTTTGCAGTTTATGGCTGTGTTCTTCAACGTGGTGTTTTCCAATACAATTTTATTACAGGCTTTAAATTATGCTTTCACAGGAAAGGTCTGTCTTTAAACTTTTAGGTCAGAATTGTTCAGATCTTTTCACACTGAATCAATCAGGTTTAAAGCTGGCAAAATCCTTGGCAGCCTTGTAAATCTTTCAAAAGATTTTATCCAATTACCCTTCACGGGCACAGGATTCCACCGTGTGACTATTTCCTTCTCTATGAGGAATTAAGTGCTCATGAGAGGTTAGAAATCAATGAAGTTGAAAAGTAAGGTTCTGTATTTTTTCTCCAGTTCACATGGTATAGATATACCTGCAGCTACTAATATATTGTGAGATCTGCCACAGACATTCTGACCGAAACAGCGGCCCTGGCACCACTAAAGTTTTACTTGTTTTAAATTAGCAAAAAAAAAAAAAAAAAATATATATATATATATATATATATATATATATATATATAAATAATGCCAGAATGGTTCCTGTTACAAAATCTTTTTTTTGGACCTGTATTAAGAATTCAGCATAAAAATATATCCCAAATAGAAAGCACAGAGATCACTATTCTTCTTAGCTATTTTTTCAAGAAAAACAAATTTTTAGGCACCTTCAATAAATACACATGGGATTGGAAAAGAAAAACACAGAGAATAAATGCACTTCTTTCGTCTTGGTTTTGATCTTCTAAAAAATGTGCTTATTTTCTACTTAAAAAACACATATTAATCTCTGTTACTTCCTCCTCCTCTGGGTTGCCAATACAGAATACAGATAAAAGGCTAAGGAGACATTCAATTTATATAAAAGCCTATTTCACGCCACTTGGTTTCAAGGGGGAAAGTAATCATGGGCAGAATCATTTTGAAATAATTTTTCAAGGAAAAATGTGAACGTGCGAATAGATTCCTTCACAGAAGTTAGAAAAGCATTGCTCTCCTTTGTGATGTAAAAAGCCCAGTGGAGGTTATGGGATTCCAGCTGCACCTTTGACCTCGAGGCCTCTGGAGTCATTCACTTGTCATGACCTCTGACCTTTGGTAAATCAGGACCCTGACTATCTGTTTTGCTTGATTTTTACTACCTATAACAAAAGGTCTTTCCCTCTCTGGAATACATAAGCAGAAGTCATAAATGCTTGAAAACAGTTTGTCAGCCAACAAGCTGGCAAGCTGGCAAGAGAGAAGTGTTAAAAAACACAAAACATGAAGAAAAATGCTCTAACATTTAAAACATAGTGAAATTGAGAAATTAATTTACTTATTTCTTTATAAGAATTCAGCGGAGTAGATTGATTTCAGGGACATGTTGCCTCTTTGAAAATCTTTGTCTTCTTTGATTTTAAATGTGATGTAGCAAGAGGTAGGAAGGCCACTGCTTTTATAAATTGCGCTTCTGATTCTTTGCAGGCCGGTCATTAAGAATTGCAGACATCCCTCCTGCAGCTGTGTGTTCATCAACACTTCCTTTTAACCACTATCTAGATTGCTTCCATCTCCAGAGAAATGCACCTCCTCTTATCAGGTTTGAGAGTGAAAGGTGAGTATGTATAAATGGCTGGGAGTGAAATGTATTGCCAACTCAAGTACAGATGAGGACCCTAGGCAGTTCATAGTTCGAAAAATGTCTATAGGAGCCCTGTGGGTTGGCTATTCAGTTACTTAATATAGGCAATTCTAAATCCCACATCAATTAGGCTTCATGATATCTACTGCTAAGGATCTAATACATACTCCTGATTGGTAACTATCCAATGATTTGAGTTTTCACAAGTTTTCTGATACTCTAGTTTCTTTCTTTGCTTGTTTGTTTTAAGCAAATAATAGGGGGAAAAAAGCTTGAAGATATAGATTAGTAAAAGTGTCTGGAGGGCTCAGCAGAGCAGAGTGATGCATACGTTTTCACCAAGATGAGAATAAATGGAATCTCTTGAATTATAATGTGTTAGGATTTGTCTACTTAAGGAATATATTTTTCTTATTTATTTCCCAGCCAGCAAGGAGATTCTTATTTTTTCTTTGTGCAGTAAGATAGAAATATTTTCATTTTTATTTTGGGGACAGTTTTATTTTTAGCTGTTTTCTGGCTTTTTAGCATTTGACAGTTTTTTCTTTTTCCTGACAGTTTCTCTTTCTCTAACGATCAAAAGACATGCTTGCTACTTTGAAAATACGGTGAAAACTGGCACGTTGATGAAGTTAGTTCTAGGTGGGCCAATCTACCTGGTTCAATCGGAATTTAAAGGAAAAACTGAGTTTGCCAAATATTCAAATAAGTCTAGTTAAAACTTTTGCAACAAAGGTTTTTCAATATTTGTACTTCATCTTAAGGAGAATTGAAAACAAAATCTCTTAAAAATCTTAACACAAATCTGTTAATAGAAGTATATTTGCAAGCTTTTGTTTTCATGATTTCTAGACAGAAAGGACTCAATAAAAAGGTGTCCAACTGTTAAATATCACCTTTCTGAGTTGGAGGTAGGGTAAATTGAATGGACTGCAAACTGTAGAGTGATATGCTATGCTATCTGAATGTCCTGTGACATACTATGCTATCTGAATGTACTCTTTTCTAATTTTCACACCTATCACTCAAATGCCAAAGACTTCCTACAGCAGGTGGGGTCCTTTCCCCTCAGATCTCAGCTAAAGGTCCTATAGCTTCAAATTAGAACTCTGGGAATTTAGTCTTCGTTACCTTTCCAATGGAATATTTATGACATCCTATAGAGCTAGGCTTCAATAGCACTTAACCATATAGAAATTTTGAGAATTTGTTGCTTTCTTACCTGAAAACGTCTTTAAGTCTAAAAGTTGAGCCAATAGAAAATAAATTGATTCCTTAACTTCATAGAAATGTGTAACACATGTCATTTGAATAAGATACCTAAATCATGAACATTATTCATGATTTAATTTTTTCCCCTGTGTTAAGCCATTTGAATAATATTGTCACTCACTTTCTCCTTCTTACTGAGGGATGGAGTCCAGAATTTTTAGAGCTATGATTTAAAAATAATAATAATAATATAAAAGATAATAAATAAACAAATTGTACTTAAACTTTTACAAGGCTAATATTGACAGCAGTATTTCTTAAGACCCCTTTGATCTCAGTGTGTATCTACTATGGACTTCCTCCAGAGCAGGATAGTTTTGAAATGCAAAAGATCATCCTTGCTGCTCTCCTCTCCCACCACTCCATCTTAACCCCTGCTCCCAGTCCTGCTAAAAATATTTCAGTGGCTATCCATTCGGATAAAACAGGGCTTCTCAACCTTACTATTATTTGCAATATGGATCGGATAACTCTTTGTTGTGGAGTAGTGTCCTTTTTCA
Organism: Equus asinus; assembly: GCF_041296235.1. Lineage (NCBI taxonomy): Eukaryota > Metazoa > Chordata > Mammalia > Perissodactyla > Equidae > Equus > Equus asinus. Next base: position 65,632,378 of record NC_091800.1, read on the forward strand.
TTTTAGAAGATTTACCCTGCTCTCTACCTTCTAGATGCCAACATCACCCTCTCCAAGTGGTGACAACCAAAAATGTTTCCAGACGTTGCCAAATGTCCCCAAGGGGGCAAAATTGAGAACCACTGAGATACAGATTAAATCTTTAATAGGTACCCTCATAGTGTTTTCCCACCTACCAAAATCTGTATTAGTCAGGGTTCTCCAGAGAAATAGAAACAACAGGATATGTAATATACGTAGATTCATCATAAGGAAATGGCTCACAAGATTATGGAGGTTGGGAAGTCCAAATCTGCAATGTGAGTCAGCAGGCTGGAGACCCCGGAGAGCTGATGGTGCAGATGAAGTCAAAGGCAATGCTGGAGAATTCACCTCCCTCTGCGGGTGATCCCTTCCCAAGATCCCCAGCCTTCAGGCACACAGACCTTCTTTCAGTTCCTTAAAGGTATTTTTTTTCCTATCTTGGGTCTTTGCACATGATGTGCCTCGTCCTGGAATGCTTTCTCCCACCACACTCTGCCTTTAGGCCACTAATTCCTCCTCTCAGCTCACCTTCACTTGCACTTCCTGAGTAGGTATTCTCCCTATAATTTGCTTTCATAGCATCAACGCGTCTTCTTCAAAGCAGTTACCACTGTAAAGTCTTTGGGGATTTTAAATTTTTATCTTGCTCTGTATCCCCAGCATCTAGCGTATAGTAGTTACTCATCAAATATTTGTTGGCTGACTCAATAAATGAATTAACATTTACCCCCAAAGTAATCTCCTTCCTCAGATGACTATTGGCTTACTGAGTGATGTTGCAATGGTCTAAATCACAAGCTTGTATGCCACGAATGTTAGAAAGTCAGTATAGCAATACAGTTTGCTTATTTAACAAACTTTCATTATCAACTGCCTACGGGACTGTTGGAGAAATTGCTAATGCCCTAGACCTCACTGCCATTGTTCCTTATCCCAACCCTTTGAGCACTGTCAAATACATCACTGTATATATTGTAACATAAAGTGTGTAATAAATGTTTGTAAATACACACTACACATTTTGGAATTTAATGATATAAGGAAAAGTTGACATGCCAATTATCAATGTATTGCCTCTGAGCTCCAAATTTACCCTTCATTGCCCTGCTTTGTGATACTAAATTGGAACCCTTGAGGATATCTCCTTTGCCACCTGGCACCATGTTAAATATTGCCAATAGAAGGTGTCGGAGGAGGGACAGTGCCAGTGAGAGACTTCTCTTGATTGGGTTGCTTCTTCTCTTCTTGCACCTCTAGGATAGAGCGTAGCTGCTAAAGGTGCGTGTGAGGGAGGTCCAGCGACACACACCCTCCAGCAAGTTTTGCTGGGATCCCACTGGAAGGCTTTCTGAATGCCAGTCCCTGCACAGGTTCTCCTACTCACCAGCCTCTGCCAGCTCACTGTGACCAAATTTGGCCTGAGGCAATCCAGTACACTTCTCTGCCATCCAGTGGGTCTAGCCACATCCTCTTCAGTGAAGTCTAAATCTCAGCATTGGAGAAGATGCCACCCTCCAAATGCGTTCCTTTATTGGGCACTGTCTCTGAGCCCTAGGCTACTCTTTGAGTTCTCTTTTATCCTCTCTTAGTGGTTATCAGTTAATAATTCTTTATATTAAATTTTCCCTTTTCCAAATTACTAGTGTGGATTCTGTTTCCTTCCTGGATTCTGTCTGGTACAGGAGATCAATGGTTGAAAAATCTGAATATGTATGTATAAACCCACATATGCCCGGTCTTATTTCAAGAATATTCTGCCTTTATAAGATGAAAAATGTTAGCAAGGAGAGCTTTTTAAGGACCTACTGTAATGATCAGAATCCAAGAAACAGAATTTAACTTCTGGATAAAGCCCAAGAGTTCACCCAGGCCCTTGTTTTCCAGTTGAAGCATCTCGGTCACTGAGCGGTTAAGTGACTACATTTACAGAGTGACAGAGTGGATGCAAGACCCCAGGGGCCTGACAGGAGGCAGCTCCTCCTTGAAATGCCCAGCCCCCTGTGAGGATGCTCTCCAGGAGCTTCACCAGATGACTCATTGGCTTTTTTATGAGGACCCAAGGGAGGGAGAAATTTCTCTCAAGCTTAAGTACCAGGCATAATTATGCTTCTTCTGAATGACTGCTCCAGATTGAGCTAATAGACCATGTGAATCATGTAAATGCTTGGTTCGCTTTTAGGATGGTGGCCAGAGAGCTAAGGGGCAAAGCAGTGGCTGTCTCTTGGCAAAGGGGCAGCATCTCATGACCTCACACCTTTTGCATTCCTGCCCTCTTCTAGCTTAATCTCAGCTGTTGTCTACCTTGCTTTTTCCTTTGCTTTGACTGCCGCACATATTTATTATACATCAGACACTTTAAAACATCCATCGAAGAACAGATTGGCTCTAAATAAAATATTGAAATGCAAGTCTTTGATTTCCCCTACGCTAAAGTAGGCATTCTTTTCATTACAGTGTTCCTGGCAAGGGAAACGAGTTCCAATACTTGCCTCCTCCCAAGAGTGGGCACACCTCAGGTGCCTATAGACAATTTGTTCAAATATTTCAAAATTTCCCTTGCCACTTGCTTATCTAATTAATACGTTTAATACATTGCAAATGTCTTATCCAAATAATAAAAATTGTTAGACTTATCAACTTCACAGCAATTCTTTCAATGCAAAGGCATCCAAAGTAATAAAGCTTGACTATAACAAAGCTGAGCACGGGCTCAGAAAAGATCATCTTTTATTTTTTTCTTATCTGTTCATCGAATTATAGCATCAAAATTGGCTTTTTTCAAAGATGGTCATTTTGCAATATTTCACAAAATGTAGGGAAAAAATCTCTGTCCTTTTTCTTTACTTTTGTGCTGTTATTGTTTTTTTTCTTGCTGAATAAGCACCTTTCTTTTTGTGTGTCTCCCAAGGATGGTGAGAGATGGCTTTTCAAAACGTTATTTACACCTGGTTCCCCTCATGTTTCTGTGCTTCTGCAGCCCGACTTATACACTTATAATTTATCACGGGCAGTCACTCAGACTTTGTAGGGGCAAAATAAATATTTGCTGAATAAATCCTCAGAGCTGCTACCAAAAATGGGAAGTGTTGGAAACAAAGAAGCAATCACAGAACATAAAGTAACTGCAGCTGTGGAAATAGAGAAACTGCACAATATTCCTGCTCTTCTCCTCATAATTCCTCCGAAGAGGGAAAGATTTTGTTTCTCTGTACTGAAGCTGAAAAACTACATACTTTTGGCTTTGTCTGATTTCAAAGAAATAATTCTAAGCTATGTTTTTCTTGTTTTCCTTTACTTCAGAGAAACTCAGGCACTTAATGCCATTGGTGTATATTCATTCTTTTCTTTAAGAACCTATGTGAGAATTTGCCGAAACTTTTATGCAAATATACCTCACAACCTTTGGCTCATAGCCCAGAAAGCCTTCAGTGAAACAAAGTCAGGCAAATTGACCTAAAAACCAACCTAATGGGGGGAAATTCTGGGAAACTGGCCACAGAAACAAATGGAAGAAGTAGAATGAAGTATTAAGGAGCCAATGGTTCTGCCTTCCTCTTGCGTATCCAGCATATTCTAAGATGGAGCCTTCCTGTGGTCTCCTATTTAACTAAACGTGGTTCACAGAAAAGCAAGCCAGTCCTTTAAACCATCAGATTTTCCATTTATTTCAGAAAATATAAGATCACTTTTCCATTTGATTCAATTGGCTTATTGGGTTAATGCCCTTCATGCCTTCAAATATATTCTTGTACCTATCTCTACTACCCAAGTCTTAGATCTTCAAATCTCAAGTCTGTGTTTCTCTTAGTGCTCTTCTGGGACGAATAGCTCCACTGAATCAATGAGGAATGACCCCTTATCTTTGGACACCCTCAATTCTTCATGCAACTGAGCTAGCAGAAATCAGATAAAGGAATTAGGAAAGACATATTTCAAATACCATTATCTTACCAATTGATATTTATTAAAAGAAGTTACTAAATATTCAAGTATATACCAGTCTTAAAAGTGAGTTGTTTTTGAAATTATTATAGGAAAATACTCTTACGTTTTTCAATGTCATCAATTATGTGAAAATTTCTGACTAGCACTTTTAAGATATTTTAATAAAAGTCTTTGCCTGAAGTTTGTAAACCTTTGCTTAAGGAAAGCATGTACATTGTAAGTGTAAGTTCTTCTGGCACAGTGATATAAGATCAGGCAGTGATATAAATGGCAGTGGTATAGCAAAAACAGAGCTTTTTAAACCCTGACTGTGCACAGACAGTGTCCTTGGGAGCCAATGGAAGCTATGTTGGAATATGCTGCAGTTACATCTGCTCTTGCAGTGTGTAGTCGGCTCACTTCTATAAAATGTGTCATCCTTGAGTAATTAAATCAGGACCCTAATCTTCCCACTAGAGAGCTTCTTGTTGGCATTAGCAGTGGCATTGACCCTGTAGGAAGAATTACCTGAGCTTCCCCTTGACAACTACAGAAGTTCCTCAGAGGCCATTTGCAGATTTACATGAGCAAGTCAATACGAAGAGAGCATGGCTTACACACTACCTAGTAATATACATATGACAATTCCTGTTGCTATTTTGACTCTTCCAAAATTACAGTGGGAGTAAGGCAGCATGGAAAAAGCAATGGCTTAAGTGTGCTTAGTTTTGGGGTGAAGGTAGAGATAAGGCTTGGTTCAGTTAAAAATAAATGATTCTGTTGCCATGGTTTCCTTCTTTATAAACTCTTTTCAACGTGAATTGCTGTTGTTGTGTTTAATTTTAGATTCGTGCAGATTTTTTGACAAATAAGAATTCCTACACATCTGAGAAATGGTTTGTAAAAAGCTGTAGGAAAAGGTTTTTGGCAGTCTGGCTTAAATATTTCTAAGCAAAATAACCTGCAGGGTTCTGGCTTTAGACAACTACCAAAAGGAAGCAAATAAAGAAACTGAGAACACAGAGAACCCCTAAGACTGTATTTAACCTTCTGATTAAAACATGTGTTCATATTGTTGCAGCATCTGAGGGCACGTGTAGTCTGGAGGACTGCCTCTCAGAACCGAGGGTGACAGGTGTCTCTCCTGTGCAGTAGCTCTCTTGACAACCAACCCGTAAAGGATTACAGGTACCAAACGTTATTTTAGGTAAACATGTAATTATTAAAATCAAAGACCCTAATGATGTTTTCAAAATCTGTGATATGACCTCAAATATAATTGAATTTTCTTGAACAGAGTGTTAGAATTACTTATAATTTATGCTTTCTCTAAAATAGCTGTTTCATTTTTTAAAAAATTAATAACGGATATTTCAAATTTGGAAAATATAAATGAAAAGGAAGGGCTGACCTTACCAAAGGAATTCTTTTTCTGTAAGCGTTTATTACAAGATTGTTTAAATAGTGAAAACCCTACCACAATTAAAATAGGACCCTATTTTTAAAAAAGAAGGAAAGAATCAAATCACTTGGGCAGAAATGCATCATAGTACAGTTGCTATGTTAACAGTGGACATTGAAATGTTGGTAAATGCTTGTTTCAAAGGTATATTCAATGTTTAAATAGTTAACAGCATTTTAAATTTTGTTTTCTTTTTCTAAGGATTTTGAGGTTAAGCTTAAGAATCCAGCAAAATGAAAAATTCAGAAGTTGGAGGATATTAATTTAAGATGGAATTCATTATAACTGAAAGGAAACAAGTGAATCATATTTGTCTTTATAAACTTATTTTCTAACTGTTACTCTGATTTAGTATGCAAATAATCAACTATTTTGTTAATTGTATATTTAGTGCTTTAGTCATTCTAATTCCATTTTTACTTTTAAAAAAAAAAAACTCTGAAAACTCAGAAATAAAAAGTGATTCTTGCAGTATTTTAGTCCAATTAAAGTTGAAACAGTAGTTTATGGTATTTCTTTTGATGTACTCTAAATTTAAATTTGCACATACAAATTTTGGAGGGTTTTGGATGTGTGTGTGCATTCTGGGGACTGGTGGGGGATTTGATGATTAAGATATTTCAACTAACAGCACACACATTGCTCAAGTTGATGGGATAATTACGTCAATCTCCACTTCTCTCTGTAGGTGTGAGGGGGTTGCCGCATGTTTTATAACATGTGTAGTATAACAGTCAGATGAAAACACATGTGAAAATTCAGAGCTTTTGAAATTTCCATGCATAGATCAGAGCCCCTCCTTGGTAGACTTTATCAAGCATCTGCTCTTTCGAGGGAGGTGGAATGGCCAAGGACATGCTTCTTTGATTTGCTCTGAGCTTCACTTATGGCTGAATTGGAAGAACAGCCGACCTGGTTTTTTTGATGGCAGGTTGCCTCTGTCTAGAAGCTAGAAGTCACATGGGCATTTGGACTGTTGCCAACAGTTCTGTGGCTATTACTGGTCTTTGCCATAAAAACCCGAGGTAAATACCTCTGGCTATGACAGACTAGTGTAGATTGGTCTTCCCACCAAGAACAACTTGACAAGCTTGATAAAATACTTTTTAAGAATCTGCTTGAAGGTTTTGGAGAGCTCTCAGGGCAACCAGGCTTAAAGGGCCAAGAGCCCAAAGGGAAAAGGAATTCATTGAGATGATCTTCAAATTTTATGCCACTTTCCCCCTGAGCTATGTGCCTCTCTAAGCAGCATATACATAAATGCTGAGAAGTTCAGGATAATGTGGCTATGAAGAGGCAGAGAAGCTGAGCAGAGTTATCTACAGTCTCATAGGACTGTGATCCAAAAACTGCAGTCCAGGATCTGGGAGGCCAAGATTCTGGAAAGAAGGTAAGCACAGACAGGTGAACCCAATGATCTGAGATCAGACAGAGAGAAAATAGATGATAGATGCAGCTATAATACAGATAATAGAGTTATGAGGCACATACTTTACAATAACAAGAAAATATTTGACAAAATGAAGAATTGTATTAATACTATACACTGAATATTTGTGTCCTCCCAAAATCCACAGGTTGAAACCCAACCCCCAGTGTCATGGTGTTTGGAGATGAGGCCTTTGGGAAGTGACTAGGTCATGAGGGTGAAGCTCTCTCGTGAGTGGGATTAGTGCCATTTTGAAAGAGACCCAGAAAGCAACATTACCCCTTCCACCATGTGAGGACACAGTGAGAAGACAGCCATCTAGGAACTAGGAAGAATCTCTCACCAGGCACTAAATCTGCCAGCACCTTGATCTTGGACTTCCCAGCCTCCAAATAAATAGAAATAAATCACTGTTGTTTTTAAGCCACCCTGTCTATGATAATTTTTTATAGCAGCCTGAACAGACTAAAACGAGAAGAAAATTGAAAGCTACTCAAAGAAGCAATCAAATGAGGTCTCTAGGACTAAATATTATGATAAGCTTAAATTAAGAATGCAGTAGATAGGTATAATAGTAGGTTAGGTACAACCTAAGAAAGGAAAATGACCTGGAAAAAAGGTCCAAGGAAAAAATATCCAGACTAAAGTTTAGAGAGAATAAAGCTAGAAAAGAGACTAAGAGAATATAAGATGTCAAAATATGTGACTAGAGCCCCAAAAGGGAAACCAAGAGGAAAACAGAAAGAACCAATATTTGAAGACATAATGGCCAAGAGGTCTTCAAAACTAATAAAAAATATCAAGGCACAGATTCAAAAACCAATATGAACCCCAAGTATGACAACTACAAAGCAAAACACACCTAGGCAAATCACTAAAATTTGCTGGAAAAGAAAAAAAGAGAAGGAAAAGTGATAACCTTCAATGTAGCTTGAGAAAAGTTACAAGTTTTTACTTTTAAGGAGCAAAATAATCCTTATAACAAATTTCTCAATAGAAGTAAATGAAGTCAGAAAACAATAAAATTATGTCATTTAAGTTAAAAAAAAAAACCCTGCCAATTTAGAAATCTATAACTGGTGAAAATATTCTTCCAAAATTAAAACACATAAAGACATTTCTCTTCAAACTAAAACTATAACAAGTTGTTGCCCACAGATCTACATAAAATAAATACTAAAAATAATTTTTTCATGCAAAATGAAAGTTATGACTGATGGAAGCACAGAAATGCAGGAAAGAATAAAAACTAATAAAATCTTAAATATGTGGGTAAATCCAAACAAATATTGACTGAAAATAATTATAATAATTTCACCTTTTGTGGTTAAAAAGTACTTCCAGAATTAAAATGCATGACAACAATAACTCGAAAGGCCAGAGGTGACAATAAATGGCATTAAAATGTTTTAAGATTCTTATATAGTCTAAAAAGTCATAAAGATTTGATTTCTATTAGACTCATAGGTCAAGGATTCATATTATGGTTTTTAATATAATTAATTAATGAATATGTGACTAAAAAAGTTCAAGGAAGAAAAATGGAATCATACAAATATTTTATGAAATCCAAATTATGCAAAAAAAATTAAAAACCCACAAGAAAAAGAGACATGGAACAGGCAGAGCGAGTAGAAAACAAAGAGTAAGATGACGGCTCTACTGTCAGATCTGTCTGTACTTCCATCCTGTATAAGTGACCTGGCACAAGTGTAGAGCAGGTCAGTGGCACTGGAGAACTTTTTGACAATTTCTTATAAAGTTAAAAGTATATCTATCTTATGACCCAGAACTTTTACTTCATTCTACTTCTCTCAAAAGAGATAGGAATGTAGGTACATACAAATGCTTATAACAGCTTTATTCTGCAAACAGCTGAATTGTATGTCAACAGGAAAATAGTCATACAATGTAATTCTACTCAGCAATAAAAGAAGAATATGCTACTGATCCATGCGAAGCATATATCATATATATCATGTGCAAAGGAAACTATACACAAAGGTACATGCTGTATCATTCATTTATAGGAAGGCCATATCTAATCTAATCTGTGGTGCTCAGAACAACGGTGTCTATGGGAGAGGAGATTGCCTGTAACGTGGCCCACGGAACTTTCTGGGATGATGGATGTGTTCTATATTTTGACTGATGTGTTATTTATACGGGTGTTTACACTTGTAAACATTCATCATATTATACACTTAAGATACACATGCACATAAATGTTTGTGACAACACTACCTGACATCGTCTCAAACCAGTTAACGTTCCCCTTAAATGATCAACAAACCATTACAATGGATAATGGTGGCATATTCATAATATTCATGCAATATATTGTCATTTGAAAATGAACGCACTACCGATATATGCAACAACTTGGACAGTTATCAATTTTGAATAAATAGCAGAAAAGTATACATTCCTTGTGATCGTGTCTATGTAAAGTTCCTCTCCATAAATTATGTTGATGGATATCAGGATGGTAACCTTTGGGGGAAAATGGAATTGTTAATCACTGGGAGAGGGCAAAAAGGGGGCCTTGGGGTGCCAGCAATGTTCTATTTCCTGGCCTGGGTTGTGACTAATCAATGTGTTCATTTTGTGAAACTTCCTCACGCTTTACACTTAGGATTTATACAGTTTTCTGTATATATATACTATTTAAACTAAAAAGTTGGCTTAAAAGCATGAAGCAAATTCTTTTAAATATCTTCAGTAATGGCAAATGTTCTCTTCTTTGAGGATTTGACTGAACTTTTTCAAAAAAATCAAAGGTAATTTTGAAGTCATCTGATGAATAAAGTGGGTGATTAAACCAAGGAAAAGTGGTCTGACCAAAAAGGAGATGCAGCTGTAACATAATGAGACTGATTCTTTTATGAGGCACGTAAAGCGGTCATAATAATATCATTTCAAAGGAGCATTTCCAAAAATTTTTGTGAATGGAAAACTGGTAGGAATAAGTGGGACCGTTTGTGTAAAACCATGATATTTGTTCAAATATGTATGTATATGTGTAATTTAACCATGTTCTCATATATAGCTTCTCATTTTGACCATTCCAAAAATCTCGTGAAGTAAGGCTTATAATTACTTTGTGGAGGCGGGTGTTATTATCTCATTATTTTTAAATTTTTTTCCTGAAGAGAGAGATGAGGGGGAATTGCAAGAAGGTGGTCAAAAGGTAAACTTCCAGTTATAAGATAAATAAGTATTAGGGATGTAATGCACAACATAAAGACTACAGTTAACACGGCTGTATGATATACAGGCAGGCGGTTAAGAAAGCAGATCCTGAGGAGAAATTTTGACTTTCTTTTCTTTTTATTGCATCTATATGAGATGACAAATGTTAACTAAACCTATCGTGGTAATCATTTCACAATATTTGTAAATCAAACCATGATGCTGTACACCTCAAACTCATACTGTTATGTATGTCAATTATTTCTCAGTAAAACTGGAAAAATGTATTATAATTTAAAAAAAGAGAGAGAGAGAGAGATGGAGGTAGGTAGGATACTCAGGCAGTGAATTACTCAAGGTTTCATATAGTAGGAAAGTGCTAGAGGCTGAATGCGTATGGGGTCTTCTAATTCCTGCCCACTTTCTAGTCCTGCGTATTCTGAAGAGTAATAATGGTATCTGTATCTCTTTTTATCTTTGAGCTGTTTCCTTATCTACTCTTTTGTGCAAAATAGCATGTCAAGCTTCTGATCCTATATTACACTAATATATGATTTTTAGTATTTGTAGGGCTGCAATTTTAGTGTTATTAGATCAAGCAATTTTGTATCTAGGTTTATGTCATCCATGCACAATAAAATCAAAAAGAAATTTTTAAAATCGATATTTTTCTTGTACCATTGCCTCCAACACCTTACAAAATCCAACTCTTAGAGCCAGCCCTGCTGGTCTACTGGTTGAATTTCCAGTGCTCTCACCACTTCAGTGGCCTGGGTTCTTTTCCCCATCACAGAACCATACCACCTGTCTGTCAGTTGCCATGCTGTGGCAGCAGCTCACATAGCAGAACTAGAAGGACTTACAACTAGGATATACAACCGTGCACTGGGGCTTTGGGGAGAGAAAAAAAAAGAGGAAGATTGGCAACAGATGTTAGCTCAGGACGAATCTTTCCCTGCAAAAAAAAAAAAAAGAAAAAAATCACGCTTTTATTTTTGGTTGAATTTATCACATTCCATTATTTTGTCATGTAGAATTGTGCAGCTATTTAAATTCAAGTACAAAGTTCCTCTTTTAAAGTTTGTTAACACATTTACTAGTGTTTGGATGATATCCCAAGCTACTTCGGATAAATTACTCCATCCTCTGAGAATTACATCGGAGTGTAGAAATATAACTGGCTTTCCTGTACAATGCACTTTACATAGTAGATGACCAAAAGATATTTGCAAGATACGTTAATGAATGAATGATTAACGACACATGGCACTTTGATGAGAAGAGAAGCTCAGAGCATCCTTCTACTTCAGGATCGTACCTTGGGCATGAGGTATGTTCTCTGCACTTTCCAACAACTTATGTGACTGTGCTAGGCAATATCAGACGTGCTCCTGCTGCCACACTTTCAGATATGTGTGGGTGATTCTCATTTTCACTATTAATTTGAGTTTTGTAGCCTTTTGATGTTCTTATTTCATTTTTCATTGTGTAGAAGCCACATGACCTACGGAAGACAATTGCTAGTAGACATAACCAGAGCCCAATTAAGCTTTTTATGATATATTTCAGAAAACAATATTATCTTAGATATCTTAGGATAGGTGTGGAAAGCAAATTATTTTTCTTTATCTATCTTTCGTCTTCTATGTTTACAGTTGTGAGTTTAAAAAAAGAGTGGCCTATAAATTTATATGCAAAGAGCGCATGGCTAAACAATTTTTACAGAATTTAAAGTTATATTTATAGCTTTTTGTTTTTCTCCAACTTCAGTGTATCAGCACCAACAGGAAAGAAATGGCTAACTTGAAGGATTGTGAAGAGAATATTTACAGGCATATGGGCAAGGTTAAAACGGAACCGCCATACAAAAGGAAACATGCACTTACCACACAACCTAGCGATTGTCCTCTTGAGCATGCAGCCCAGAGAAATAAAAACTTATGGTCACACAGAACCTGTGCTTGTCCAGGGAAGCTGTATTCCCAGAGCACAGAGCAAGGCAGGGAAAGGCAGAGAGTTGACCTGGAGAAGAAGGATCATGGAGGGGCAAAGGGAGAAACCTGCGCATCTCTGCCATATGCAGATACTTTCCTCTAGGATTTCCCGGAGCAAGAGTTTTCTTTCAAAGGTATTTTCCTGAAAGTTTCACTACATTTTTTTTCTGTTGTCTTTGGCTGCTTCTGCCTGGCTGGTTCTATGATCAGTATTATTCTATTTGTTGTGAACATGTGTTTATAGTTTATAGTTCTAAACAAACACCATGTAAACTGGATACTTTTCATTCTTTAAATTTTAATTCAAAGTATTTATTAAGCCCTCACAATAAACAGGGTACTCTGGCAAGTCTTTTCAGAGATACAATTAGTGATGTGGGGGAGGGGGTTCCCTGACCTCAAAGTTATGCATAAGCTTGTGCAGAAGACAGAAATATTTACCAAAAAACACCAGTACATGGAACAAACTGAAGGGCAGTAAGGTGTCATTAATCAGTTATAAATACCTAAATTGAAATATTGATGTCATTTGCATATAGTTTTAAAATTCCATCAGAGTTGTGCGAATGTTTGTGGTGGGGGCTGAAATGAGAGCTGTGATACTTCTGAATCTCAAGCAGGAAGTAGTTAATGGAGTCCTGAGGTGGCTTTGTATTTCTGAGGCAAATTAGGTTTTCCGTCACTCCACTTTCCATCACTTTCCACTGGAAATGCAAGATGGCTTTGCTGTAGTCGCCTTTTCTCTCTTCCCTTCTCATGTGGCAACTATCTGGACTTACATCAATCTTTCAGCCTTAATCTCTGACCAAATCTTCTACAAGTTTCCTGCCATATCTCATTTAAAGAGAAACAAACTTAAAATTTGAATATTGTTTTTAACGAGAGAAAAGATTATGTACATCATCTATCAATTTTTAAATGTAGGCCACATAGGACATCAATATGACACGAAAGCATATTTTTCATTTAAATTACAAGTTTTTGTATAGAAAGAAAGATTCAACTGGGATCGTTCTGAATGAAATAAATATAGTATAATCAACTTTGCAGTATTTCCATCTGTAAAAATGAAATAGATCTGCATATCCTCTAAAATATTTATTTAGATTTTTTCCTTAAAACTGTGCTTTCTTGTAGTTGATTGTCACCAGCAAATATAAAAAGTGATAAGTTTTTCTAAAAGCTGGAACTAAACAAGAACTTATTAAGTAGCAAGAATCCGACAGTCATTGTTCTTTGTACTCACTTCCCTTGCACGACTTTTAATGTATCTGTTACTTTTAAAGTAAAAGGAAGAATTTAACTTATAATCGACATGATTTGCTCAGTTTTACAAAAATTGTGTGGTTTGAATCATTTACGCAACATGAAGATGTCAAAAACAGTTCAAATTTTACTTTTCTAAAATAGATTTGCTTTGCAATTCAATCTAAATAGTACATTTGAGTCTATTGGTCTTTAAGAAAAGATTGTGGCTACTTTTATCACAGTATCTCCATAGAATAATACCACTACTCTGTATTTTAAAAGCAGCTTTATCTTGAAAAACTTTGCGTAGTTTTCAGCCTACTTTATTCTAATTCAGGAGTCCTAGAAATCCATCTTGCAGATGAAGAATTGAGACAGAGACAAATGATTTGTTGTTCAAAGTGCTATCTGCATGATGGTCGGGCTATGCGTGAACCTGTCACCCTAACATCTAGTGGCTGCTCGCTGGCGGTGGCCACACCACTAAAGGAGCCCACATATTGTGAGCAATAGAGACTTAAAAGCTCCTGCCTCCGTCTGCAATCCCAGCAGCTGGTGGTCACTGCTGTTTTGAAGATGGCTGCCGCAGGCAGGCTTTAAAATTAGAAACTCAGGAAGTAACTAGAAAAGGGTTGAGCTTGTTTTCTGGGGAAGGAGGAAGTAGGAGGATTGCTCCTAACAGTAAGCTAAACTTTTCCCTCCTGGAAGTCAAACTTTTCTTCCAAAATGACAGTTTTCTAAAGGAAATAAACAGCCCCTCCCATCCTGCAGATTGCCAGAGAATTCCGTGGGAAAAGAGCGGCAGCTCAGGGGAGTGTGCAGCAGATGCTGGACAGGCTAGGGCAAGGGATAGAAAGAAGAGAAGGGGCAGTGAGAGACAGAGCCAGATGGCAGACGATGAGGACACAGGGGTGGATGAGAAAAGAGCCCAGTTTAAAGAAAATGAGGAACTGACATAGATTTGCTACGAAGGCTAGAAAGCCCTCACAGACATACTCCTTAAAGATGAAGCCCTCACCGCAGAAGCCTGTAAGCCCTCTGAAAGAAAAGACAAGAAGGATCAAGAAGGGTAGGGCTGAGACAAGACCTGTTTGTTACTAACTCGCAAATGAGAAAGAATAGGAAGATTTACATCTACTATCAAACAACATATCTGTAAACACTTCAACTAAAATGTTCAATCAATTCTTCAGTCAATGTCCGTTGTACTCAATTATTCCCTTTTTGTTACAAATTCCAAAGAAGTAACCTCAATTTGTTATCCTTTGTGAAACTGCTGATCCTGGGTGGCCTCCATAACAAAGCAGAAGCAAACACATTTGGAGGAAGGAAAGTAAAAAGTAACATCAAGTCCACTGTTTTGGGAGCTGGACGATTCTGGAGATGACTGTTGCCAGCTCCAGGCTTCTTTATCTCTTTAGTCTCAAATTAGGAAGAAAAACCTGTTCTCCCTGACTGCATTCCTTTTCAAAAATTTTCCTTTCGCAAACCCAGATGGTGCCCTTTGAACTTAAAAGCTAAAGAACTTAGTTCCCCACTGTAAATTGTCCCCACGGTCATGTTGCTTTTCCATTTAGCTGCCAAGCTGAGGAGAATTGGCAGTTATACCGGACAATTAGCACTTTGAAATATTATACCACCACATATGTAACAGGTTAGCACAGTGCCTGGACACGAGAGCACTCCACAAATGGGAGTGCCTTCCTCCCCTCTGGGCACTCCACCAGGCGAGGGCTATTTGCACTTCTGCCATGAAACAGAGGGAAAGGAGATGGGAAAGTTGGTGTTCGGTGTCCTTAAAGAAGAGAGGTACTGAAGAAAAGAAAAATATGAAAAGGCGTTGCTGGACCCTTATTTTAAAACTCAGTTTTAGATTTGTAAATTATTAAGCAAAGCCTGAAAAAATCAAAGGGAGAAACAGACAACAGGAAATGGAAACATTAATATTGAACCCCCAGAAAGCAAAAACCTTTATCTCTGGTTGCAAAACAATCCACGTTCTCAACGCTTACAGCACAAGGATTACAGGCACTAAACAAAGACCTGTTAGTTAATCGTCTCTATTAATAATTAGGGATGGTTTTAAGTTTTTCCCTAGCACTCTATTTAGTACAATCCAAAATGTTATCACCTAGGAGAAATAAGCAATACCAAGGCTGTTATTTATAAAATCTGTGAAAATAAGCACTAACCCACTCCTCTAGTCCCTGAATAAAACCAGACATACGGTGAGTATTAAAAAGCAAATGTAGTCTATCGCAACTTTGTAGACTTTTGTTTGTTTTTTCACAGAAACTCTAACTTAAAGGGAATTTCTCTGCTTAAGTCTTCCTTTAAGAGATGTATTCTCTAAAACGCTATCCACCCTTCAAAAATCCTTAAATCCAGAGGAAAGTGGCTTCTAAAAGTATTCAGATTATGGTGGGAGTAATATGACAATTTAGCTAGCCAAGAAGTAAGCGGGCCTTTCTCGCTATTCCCCGTAATGTTTTCCTGACCAGAAGTGAGAATAACCTCTAGCTTTGCCCACAGCTAATAAGTCAAGATGAATTTGAGCCAATGTTTAAATAGTACATACATAATCCAGATGGTTATACAGAAAAAATAATTGCATTGGATTTGGTTGAGCTTTCCGAGTTTGATGAAAAGAAGACTAGATAAGGAGTTGGAAGATGTGGGTATTAGTCTCAGGTCTGCGGACTAGAACAATTCCTCTCTAATTCTCACTTTCCTCATCTACAAAATAGGATGAGGGTATCTATTACACCTGTCTTTATATGAGAAAGGATTTCATAACTATAACCAGATATACATTATTATTCACAGTTAGATGGTATTCACTTAATAAACCTATTTTGAGAGTTCCTCCCTCCAAAAGGATTTTATTCCCTTTGAATGTTTATTATTATGAGGTATAGACAAAATCTCTGGTGTTTCTGGAAAGAATAAGAAGGGTTAAATATCAGGTATTACAAAACCCCCTTTATTCCTCTGACCTCGAAGCCCTCAGTTCTGGAAGTCCCGCCTGTCCTTTCCATGCAGACTCCTTGATCTCACTTGGGGTAGGAAAAAGATGCTTCTAAATTTAGTCTAAGTGGATTTAACATATGGCATCATACCTTCCCAGGTCAAGAGGTCCTAGTGTTTCTGGAAAACTGGAAAACAGACTTTGCTGGGTGGTAGAAATTGGAGAAGGCAGACCATTCAACTATTTGGAGAAAAACAGTGACTTGAGGATTTGTTTTTTTAAGCTAAATTTCTAAAAGAAAGCTAAGCCCTAATGCTCAAAGGCATCTTGATTTAGGCCTTTGAGATATTTCCTTGATGGCGTCTAAGACATATTAAATTATTTGTCATCTGGTCCATGTGCCAGATGGATTCTGCTCCAAGAGTATTAATCAGGCTCGGACCTGGCAAATTATCCTTATTGGATTTGAGGATAAAAATAAATAAAAGCACAAGGAGGGTTAGAATAGAGGTTTTCTTTTCACAAGCCGAAGAGTTAGAGTCAATAAAAAGGCAAAAGAGAAAGGAATCAGAAAAAGAAAAAGAACAGTGATATTGACTGAGGCTTTAAAATTAGGAGCAATTTTTAATAAAGGATGTGATTCAAACCTTTTAAGTTTCTTAATAACAAAGACATGCCTTCACTTTTAGGTGAGCATGGGTGGTTTTGTAGGAGCAAATGACAGCAATGTGTATTTCTGTGAAACTTAGATACCCATGAGTAAGAAACAGGAATGATCTGTCATATTTCCTTATTGCTGAAGTAAGGCATAAGGATTCAAAAGGACAGAACATGCTTTTATGTCTGCATGGGGTATCCTCAATTATTAATATCCTTATTAGTGTTTTTTTTCCTACTTGCACCAAAGGCATAAAAGGAGTCCAGGAAAATAGCAGCTTTAGAGACTGGAGTGAAAATGAAGGTGTATATTTGTGTCTGTGCAATATAAGGACAATAGTAGGTGCCGCTATAAACTATGTGAACACTGCCATCTAATGCATTGCTTCAAATCAGCAAGTACTTTGGGAAGTTATGCTGGGAAGCAAGAGAAACTGAAAATATCCACCTAATCAAGAATGTTCTTATCAGGATTTTACTTTAAATTAAATTGAATATAGTATTTCAATAAATCATGGCTCTTTGTGCCTTATTTTTCAACACACCAAAAGTATTTATTTTCTAAATACCTGCCACCTTTATCGCTTCTCATTTTCAAGGAATAGAGTTTTTATTTTACCAGTACTGTGTAGCAAATAGTATTTAAATTAAGAAATTTTCTACCTGAGGACTATTTTGTAGCTTGGAGAAAATAGGTAATCAAAATCTATCAATTCAAAAAATCTGAAGACCTAGAAAAGATCCAGCAATGTGTCTTTACTCAATGTGGGATGTGATTAAAATGTCAGATGTTGTGTTGGGAGCTATCAATCCTGTATTCCCCACGGCCATTTTCATTGCTTCAAGACAACTTAGAGAAAGAATTTGAAAAACTGTTTACCGTGATTGAGACAAAAGAAACATGTCACATACACACACACACTAACAAAACTATTGTAAATTCCTCTAGTCTTTACATAAGGAATATTTGGAAAAGAAATACTTAAAGATGTAGGAAGCACTTCTTGTATTGGCATTTTGTTAAATGGCTTTATTAAAACTTCAAATGGGTCTGACACAGTCATTTATATAAAATCTATAAGCAACTAAGTTTAAGTAATCCTTTATTCTTTGGTTCCACTGCCAGGAAATAGCTGATGGTTATCTTGCTGCAACAATTCCCACCCTGGAGAAACTGAAAATCACATTTATGAAGAAAGGATGAGTAGCGGGCCAAAGGAGAGATGGTGCAGTAAATTTGATAAGTTTGGAGAAAGTATGCTGCCGTAAACTTCCCCAGCCTCAGCTGAGATCAGTCCTTCATATTAGCTGAAGATGCATGAGGGTCCAGGATTCAAAGGCAGCTGTTTACATTGACAATGGTACAATGTCTACAAAATGATTGCATTCATGCATTCATTAATTCACTCAGTTTGCTGAACTGAGGCCAGTGAGGGATGGAGAGAGCAAAGAGATCGTGTCCTGTGTTTTAAAACTTACACACCAGTAGGAGAAAGAAGACATCTTCACAAATACATGATATATGACAGGCTTTGAAAAGAGTTTAGTACTTAGCAAAGTAGGTGCCCAGTAATTATTGTTTTAATGTTTGGGTGTGTGGATAATTATTTGGATAAATAAATAAGTGAATTATGAATTAGTGCTATAAGAGAGGTTATGGGAGTTTAGAGAAAAGACAAATTATTTGTGTTAATTTTGGTAAGATGGGACGTGGAGAAAAGGTACAGGGGTTTAAGAAAGAATCCAAAGTGGAGTTGGCATTTGTGCAGCACATTGAATGATTGGTAATACAAGCCCAGGCAGGGATGACAGCACGGAAGGCCATGTAGGCAGAAGAAATAACAAAGCCTTGCAGACAGGAATTTATTCTGGATAAATGCATTTCTGTTTGCCTGAATGATAAATGATATAAAACGAAGGGCGAAATTCCTACCTCACACCATATACAAAAATTAGCTCAAAATAGACCAATGACCTAAAGATAAGAGCTAAAACCATAAAAAACTTAGAAGAAAATATAGAGGTAAATGTTCATGACAAAGGATTCTTACATATGACAGCAAAAGGATGAACGAAAAAATTAAAATAGATAAATTAGACTTTAGCAAAATTAAAAACTTTTATATATCAGAGGACATTATCAAGAAAGTGAAAAGACAACCTACAGAATGGAAGGAAATATTTGTAAATCATATATCTAACAAGGGTCTGGTATACAGAATACACAAAGAACTCTTGGAACTCAACAACAAAAGGACGAACTATCCAATTAAAGATAGGCAAAGGATTTAAAGAGACATCTCTCCAAAGCACATTAAAAGATGCTCAACATCATTAGCCATTAGGAGAATGTAAATCAAAACTATAATGATATATCACTTTACACTCACTGGGATGGCTAGAATCAAAGAAACAAAATAACAAGTGTTTTCAAGGGTGTGGAGAAATTGACACCCTTGTGCATTGCTGGTGGAATGCGAAATGGTTCAGCCACTGTGGAAAATAGTTTGGCAGTTCTTCAAAAAGTTGAACATAGAATTTCCATATGACCCAGAAATTCTACTCCTAGGTATACAGTCGTCCATAGGTATCTATGGAGGATTGGTTCTAGTACCCGTTCCCCCACTCCTGTGGATACCAAAATCCATCAGGCTCAAGTCCCTTAGTAAAATTGCATAGTATTTGCATATAAGCTATGCACATCCTCCCATATACTTTAAATCATCTCTAGATTACTTATAATACCTAATACAATATAAATGCTACGTAAATAGTTGTTATACTATGTTGTTTAGGGAATAATGACAAGAAAAAAAAGTCTGTACATGCTCAGTACAAATGCAACCATCATAGACCTTTCAATCCATGATTTGTTGAATCCATGGGTACAGAACCTGTGGATACAAAGGGTTGAATGTATATCCAAAAGATATGAAAACAGATAAACAACTACATATACATGCATGCCCATAGCAGTACTAGTCACAATACCCAAAAAGAGGCCAAATGTCCATCAATGGGTGAGTGGATAAACAAAATGTGGCATATCCATACAGTGGAATATTATTTGGCCATGAAAAAAGCAAAGTACTAATACATGCTCTAACACTGATGAACCTCAAAAACATTATGCTAAGTGAAATAAGCTAGACACAAAAGGTCGCATATTGCATAATTCCATATATATGAAATATCCAGAGGAGTTAAATCTGTAGAGACAGAAAGGAAATTGATGCTTGCCAGAGGCTGAGGGGAGTGGGAAATGGGGAGTAACTGCATAATTGGTATGGAATTTCCCTTTGGGGTGATGAAAATGTTTTGGAACTAGTGAGAGTAGTGGTGATTGCACAACACTGTGAATGTGCCAAGTGTCACTGAATTGTTCACTATAAAATGGCTAATTTTATGTTGTGTGAATTTCACCTCAATAAAAAAATTCATTAAGAGAAGAAGAGGGAAGGATTTAAAATGTGCAGGTAAGTTGTAATTTTGTTCATTGTCAATAAGACGGACCTGCAGGGAAAACTCACTCACCGTTGGTTCTTAGTTAGAAGAGCTACATGATCGTCTCCGTGCTGGGGGAAGTTTGAGGTGGCTGCAGAGAGGGGTAGAGACTGCAGGAAGTACAAGATGCAAAGTTACCTGTTGATAATTTAAAAACTATTTCTGCAGAAGTCTATAAAAGTCCAAACTATGCTGGTGGCTACAACAGGCATGGAATTAGACGTCAGATAGAGAGAAAGTAGTATAATATACTCAAACCAATTTGTCTAATCCATCTACAGTGGGGCTATAATTTCCAGAGAATGGTTTCAGTTACTTTTTCTTATAATTGAATGATATTGCCTAAATTGACTGAAAAAAACAAGTGGAATGGCTTTCACTGGAGAGTAGTGTAGACAGTTATTCCATTGATTCATGTGCCCAAGGCATATGAAAGATTGATCACAATGGTAGTCATATTTTAGTACTCCTCTCTGAAAGTTTCAATCATTCATACTCAATTTATTCTCTTGTAGAGAAGAACAAAAATATTCACTTAGCAAATATTTACCAAGCATATACAATGTGCCGGACACAATGATAGACACTGAGTTGGTAAGGGTGAACAAGTTGAGCTTGCAGTCTAGTGGAAGATAAGCAAACAGAAAATAAGCACGTAAATAAAGGGTGAGGAGGAGGGTAAGTTTAGGAAACACCAGATATGGGAAAGTTTTCACCTGAAACAGTTTGGGATGATGGGCAGTGGGATGGGGGTCGGAGTGAGAACAGGGTTGGACTTTGGGAGGCTTTCTTGAAAGAAGTCACAGCTGAAACCCAGAAGGACAAGGCCTATCAGACTGAGAAGGGCAGAGTTGTGAGAAGAGGAACCAGCAAGGCTTCTGTTCAGGTACCTGAGAATTAGTGATAGGACTGTTTATATAACAGTGAGCCTGCTACCAATGAAAAAGGAAACAGCTGTTTTTACCTGAAAACTGACAGGCAGGTTTTGTCTTACAGGTGACAGAAGTTATATTTATGTCAACTGGAGTGACGGTCCTCCAATTTCAGGCCTTACAGCTGCCTGCCCTTGGGCTCTCAGTAGGGGTTCTAAATGGACACCAAGTTTCAGAGACCTTACCTGTAACTGGCTCTTAAAAACTCCTCCCTACAGGGCTGGCCTTGGGGCTGAGTGCTTAAGTTCACACGCTCCACTGCAGCAGTCCAGGGTTTCGCCGGTTCAGATCCTGGGCGCAGACATGGCACCACTCTTCAGGCCACGTTGAGGCAGCATCCCACATGCCACAACTAGAAGGACCTGCAACTAAGATATACAACTATGTGCCGGTGGGATTCCGGGAGATGAAGCAGGGGAAAAAAAAATTGGCAACAGTTGTGAGCTCAGGTGACAATCTTTGAAAAAAAAAAAAATCCTCCCTACAATGAAATATTATTCAGCCATAAAAAACAAGGGAAATCCTACTATTTGCAACAACCTGGATGAACCTGGGGGACATTATGCTAAGTTAAATAAGCCAGACACAGAAAGACAAGTACTATATGACCTCACTTATGTGCGGAATGTAAAAGAGTTCAACTCACAGAACCAAAGAGTAGAATGGTGCTTGCCAGGGACTGGGAGGTGGGGAAATGGAGAGATGCAGGTCAAGGGGCACAGACTTTCAGTTATAAAATGAATAAGTTCTGGGGATCTAACGTACAGCGTGGTGACTATAGTTAATGATACTGTATTGTATACTTGGAATTTGCTAAAAGAGTAGATCTTAAGTGTTTTCACCATACACAGACACAAAATGGTAACTATGTAAGCTGATGGATGTATTAACTTGATTGTGGTAATTGTTTCACAGTGTATACCTATATTAAATCATCATACAAATATATACAATTTTTATTTGTCAATTACACTTCAATAAAGCTGGCAATCTTTTTTAAATGTCCTCCTTGATCCATCCTCTGATTTACACTCGCTTCTCATATTGTTCAGTGATGCCGGAGTTACAAGAGGATTTTTACCTGGTCCCTTTTGGTTTCTATCCTTTCACTATATTGGCTTGCTTTCTATGTCTTAACTAATGAGTAATGTTTTTGCTTATTTTTTAATATTTAATATTTTATTTTTAAATGAGGAACAGGAAACAAAATGATGCTGACTGTGATGACAGCTTTCAGTTCACACAAGTTAGGCCTAAAGGTTGTTTTTCTTTCTTTCTTTCTTTCTTTTTTGATTTTTTATTTCTTTTTTATTGTGGTAACAGTGGTTTATAACATTATATAAATTTCAAGTGTACATCATTATATATTTTAAAGGCTGTCTTTCTTCTTTCACCAAGTCCCCAATCAGCATGGCAATCTATCCTGGGGGAACATGCCATGTCGAAAGTGTCTAAATGCCTTCTTTCAGGAAGATACTCAAGTAACTTTCTGGGGGAGACTTTACCCACGCCAGGCCTCCGAGAGCGTTTTCACTCATCTAGCTCTCCGCTCCACTGTGGGCTATGGAACTGGCTTTCATGGTGTTAACTATATTTACTTATAATTTACTTTATATATTTTCATTTACTTTCTTACTTATGTGTAATTTAAGTTGGTAGTAATCACCATCTCTGCTTACTTTCTACATGTGGATTATGAATGGTGTATTTGCTACCATTTTTGATGTGTATGGTTTTCAGAGAAAGTGTAGCAAGACTCAGTTCAAATAGCCACAATTATCCTACAGAAACTTATGTGTTCTTAAGAATATGATAAAATTCCGTATTCTAAGTTTTAACCCTGAACTAAGTGAAGAATGCTTTATTCTAATTTGTTTTATAATTGTTTTATAAGCCTCCAGTATATATTGCTTCGAATATAGCAAGATTAAATGAAAATATTTATTTCAAAACTACTGTAAGCTACCTGTTGACTTTCTGAGATGGTGGCAATATACCGTTACTATAGCACAGGCTTTTATGATTACTGATCAGCTGCTGCATAATGTAATGGGTTAGCTTTGAATACAGTAGCCATTCTTACTTCTCAAGTAGAAATTTTATTTCTGGTACCTTCTAAAGGTAAGAATTTATCCCAACTAAGACACAAGTTGGAAAGAACATATTGTTTCAAACACTTTACAATGTAATTCTCATCAGCTTTGTTTTTTTCAAAATCTTTTCCTTCCTTATCCTACCTCCCTCTTCATTCTCCTATCTTAATTCTCTAAGAGATCCTTATCTCTTCTTTCTCAAGCATTATATCTATTCTAGCTATTAGAAATCCCACTTGGGCCAGCCTGGTGGCGCAGTGGTTAAGTGCCCACATTCCACTTCTCGGCGGCCCGGGGTTCGCCCGTCCGGATCCCAGGTGCGGACATGGCACCGCTTAGCAAACCATGCTGTGGCAAGTGTCCCACATATATAGTAAAGGAAGATGGGCACGGATCTTAGCTCAGGGCCAGTCTTCCTCAGCAAAAAGAGGAGGATTGGCAGGAGTTAGCTCAGGGCTAATCTTCCTCAAAAAAAAAAAAAAAAAAAGAAAAGAAAAGAAAAGAAATCCCATTTGGGGAATTGTTCATTTCCATGGAGCTTAATTGCATTTTTTTTAATTTGAAAGATGTTCTTAGTCATTAAGAGATTAACAAGATCTGTTATATTAAGAATGTATGGGTACAATCGTACAAGTCTTATATTTGGAATCATAAACATGAATGTAAAATAACAGATTACATCCTCTCCCCATCATCTATAAGGAAATAATTTCTATTACACAAACGTTCCCAAGAAATTTACATTCTAAAAATACTTAGTTACATTTCTGTTGGCTGTTTGAATATTCTTTTATAGTTTCTGCTTTTGACTAATGCTCTTGAAGAAAAATACCTTGAACCTGTTCTCCTCGTTTTAGATGGTGCTAAACAGAGTTAACGCCACTTGGTTACAGACTTCAGGACTATACTTACTGAGGAGGTATAGACCCTGCCACATTTCAGCATCGCAAAAGACAGCGAGGCAATAGGAGACACTCCACTTCTTCTTTCTGCTTTTACTCATCAGGCTGATCCCTTCTTTGCTATAGCTGTTCTAGCGTCTCCTTTTTGGCTTGCCCAGCTGGGCAATTTCTTTGCCCAAAATGTTGGCTATGTAGTAACAATTACAACCCAAATACTTTCAGGCCACCCTTGTCCTCCTTTTCCTTCCTCTGGTCTATTTGGGGAAGGAGAAGCTGTTTCATGTAAATTATTGAGTCAGTTCCTCTCTGTACCTATTTCCTTATCCCATCTGAGACCTCTGCTCTCTTGGTTGGCAATTACCCTCACCCATTCATGCCCCACAAAGTCATTAAATCAAGGGGACATTCAAGTTTCTTTACTGGAGGTTTGGAACAAACCACTTAAAATGAAATATTAGACATTTCACCCTTAAAAGTCCCTTAACCATCCCCATCTCTAGAGAATGTTTACCCTTCTACTGGGGCAACCTCCTACCACATCACAAGGCCTCATCTGTTCCTCTCACTTCTTCTGGGCAGCTCCCACATTTAATTTCTCTTCATTTTATTTGCAGCCAATTTACTAATCTTCTGTTGTGCTGTCTCCTTTCAAATCTTATAAGCATTAGTTCCCAAGGTCAAAACATTAAATATTTCCTTAAACAAAGTCTCCAGAGAAAAATTACGCCACTTCCTTAGGTGGAAAAGCAGCTATGTTGTTTACAGTTTTAACTAACATATTTTTTCCTCCCTGTTCCTTTATTTTATTCAAAAACAGCTAATGTAGTCCTTTACGTCAGGGTCATCATAACCAAAGATAGTCCATGAATACCCTCGAGCTTTAGAAGTGCTGTTGTAAGAGAAAAGATTTATAACAACCTAACTTGAGGTCACAGAAGATACAACAGTGATGAAAGAATTAAAATACTCATTTTCTGTTTCGATATAAACAAGTTCAAAGATTAAAAAAAGGCAACACTTCTCTTTTTCTATTTCTCAGTTGGAGAAGTGCAGAAACTTTAAACTGTGACTAAATCATTAATCGAACAGTATGCTAAATAAGTTAAATAAGCGAATGCCCTGTAAAATTAGGGAAGCAGAGGTGAGAAACGCCCAGAGAGAGCTGATGGAAGTATTCAAGACTCCATATGTGGCCCACCTGGCTAGGAAAGAAATCTGGAGACACACTCAAATGAATAAATCAGAAAAGCAGATCAAAAAGAAAGTTTGAGAGTGAGATAAATGTAAGTGAATTAGAAGAGAAGAAAAAACTTTTTCTATAATCTGACCAAGATTTTGAGGGAGCTAAAATGTAAGATAACAACAGTTAAGAAAAAATACCTGTATGTAGCAAGAGTCTGTATATTTCTGTATATACTTCGTCCATTTATAAGTTGTTCTAAAGGGCAGCAGCCAATATCAGTATGGGTCCTTGGTAGCAAGCAACAGAAATCAACTCAAAGTTAAGCAAAAACAGAAATTATTAAAGGTATACAGTATCACAAACACTTGATTTGAGGGAGGTGGAGGCCAGTTGGAAAATCAGTCTCACAAATGGACAGCACCCAAGGGAGGGGAGAGAGGCCAAGTCCTACCAGGGAGTAGTCTGATTAGGATACTGTCTCAGCAATGGCACTCCCACTGGGCGCTCAGAACTCAAGTTCTCTAACGCTTCCATCACCACTGCTGAAAATTTCTTATCAGTCACTTCTTCCCTTAAGATTCAAAGGTTCAAGGCCCAGGCATGAACATCTCTTGACTGAGCCTGTGTCACACGATGGCATCTAGGGAGACAGAGTAAATTGCCATGACTCTTACCACAGCTCACAGGCTATGGGGGATTTCCTCAATGCCAGAAGCCTCTTCTCTACCCTCCCACCAAATAAGACACATCAAATGACCTCCATAAATACTGAATGTTTGACAGTGCTATCAATTTAACTTAGTTGGATTAATAAAGGAAAATAGCTAGAATTCAGCTTTCCTTATTGATCTTCCTCTCAGGAAAAAAGGGGTGGGGCAGTAACGGATGAAGGCCAGGAGTGAAGGCTCTGAAGTTCAGGATTTAAATCTTAGTTATAACATTTACTATCTTTGAACTTGAGTAAATTGGTTACAGCTTCATATTGGTGATAGTTAAAATGGAAATGAAAACACTGTTCGTCGCATACAGTTATTCTGAGGATGATATGCAAAAATGTGTATCACTTGCTCCGTATGTTGCCTGAGTCATGAGCAAGTGCCCATGAAACATCAGCAATTCTTACCACTTAGACTGTGTAGCTCCACTCCCTTCCCGCGGTAGTGCCAACACAAGCCCTACAAGGGCAGTTATTCTGAACAAATTCTTGATCTTTTAATTCTTCTTTCTCCCAGAGCTGAGGAGAATCCTGGTCTAAGCCTTCTGCATCCAGTGATCTTGACTGCTTTTCTGAGGTTTTCTGGTCATCTCCCTCTATCTTGAGCCTCAGATCCTTGGCTGTTACCTTGTGAATAAAAGGAATTCTGTCTTTGTCTGTATTCTTGAGTTCCATGTTGGGTTAAGAAAAAGTATTCCCACTGCTCTTTCTAGGACTAGAGCCCTGCTTTTATAATGCCAGCCACTTGGCCACCAGTCTCTAGCTCTCTAGTGTCTGGAGCCCACTACCATGAAGATGAGCTTGGAAGCAAGATGGTCTTGGCTTTGAATCAAGCTGCATCAATCATAAGCTGTGTTACTTAACCTCCCTGGCCCTCACTGTCATTATCTGTATAATAAAGATGCTAAAGAATCTGGCACATAAAAATTGTCTTTGATTATTATCTCACTGTGTGTCTTATCTATGAGTAGGCAAAACCTTCTGGTGGGATGCTGTAATAGAAATGGCTCTACAACTGGCCCTGATTTTCTTATGAAAAGTTGCAGTAAGAAGCTAACAGAAGATGTGACAATCAGACAATTTGTAAGAAACTAAGATTAAGGGGCCGGCCCGGTGGTGTAGTGATTGGGTTTGCATGCTCCACTTTGGCGGCCTGGGGTTTGCAAGTTCAGATCCTGGGCACAGACCTACACACCACTCATCAAGCCATGCTGTGGCAGCATCCCACATACCAAAAATCGAGGAAGATTGGCACAGATGTTAGTGCAGGGACAATCTTCCTCAAGGAAAAAAAAGAGAGAGAGAGAAAGATTGGCAACAGATCTTAGCTCAGGGTCAATCTTCCTTACCAAAAAAAAAAAAAAGAAAGAAAGAAAGAAAGAAACTAAGATTAAAATCACTCCATTTAGGAACTTTATAAAATTATTGTGAGACTCATGGGAAGAGAGCCTTCCTCTATTCACCTCAGCCAGGACCCTGTGGAGCATAATGGAAGATGCAACCACAAAGTGGCAGTAAACAGGACAATGTCACTGTATTGGATCCTGTCACAGGATTGCAGCCAGTTCCTCCCAATCTCTGTGGTCCATTCTATCCAAGAAGCTGGTCCCAACCCTGTCTGCACAATGAAATCATTTGCAGACTTTTTCAAAGATACCAATCTCCAGGCCCCATCCCCAAAACTCTAGTGTGTAGCTGGATGAAAGAGGGAACGAAATATAATTTAAAATATAATTTTGTTTTAGAAGGGAAGGGAGAGAGAAAGGAATCACTGTCCTGGGAAGGTACTGTTTGAGGTCATCCAGCTCATTTCTCTGCTTCCTAGAAGCGCTCTGACATCTGTGCAGAAAAGATAAAACCCTGAGACAAGCTGTTTCTGTGCTCTGATAGCTCAAAACCTTTACAATCAAGAAACTCTTACTTGAGTTTCATCTAAATCCTTCCTGTCAAAAGCTAAGTCCCATTATTCCAATGTTTAGCTCAGAGGAAATAAGACCAGCTCACAACACTCAGATTTACCCTTCTCTATCCTCGAAGGGTCACTTCAGTTTACATAGGTCAGTTCTTTTTGTGCTTAATGAAATTGATTCACCATTTCTACTGGACTGTAGTGTGAATCAGCTCACAAGCAACTCAGGCCAGTACCTTCTTGTTTCCTAAGCCAGGTTTTGTTGTGAGAACAAGCTGCTCTGGCCCAAGGGCCATTATGGGGATGGGGTAGCAGGACCCAGCATTTGGCCCCCACTCAGAGCAACCATACTCTGGCCTTGGGCCACAAGCACCTGGTAGTAGCCTGACTTTATTAAACCTTTATCCCAATCCTGGGAAATGAAAAATGAGTCTTTGGCAATCCTCAGTCTGACTCAGTGTGCATTTAAGCCAAAATATGAAATATAATAGCCACTGTTACTGAGCATCTAGTATATGCCAAAGATGTAACGATTATAGGAGAAAATTTATGGACAGAGCACACTGCCAGGAACATAGTAATCTCAAGAAATGGTGACTAGTACAGGCAATATTGCTAATCTCAAAGTGACCTTGAAAGGATGACATGATTATTCTCATTTCACAAGATGAAATCAAGGTTCAGAGAGGTCCCATAACTTGCCCAAGGTTACACAGTTCTTGAATGGCAGAGCAGCCATTAAAAGCAGGGCAATGTTTTAACAACAGAGCCTTGCCCTGGATTAAGAGGGCAGAAAGCTTACAACTATTTACAGTGGTTTCCCAAGGTTGGGAATGAGGTTGAGTGGAGATTACAATGAATTACTTCCTTTTCTTTTGCACAGGATCACAAACAACCTAACATTAATCCTCCAGTAGACTTCTGGTTCTATGTTGTGTGTGTATACGTGCTAGTGCATATGTGGGTATGCAGCTGGAGACAAATGTGATTTATTGGTTTAGTGGTAATAGTAGAGAGAGGCAGGTGATGCACTGAATTGTAGCAATAGCACAAAATGATCACATTCAAAGAGATTAATCAATATCACTCATTTCAATTTTCTAAGTATTTATTATCAAGGGCATATTATGTGCTTGATAGTATGTGCTAAGTTCCTTAGAGAATACAAAAGAAGAATATGGCAGAGTCCCAGCACTCAGAAATCTTTGATGTAGTTAAAACTCACTGTGAAATAATCAAAGAATATAGGAATTTGTTTGTTATAGCACTAAATAAACATAAAATTAAGTATCAAAAAGTATAATAGATAGCTTCAGGATGAATTTTCATCAAGGAGGGCTCCGTATGGGAAGAGGGACAGAAGACGAGCACTAAGGATTGAAAGCTAAACAGAGAAAAGAGTGTGAATGTCCTTTCCTTTCATCCCAGACCTCTCAGGAATCAGCCTGAGCAAAGCCTTTAAGTCAGGAATTCATTTCATTATTCATTCATTAGACAAGTAAACCTAATATGTGCCAGATTTCTGGTAGGAAGAGAAATAAGCATGATGTGTACAGGGAACAATGAAGAAGCTTACTTGATGGAACAGAGAGTTTGATAGGGAGTTGTAAGGAAAATAACAGATGAAGTAGAGTGACCTTCTGGATGCCCTGAGAGAGAAAAGAGATAGCCCATGAGAAACTGCACTAAAACTCTTGAAGAGGAGAAAGACAGGTCCAATGACAATAGTGTTAGAGAAAAATTTATCTGGAACAGTGCTTAGGTTCCCTGGTCTCAAGCCAGTAAATGTACATATGCATGTTCACCCATACATTCATATACGTATATATGTAGAGAGAGAGAAAAGTCATTGCATACTTGAAAAACTCACGTGGTCATGCTAAATTCTCAAAAGATAATATCTGAATATAGCAATGGAGACTCTCGAAGGCAAAAACAGAGCAAATAATCCTCAACTCTGGTTTTCAATTCATATTAGACAGCCCTGTTCTGTCTGGCCCCTTCTGGGGAATGTTCTTTAATTCCATCATCCATAACACAGGGATGGTTTCCCATCACCAGTAAACAGAGACTATCAGGAAGTCTTCATCTGCAGGCAGAAATCCCTGTAGTTGGTTAAAGAGGGGATTTTCTTTTCTTTCCCCCAGAGACATAAGGCAATGGAGTGAGAAAGCAAAATCTCTTCAAAGAAATAAAAGAAGTTCCAACAGCTTCATGTGCTTCACAGCTACTAAAAAGGCACAGAAAGCAAATCTTATTTTCCTACTGTCAGACCTAAGGTCTCATTCCTTAAGGAATCCATGACATCGAAGTTAATTAGAATAAATCTGCTCTAAATTGCAGTTGGCTTCATTAAGTGACAGAAAAACATATTAGAATGTCTCTCTTGGGCGGCGGGGGGGGGGGGGGGGGGGAGCAATGTGAAAATTGCCAAAGAATGGCTTTAATTTTAGAATACTAGCAAAAATTTCACACAGCAGCAAACATAATTTCACTAAAGCTGCATGAAAACATTATATACCTAAACAGTTATAAATCTTTCCTTATAAAAATATCAGTAAATGCAAGACTTCTAATGAAAAATGAAGTCTAAATCTACATCCAGTATTGGCTTAGATGCTAATAGATTTGGTCTAAATCTTAGTTTATGACCTTCTTGATCAGCTCCAGACCATATGGGTAAGCTTCTCCTGTTATGGGTTTATCAAATATGAAAGCAACCATCCCAATCACCAGTCACTTACACAAAAGGATATGTACTACGCTTAACCTCAACTTGCCTATTGGCACTCTAGAAGCTTCAACAGAGCTAGATGTGGGCTGAGACTTCAAAATGTGGCGTTGCCCCTAAGATCACTCTGCCTTTTCATGCTGCCACACAGTCATTAGCAGGGGCAGCAAAAGAGGGGACTTCAGTCAAGAAAAGGAGTTCAGAAACGCTAGACAGACAAATCCATTGTAGCCAATCCAATGCCTCCAACAAGTTCACTAGTTCAGTTTACTAGTTCTGTGGAAATGGAAGCTATCCCTCCAAATGACTCCTGGCCAATTTTGTTGGTCATCTCAAGCTTCTTATAGTTGCTCTTCAAGTTGCTCATGTAAGAATGGGGCAGCAAAGTCAGCTACAGATTGGCAAAGTAAGGGACTGGCTTTTGTTCTTTGCAACATTGATTGGAATCAGGGGAAGAAGTTTAGATAATCAGATAATAGAGTGCCTGAGAGCAATATTATACCCCTGTGCTTTTTCTAGCGCTGACACGTTGGCTGGTATTACTTCATTCTGAAATACACAGCCATCCCTCTCCTTTCAAGGACAGAGAGTATGTACCAACATAGCCATGTGCAATGGGGGATGCCCAGCTTGTCTGTGTTCATTGCACTGGTGTATTAACAAAGTAGACCCAACCTGATTTAACAGATTACTACTAAATCTACAAAGAAAAAGATGCACATCAATTGTTCACATCAAGTCATTGTACCTGGATCACACTCATTACATTTAGTAAGTTCAACATTCCACTGTCCTCAATAAATATGGTTCCAGTGTCCCAGAGGAAGGCATGTTCTGGACCAACGTGAGATCAGTTCCCCATTTGCAGATGGCAAATGGACAAGAAATAAATAACATAAGAGGGCATATAATATACAGCCCTAAAGTGGGCCTTATATGGAACAATAAAGGAAAACATAACACTAAGGTTTGCGGGGTTTTTTCCCTAATCGAGGGAAACCGAATATACATATGCAAATTACAAATCAAATGTAACAGCAAGATCACCAACTGACTTTATTTCCCTCCATTCAGGTCATGTTGCGTTTATAAAATATAGTTTGTTCCATGAGGTAGTATATGTACTCCTAAAGAAGAATAACCTCACATTCTGCAAAATCACATTTGAAAAATAACCAGAGAGTATGCAGCTATGGGCAGACCACTCACAATCTCGCAATCTATAACAAGAATGCTAACAAAAACAATAACAATCTTGATAAAAATATTAGCTCAGTTAAAAAGACACTGACATTCCTAATAAATAAAGAACTACTAAGTGAAAGTAGATTAACGGAAGGAAGAGTTGAGATTGCTGAGTTGTAGAAACAAGATGAAAACGTACAAACGTTGGGGAAAGTTGCAAAATGAGAACTTCCAAGACAAAGCATGTGGCCACAGTGAGTCAAGAGAAAGAATATAGGGTAATAACCATCATGTACAGGACTCTATTCTTCTACAACTGTGTTAATGTATTTTGCATTCAGCTGCTATCACTTGACATGTAAAACACACGACGTGTGTTAATGCTCGTGTAAAACATTAACATGCTGGGGCAAATCACACATGGACTGACATGTGACTGATGAGTTGTAATAACATCCTTCCTCTATCTACTCACTATGTATAAGCTAGTTCACAGTTCTGAAACGAAAGTGGTAGCAGAGCAGACCAAATGTTATGGTTTATTATATTTTCTTATCCAAACCTGCATTTAACTTCATACCAATTTCTCCCATTGGTCTTACCAATGGTGTTACCAATATCTGAATTGCATTTCTTTACTCCTTCTTATTTTTGAATAGCAAGTTGAAGAATATTTCCTTCACCATCAAAAAATACTGCATCAGCATTCAGGCTCCTCTCTCCTGTCAAGGTGTGGTTGGATAAGGAATCTACTAGTCAGTTAGGGAGACAAGACAGAGGAGAGGGGTAACTCTTGTCTCCTCTCAGGAAAGTGAAGGCAGAGAGTTAGACCTGGAAGTCATGACTAGGGTGGGAAGTAAGGGAGGAGACACCAATTCTATCAGAATAACAAGTACGAATCTTGTCATCCAAAGGGCTAAGTGGAGAAGGGTGGCCTCCATATAAGAGCAGCACAAGGCAAAGCCAAAGAACCAGGAAAACAAGAATGAGAAAAACAAGCAGGCAAACGGGATGCAGTCTGGCTAGGACTCATCCATGATTTACATGAAATCCAAGAACAAGCTTGTGTGGGAAGATGGGACTCATTTTAGAAAGCTCAGATATGATGAGCAATAGGCCACAACTGCCTCTTTTCTCCCTGAATTGTGACTGCAATTCGACCATCAAAATCGGATCTTTCTCTTCACAGTATAGACAGTTGTCCTAGGCATGTTCCCTCCTAATCACAGACCATATATCCTAAGTTTACTTACATTTAGGTGTGGCCATATGACTATACTTGTGACAACGGAATATAGACAGAAGTGATGGATGCCTTTTCAGCCTCAAAGTAAAATAAGGCTGTGCCTTAAAACCATAAACATATCTTTTCCGTGATCTCTCTCCCCTTCTTTCTTGCTGCAACCCAGACATGGCAGCAATTCAGCTTCTTCATTGCCCTGCGGGTGCTGGAACATGAAATTAGTAGAAACATGGGTACCAAATAACTTCAAGGAGTAGGGTTGCCCTACTGCCTGCAAATGTTAACTGAGAAGGAAATCTTCTGTATTCTTTAATCCTCCATCCTTTGGAGTGTGGCTTTATCTCTAACAATATACCTTCCAGGACATTCTGGGGTCTATATAGTCATATTAATTTTAAACTAATTTATTAATCAAAAGGCAGTTTTGAATATCCAATATCCTGCCATTCCTGACAAAAATAAAGCAAATCTCTTGTGTACCTGTTAAACAAGTTTACATGAGCTGTGCTTTCCCAGTAATAAGTTTTTGTTGAGGCTGTTCCCTCATCGGA
The DNA here is from genome assembly GCF_041296235.1 of Equus asinus. NCBI lineage: Eukaryota > Metazoa > Chordata > Mammalia > Perissodactyla > Equidae > Equus > Equus asinus. Next base: position 65,666,224 of record NC_091800.1, read on the forward strand.
ATGACATTCTTGAACATCTTCAGCTGTTCCAAATTGTCATCATTACAATATTTGAGAAAGGGAAGGATATGACAAAGCAAATTCTTATTTCATTTGGAAGAATAAATGAGCTAGAATACATGGGAATTTTTTTTAATAAGGAGGTCCTTGCCCATGGCAATACTAAAATGCTTTACAAAACTACAATAGTTTTTAAAAGGGATATACTGGACAAGGAAGAGATAGATGGATACACGAAACAAAATATTTACATTTAGGTATAATTATAAGGTAGCATCTCAAATCAAGGAAAAAGACAAGCTGGTAATAAAAGGTGTGTTGGGACTAGCTCTCCATTTAGAAAAAGCAGCTACAAGCAATCCTCACCTCATCTCTTACAGCAAAATTATTTCCAGACCAACTAGAGGCTTAAATGAAAAATAAATATATAAATTTCATAGTGAATAATTTAGGCAATTTATCTAATAAGATGGGAAAAGAATTTTTGAGAATGACAAAGCAGAACCTCTACAAGGAAAAATTAATAATAGATTTGATTGCACAAACATTTAAAACTTCAGGATCCCCAATTTTTTTTTTAATTCAAAGGAAAATAACAAAAAACAGGGAAATGTATACAAAAGATATCAATGTTCTTAAAACACATAAAGTTCTTATAAGTTATTGAGAAAAGCATACCGGTGGAAAAATGAACAAAGGATTTGAATAATCAAGTCATAGAATAATCAATTAAAATCAACTGTGAGCATATAAATATGTTCAGTTTTGCTAGTAATTCAAAATTTCAAATCAAAACAAAATCGAGGGGCTATATTTCAACTATGGGACTGGAAGAGAAGCACATCCCACTAGCAGAACTCAAAGACTGGGAGAGTGAATGTGAACTAAGGTTTAGGAAACTCTGTTCCCACTTGGGCCACCTGTGTCGCACCAGGGGCCTCTTTTCCAGAGACCTAGGGATCTCTAACTCTGCCCAGTGTTCTGCTCCTCTGTTCATCTCCTCGGTAGATGTGCCTTTATTCACACCTACAGTTACCTTTCACTTTTTCTCATGTCTGGGATTCTAGAAGGTCCTTTCTGGTGCTCATATATTTAAATATGATCATGCATATAAAAATACCACCCACCATCAAATAATGATTTCCTTTTTTCCGGAACTAAATGATGACTCTACACAGAAGGTATCTTGGCTAATTAGGGGAAAAGGCTGGAGGAGTGGGGATGCCGGCAGGATGAATTTCAGACCCACATGAGAACATCATTGTTAATGAGGTCACCTCTGCTTGAATGTTCCTCCCCCTTGTTCCCCCCTTATCGTCTCTCTGGATCATCTGCCTGTAAGACAAACCCTCTTTCTTTTCAGAGTGTCTCCCCATATGAGAATGCATCTGTCTCATCTCCCATTTTCTCAGGATAAGTAAATCAATCAAACTGACTCCTACTAATGAGGCAGCGGGAATACCTTTTAACTTTTGGAAAAATGGTGGCATTTGCCAGCACTGTGACATGGGTTTCAAACCTGGCGGCAGATGAGAATCACCTGAGGATGATACCAGAGCCGATTGTGAAACACGGCAAAATGGTCAGGTCTCATGCCAAACCAGTTAACTCAGAATGTCTGGCAATGGAACGGGGGCATACTTTGTTGTTATTGTTGTTGTTGTTGTTTTGTTTGTGGTTTAAAGCTCTGGAGGCAATTCTGATTATAATGTCCAGCAAGGCTTGAGGGTCAATCCCTGGGACACTCATTCTCCAAGTGGAGTCCCCAGATCAGCATCAAGATCACCTGGGAAGTGGTTAGAAATGCAGATTCTCAGGCCCCACCCCAATCCTATGGAATCGGAGACTCCAAGGGTGGGACCCAAGTCTCTTTGTTACCAAATCCTCCAGAGGATTCTGACCTGCAAGTTCAAGGCTGAGAACCACTGCATTAGGACAGTCGTTCCACGGGCATTTTGTGAGTCTCTTCTGTGTCCAGGCACTCTCTCAACATATAAAGATGAAATGAAGGTTAAAAAAGAAATCTAATTTGGTGTGATAAGCATCATTAAGAAAGATTAACAATGTACTATAACAGTACAGAGGAAGGAACTATGAAGTCTCATTGTGGGCTTTTCACACAGCTCTTTCAGCAGCCTCTCAAATCATAATTTGGCCCCAATCTTGCCATGGACAAGACCATGTCTGATGGGTCTTTATAGCCCAGAGCCTGGCGATTTTAAACCCAATATCTTATTTACTTCCATGTTCTGATGAGAGATCCACTACCCTAGTTACACAAGGTGAGCCCAAGATCAAGAGGAACAACGGCAAGGTGCCGTTTCCTTCTGCCCCCAAGCCACTAATTTCATCTGCTCAACCCTCCTCCACCGCCAGCCTCTTTCCCAGGAGTTGACCAGTCAAGTTTTGCAGAATTTAAACATTCTGGCCCAGCATGCCCAGCATTGAGCAACCGAAGCCAGATTCCGAAACATACACACACACACTTCATCGCTTTCCTCAGCGAAGCCCAGCTCCTGCTGTGCAACCCAGAAGGAAGGAAAGGAGCCAGCGAGAAGGGGGAAGCAAAAGGGCTGATCCGCTGCTGCTTTCCAGCGAGGAAGCTTCCGCAGGACGGCGCCACTTCCCCGGCCGGTCGCCCGCGCCCTGGGCCTGGGCACGCCTCTGTCGCCGACGCCGGGCGCGTCCTCCGCGAGGGCGCAGCACCCAGCCCCGGGCCGCGCGCGGCCGGCGAACGCAGGGACCGGCCGCGTTCACAGCCGGGCCCGGGGCGTGGCGCACCCCGCCTCGGGGGACAGCACCGCGCTGGCGGCCCCGCTCAGCCCTGCGGTCGTTGGCCGGGGCGCGCCGGGAAGCGGGGCTGGGGCAGGGCTGCGGGCACCTCCCGCCTCCTCGGCTCCCCTCCCTTTCCTGCCCCGGCCTTGCCCTCTTCTTCCACGTTCGCCCCGTCACTTGTTGCTCCTTTTCTGGACCTTCCTGCAGCACTCCTCCCAGACACTGGCTTTAACAGTGGGAGGGAGCGGCTGGCCTGCTGGACTCTTGACCTTGCGCATTCCTGACAGCACCTTCCAAGTAGGGTTGGAAAAAAAAGCAAAGGATAAAGCTGCTGGAAAGAATCAACGGAAATTATGTTAACAATCTCCCACCCACCCCCACACGCGCACGTGAAAACAGAGTCCAAGAGAATCACCAGTTTGGGGCAAATAAATAGTGAATAAATAAATGCCCAGCGTTGAGTTCCCGGGGAAAGGGCATTCTGAATGTATCTGTTGGAGGAGGTGGGAGGGGAGGTTCCGCAAGGCGGAGAAAATGGTGTTCAGTCCTGACTGCATGTAATAACCACCGAAGAGACAAGGAGGCGTGATGGAGGGGAGTGTGTGTGTGTGCATACGAAGGTTCGGGAGTCGGGGCTTAAATATATATCATCCATTTAAAAATGTAAAAGCCATTCTTATGCTCTGCCTGTACATAATTTGGGGGGTTTTGTATTGTTTGGATTTTTTGCAATTCCTTAAGTGCTTCCATGATGCTATGATGACTCAGAACCACTCCTCTAAAGCAGTTTTCAAAGTGTGGCTTCAGGACCAGCAGCATCAGCATCACATGGGAGCTTGTTAGAAATGCAAATCTTCAGGTTCCCACCCCATGGACTGAATGAGATACTCGAGGGGTGAGGCCCAGCAATCTGGCTCACCAAGCCTTTCAGGTGATTCTGATGCATGATCAAGTCTGAGAACTATGAGGGATTGGCTGGCCCCTACTGCCCGGAAAGCTAAGAATGATTTGAATATTTTTAAAGGGCTGTATACAAACAAACAAATAAACAAAGAAGACTATACAACAGACCTAGGTGGCCCACAAGACCAAAAATAGTTACTGATATCACCCCTTGCAGAAAAAGATCCCATTCTAGACTAGAGGGTCATATGGTGGGGGACTCTGCAAGCCCACCAGACACTGGCAGCATGAGGGCACTGAGAAATTTGGTGAAGTAGTGAGGTGCTGGGGAGTGCGGGGAAAGGACCGGAAGGTGTCAAGAGTAGGGAGAGGGAGATGCAGTTTCTTAGGCTTGCTTAAGGGATGTGCTAACATCACTTGAGGTCAGAGTAAGATCTCCCTCTTTTTTGTAGTCATGCATTAGCATTGACATCAGCAAACAGGTATGTAGCATGGGTCTTATATATGGCATATGTGAGCTACAGCAGGCTTCCAAGTGGAATATGAAAGAAGCTAGTTCCAAATTCAGCCCCGACTCAGCAACCCTGTATCTACCTACGCAAGGCTGTTTGTATGTGGGCTTGCCTTCCTTAAGCTCCTGGAGGACAGAAAATGGAAGCCATGTTTGTTTCTGAATTTATCACTTGAAGCACTGTGATAGGCATACAGTAGGTGCTTAAATGTGTACATACTCATTAATATTTTTTTAATTCCTATATGTGGTTCTCCAAGATAGAGTGCCAACCCTTCGCATATGTGCTGGGTTAGGTGTTTGGAGAAACTCTGCCGACTGTCAGATAGGGAGGAGGGTGAATAAAATAAAGGCTTCAGGGCATCGAAAATAGTGAATGTTTTCTATATATAATTTATTTTTGAAAGAAATAATGTCTATCTTTGATACAATAGCGTATCCCTGCATAATATGGGGTATATTTTAACCACTCAAAATAAATATTTCATTAGAGAAGTTTATTGTTGGTTGATTATTAGTGTTATTTCTTCACCAGAGTCACCACCCTGCTCACCATTCTTCATGAGGTTAGCAAACTAGATGTGTACACTTACATTTCAATTTTAAAGACCAGAATTATAGCATGCATTTCTATTGAATGATGCTATTTCTAGGTCCTGGCTGACAGCCATTACTAATACTATTTGGCTGTGGTGAGGCTAAGATGAATTCTATTAAAAGGAAAAAATCCTAAATAACAGTTGTGTTCACAAGTTACTCTCCATTTAGCATTCAATCTGTTTTGAAACGTGATTCTTTTAATCCAGAATTAATGTAATAGTATTACATTTTGGCACAGTGTTATGTATTTTAATAAGAAGCTAAATTTTTTTTTGGGCAAAGTGTCATATTGTAATTTTGGGGAAAGGCAATCATTTTGAGATTGGGTAGGCTCTTTCTGAAAAAGAAAAAAACGCCATTGATTCAAAAGCAAATGTTTGTTTCCTCAAACTTAATCACATTGGAATTAGTGGGCACTTCCTGCCATCCAGACACCTTCCTTGCTGTTAAATTAAGGATAGGTGTAGCAACACGAGCATCATGTATTACGGTGAAAACTTGGGGTTTTTTAAGATCTAGAAATTCAGCATTGTCAAGTGTAGGGTACCTAGGTAAACCCAGTTGGAAGCAGCTATCACATGAAGTCTCATTTATGCATATAGTTGTAAAAAAAAACTGTAACTTGTGTCTTTGGCAGAAATACTTTTTAAAAATCTACCTTATGACAATATCCCTTCATGAAAATAATATGAAAGTTTGAAAGTGTAGGTCGAAGCTACTTAAGAGGTTAAGATGCTTATAAATGCTGAAATAATATATTCAGAACACATGAAACAGCAAAAGTCACCAGTAAAGACAGTGAAGACCATCGTTTTATTAAAGACATAAAAATACCGTACAAAATTTTTGCTTCAATCTTTGATTAAATACTTTTGCCTATGAAACCCAGGTTGTTTTGCTGCATCTTCCTAAACAAGAAGTAAATTTTTAAAAATATGGCAGGAGGTGGGGCGGGCCTGGTGACAGAGCTGTTAAGTTCACATGTTCCACTTTGGTGGCCCGGGGTTCGCCAGTTCGGATCCCTGACGCGGACCTACGTATGCACTGCTTGTCAAGCCATGCCCTGGCAGGCGTCCCCCATATAAAGTGGAGGAAAATAGGCATGGATGTTGGCTCAGGACCAGTCTTCCTCCTCAAAAAGAGGAAAATTGGTGGCAGATGTAAGCTCAGGGCTAATCTTCCTCAAAAAAGAAACAAACAAATATGGCAAGAGGAAAGATATATATGACGAAAAAAATACAAAATATGCCCCAGGGTCAATATAGATCCAAGCCCATATTTCAAACTTTCTTATCAGTCACTATCTACTCTTTGCTACCTGGATCCAGAAATACCACACCAATATCCCTATGGATATTAGTTTGCTGAATGTTTCCAAAAGGTCATGAGGTCCGCTAGAGGTGGAGATTGCTAAGGTAAGGGTCTCCCCAGCTGTAACAGATGGCACCTACTCTCATAATCAGATCTTCTTGGCAGGTTGGGACTCCCAGGGCTGTCACTTGTTGGCCCTGTAAATGTCCACCCAGTTCCCATTTTGGAATGTCTTCTTAGTATATAGATCAGCTGGATGGTCACAAAAGTTTGCGGTTGGAGGATTACCTCGCTTTGGACTTCCTCCCCAAAAACGTCTCCCAAGAGACCATTTTAAATACATTCCCCTTTCAAGAAAGTCAGCTATTAGAGCAGACAGGGCCAACGAACTGCATGTTCCACCCTTTGTTTTGGGGAAAGTCTCCAACATCATTATAATATACCTGCGTTTACTGAAGCTAGCTTAATCACGTTCTGTTTTCCACAACCAAATAACTTCCAAGTCAATAAAGAATTCAAGGTGGGATCATGAGCAAAATACTGGGCTACTTTGAAGGAAGCTAGGAGAAGGTTACCATTGGGAAGATGTATGGGTGCCCAACTATATCAGTTAGGAATCAGTCATGAAACAGAACCCATGTCAGATAGTTCCATAGGGTGAAAAAGAGCATGCGTGGAATTAGGGAGGCCACCCAGGCAATAGCAGGGAGATACTACCACCTGTGGGCCTGGAGAACCAGAGGGAGGAGATAACATTAATAGAGCGCAGGAGCTAGGGCTGCCCATCGGGATGTGGGATCATAGAGGGAGATGCTGCCTAGCAGTGCTGGAATCACAGGAGAGATGCAACTGTTGTCAGCAATCCATCGAAAGTGAGAGGATCAGGGGTGAGAGAAATTCCCTGGCTTTTTCCCATCTGTTCACCTTCTGTCTCCTGCCTCTGTGCCCCACTGGCCAAACCTACGTGGATGCTGGTTGGCAAAGGAGCTAAGGGAATTCAATTGTCAGGGTCAGTCCCCTAGTATACAGAGCAGAATGTGAGAAGGGTGGGGAATGGATCAGAGAGCAAAGAGGTTGACCAGGAATCCATCAGTCACCCGTACTGATTACTAGATCTGCATCAGTAAGCCTGGTAGACCAAGACTACTAAAACATGGCTGCTTCGGCAAGGATTGACTCAATCTATATAGGCCTGGACCTGAAGGGGAAAATAGCAGCAATTCACATGAACTCAGTAGCAGCCAGTGGAAGGCATGCTTTGACTCTGATTAGATTTGTATGCAGACATAAAGTAGTCAGAAACCACCTGAAAATATTATTCCATCAACATAGTAGGAGCAAGAAAATGTGATTCCTACCTTCAATTAATCCTCTGGCTTTGGGGCAATGATATAAGTGGTACCATACTTCAGAGTGGGGAGGGAAGAATAAAACACGAACTAACATTCATTGAGCTCCTACTATGTTCTCGAACATGAACTGAATGCTTTATAAACACTGCCTCACTTATTCTTTATAAAACCTTGTGTTAGACCCAATTCTCCATGGGTCTCTCCTGATTGTGCATATTTTATGAGCAGAGTCGCTCCCAGCTTCTGCTCCAGGGTATCTTTGTATAACGAACAGCCTTGAAAGACAGAGATGGTGTCTCCCTTCACAGCGTAAGGTTTTTTTCTTTGCGTTTTTTGGGGGGTTTTACTGTATAATAAAGATACAATCTTACTCTGGGACATAGGCAGGTTTGCTTACAGTCCAGTATAAAAGATCTGGATTTTTTTAAGTTTGGGATTCCTGTGCAAGTAGGATAAAATATCAGCCCCTTCCCAGTTCTTGACACTGGGGATGGGACTAGAGTAAAGCAAGAGAGACACCTTGGGCATGAAATTTAAGGGGGCATTCACTCTTAGGATCTTGAAAGGGCCTTCCCTGCAGGTACTTTTCTTAACTCACTCTAGTCCTGGCCTTGCTTGACATCTTGTATAGTAAGTTTTTTAATGATTGAGTATTTTACTCGTTTTATAGATAAATTTTATAGATGTTTTTAGCCCAAGTTCTATCCCCATCCAAATGACATTTTCCAATATGTGTATATATTCATAGCCAGCCCTGGTGGTCTAGTGGTTAAGACTCAGCACTCTCACTGCTGGGCCCCAGGTTCATCTGGGTTCATTTGCAGTCAGGGAACCACATTAACTGTCTGTTGGTCGTCATGCTGTGGTGGCTGCATGTTGCTGTGATGCTGAAAGTTTTGCCTTCGGTATTTCAAATTCCAGCAGGGTCACCCATGGTGGACAGGTTTCAGTGGAGCTTCTAGACTAAGACAGACTAGGAAGAAAGACCTGCCACTCACTTCCAAAAAAGTTGGCTGTGAAAACTCCCCTATGAATAGCAGAAGAGCATTGTCTGATATAGTGCCAGAAGGTGGGAGGATGGCGCAAAAAGACCTGGCAAGGTTCCTCTCTGCTGTACACAGGGCCACTAGGAGTTGGAATCGATGTGACAGCACTAACAACAGTATATATTCACGCATGAAGTATTTGGAGGTATGGAGGATCTGAGGTGGCAATGGCACCAAAAACTGTTAAAGAGGAAGAGAATTCTCTGACAGAAAAAATAAAACAAGCTTTTGACCTGTTTAGTATAAACCAGACATTGTCATCTGTGACACCATTTTGACTCTGGCTTTCAGAATGCACAGCTCCCCTTGCACCACAAACTAATCACATTCTCCTGGGGGCTGCTGCCCGGCAACGCTAATGTATTACCTGGCCTTCACACGGAAGACATCAGAACTCCCCATGGAGGTTTCTAAGTTGAAGATATATCCACACTATAGAAAATTGGTTGCTACGAAAGAATAACTCGGTTTGAACTAAAATGCTTTGCAGACCATGAAGGAAAGTGGCAGAGCTGTAAACACTAATGGACCTTGTAAACAGTGGTTTCAGACATTCTATCCAACCGCTGTGGCAGATGAGTCACATTTTTTTTGTCTTTAGTGTCAGATGCAAGCACTGAGAAAAAACATCATAGGCAGCCTCACTGAATGCTAATCATAAGTTTTATGGAATATAAGAGGAATCGGGATGTCAGGGAGACTTAAAATGACACCTTCATTCAGATCACTTAAAGTTAAAAAAAAAAAATCCCTCCTAAATGAGGTGCTTAACTCTCTATTAGAAAGGTTAATTTGGGAATTTTTAAGTGAAAAACCTGATTTCCATGAACAGATATTAGCATTAGAATCCGATGTTGTTCCGTTTGATAATATAGATGGATGGGAGTAATGAAGGCAGACAAGGTCAAACTTAAACATTGAAGTGAATGTTTTATCTTAGAAAATTAAAAGATATAAAACACTAAGTCATGTCTAGAGCTCCTGAAAACCCAGGCTGAGAATCACGAAAATGATCATATATTTACTTTTGGTCAGATGATACAGCAGGCATAAAGAAAGAAAGATCCATATACGTGAATATAGACATTCACATACAAATATAAATATATAAATACAAATATATACATATGTGTATGTACGTGTGTACGTCTGTGTGTATAAACACACATACGTGTAACACACCCAGACCACACTAAGTCCTATTGGGGCACTACTCTGTGAAGAAGTCTGCTGATTTTGTTTGCATAGCTTGGGACCCAGTACCTTTACTGAGATCATCAGGTAAATCTCTTTTCAGTGCTACTGTATAAATCCAAAAGTATCTTTACAATTACGTAGAAGGGTTCTTTAACTTAGAGATTTATGAAACAGTAAAAGACTTAATGGAGAATGGTTGAACAGAGTAAAAGACTTACGTTCAGTTTTACTAATCAGTTCACTTATGCACTGATGCTGAATTACCTTGGGAAAGTTACTCAGCATCTCTTAACTTTAGTTCTCCTGAGGAACATAATAGAAAAGGGTACCTTACTGTTATTGTGGATTAAATGAAATAATGCAAATAAAGTGCTTGGCATGTACCTAGCTTTTAAAAATATTAGCTATTTCTTTTTTTTTGTAATGCACGTCATAGAAAATAAACCTTCTCCTGACTAAGAATCGGTGAAAACCAGTAGCTATGCATGATGCTTAGCATCTGAGCTACAGTTCTCCTCCTCTGATCTTGGGGCTCTGCTTACCATCTTTGGAGTTCTTCTCAATGTTCCTATTCTGCCCTTCATGGGGGTCGGATGCCTCCTAGCACCAGGGCTGAGAATTCTCAGATGTTATCTGCAATACCTCGAAAGTTCACATTTCCATATCCAAGTCTTTGTCTCCCCTGGTAAATGATCTTCCAACTCTCCACCAAAGTGCCCCTCTGAATGCCTGCCAAAGATGATTCATTTCCCTGAAAATGGCTTCTCTCTCGATATGTGCATCTTGTGGCTTCCTGGTCCTCTCTCGAGGGCTGCGTGCCTGACACCTCTGTATGCTGCCAGATCTGTGTCCTGTGCCCTGCTCTGCTACAGGGATGGAGGGAACCTGATTCCATGACATTTCAGGTAGAAGAGTCACCTCCGAGTTTGGTTATTGCTGAAAAGAATCCCCCATTGTGTGGTATGTAAACCATGATACTGCCTGTTTGGCTCCATTGAACATCAACCTGCCTGGTGACAGCAGCCAAGAGAGCTCACTTTTTGCGAATTTCATTCCTGGTATTTTGTGCCCTGCAAAATACTTGAGACAGAAAAAATCAGACTGATTTTATAGAAACACACTCTAGTGGGGTATGATTACACACACAGTGTCCTCTCCCACCCTCTCACCAGCAAATGCTTGTATAGTTCTTTCTATGTGACAGGTACTGTTCTAAACATTTTACAAATAAGAATTCACTTAATCCTCAACAGCAAGACTATGAGATAAAAACCAGTATTAATACCATTTTACAGGTAAAGGGTTTTAGGCACAGAGGGGTTAAATCAGTTACCCATGAACATAGCTATTAAATAGTGCCTGAGCAGGGATTCTGGTCAGAGGTGTCACCCATTCCCTTTCAAATGGTACTTTTTAAATAAGATTACACATGACCATTATGAAGAATACTTAATACTGGCCATTCTCCAGCTTTGAAACTTTAACCATTGACATATACGCAGTTTATGCACAAGAAGAGAAAAACTACTTATATAAAAGAAACATTTTGGACATTTATCATTAGAAATAACCAACTGGAAATAAAGTCACTTGTTTTTTTAGCAGCTTCCCTAAAACGAAAGTAAATAAAAGAGGCAAAAGATTACAAAACAAGATCTGCAGTACATTTTATGCTTTTCCTTTGCAGAAGCACAAAATGCAGGATAAATAACTATTTTATGAAACGTTCATCGGAGAATTATGAGTACCTTTAGAAATAGCTGCAACGTGATTCAGCTCTGAATGTCTTGATTAAGACTGCCATCTAATGCCCAATAGAGAAATCCAAATTTAGTTTAGACACTGAATATGTCCTAGTGCCGTCCTCCAAAATTACTAACACAAATGGCAACACAAATTGTTTTATCAGCTAGGATCCTTTACCTACATCAATCATTTTGAGATAAATTTTAGAAAGCAAGGAGAGGCTAAGGTTCTAAGATTATGGCTCAGCTTTAGGCACCTTTGGTTTCAGAGTACGGTGGCTCATAATAAAAACCGATTTTGTTATGACCTCCCGCAACATATAAGACAAAACATCACAAAGTAGTGACAGTAAAGCTTTGTTGATATAATCAATATTTATTCTAGTTTCTATTTAAATCTCTTTAGATCTTTCCCCTCTTTCATCTTCTTGAAAAGTGTATTGAGGGAACATTTCTTCCCTTGGATAAAACATTTCTTTAGAAATATACCAAAAGGAAATGCAGAAGTTTAGGAAAGCCAAAAGTGTGAAGGTCAAACCAGGTACTGGATGCATAGAGCGAGGCACAGTCTGCCTGCACGTTCACGTTATGTGTTAATGCAAATGTTGTAAATTTTTCTATTTTTTACTTTCCTGGATTATTTCCCAATACTTGATTGAAAATTACTTCTGGGTGTACATAAATTGGGTCATCCTGGATTAGCAAATTTTAGCTAGGATATAAAAGATAAAAGGAAAATTGATTCCTTGTAATTTATATGTTTGTAGGTTAAAGAACCTTGACTCTTCCTCAAAAACTCTATAGTTTTTACATGTTTACTTAATCTCTACTTCAGTTTAAAATACTCTATATATTATCACGTTTTTATCATCTAAGTCTTAGATAATGATATTCTCTTAATGAGACTTTCAAAAATTATACCCTCATTCCTGGCAACATGGTTGAGCAATTTTTAGATAACTAAGGCTATAATAGCCACATCTATTTTACACTTAGAAGAATTCAATTCATGGCTTAAACGTCGTTTGATCTTCCAACTGCCTAAAAGTAAGAATGCTTCAGTTAGTATGACTAAACCACAAGGAGACCATCGGTTAATCAGTTTCACAAGGAGAGTTCTCATACCATGAGGGTCTGAAACATGGCTCCACCCAGAGCCCATGTGGCATATGGAAGGACAACTTGAGTAGTGCACTGGGCAGAATTTAGGGCCAGAGTGGAGGATACCTAGGTGAGCTTGTCATGGTTTATCTGCTGAGCATCCTCCTTCCTTTTGCCTTCAGCTCTGACTCCCTTGCTGCCCCGCTAAGGCTGACAGGGAAACTATGGTCACTGTTTGTGAAGGGCGGAAGATCCTCCAGGGGTATCCCTGTCTCTGGACACAGCCCAATCCCTTCCTACATTGACACAAATATCTAGGGAAAATAGAAAACGATGGTATCTATGCAATTTCAAACAAGATTTTTTTAAAGAGTTTATTTATTGTTGACAGTGATTCTGCAAACTGATATATTGTCAAATCTGTAACTAAGCAGCTATTTTCAGAATAGCAAGAGGCTTGAGTCCATTCATTCTCTACTGTTCAAATCAGCTTGTGGTTGGCACAGCTGAAATCACTTGCTGGAGTACTTGGAATTGAGCACAAAGAAAAGGAAATAGCTTGACCTGACATTAATTAATATAATGTTGCTAGGAGGAATTTAGCTTGCTAGATGCAAGACCAAAATTCTTTGAGATTTAACCTTCTGGTATGAGGTACTTCTAAGCAATTTTCAGCAACTCCATGTGGAATTCTTAAAATGCAGAACTAACATTATTAGAATAATGGCTATGAACCAAGAACGGGAAAGAGGCAGACATTCATCCTGACAGAGATAAATAACGGGCAAAGTAAATTATTAGCTGGATACTTGTTATACATGAGCTAAACTATCTCACCTATATTTATACACAAAGCATAATCTAAAAGGAAAAACAACTGCCCTGGAATCCACTCAAATGAGCACAATAGTAGTTACTAGGGAAAAATGATTTTGATTGTATCATTAAATTTAAAGCATTCACTTTAGGCAGTGAACACAGCCCTCCAGTGGGCCTTTTATCATGGGCTTAATGTGAAGAGTGCAAAAAAACTTGCAAGCTAATGTTTTTAGCATCTTGGGCTCTCCTCACTTTGTGGTTGGAATATTGAAAATACACTTTCAGGAAAAAAAATCAGCATCGCATTCCTTAAAACGGCTTCAAAAATAATGTGGAAATATGAGAAAGAATAAAGGAGGGGAAAAAACCCACTTGTACTGATTTTCTGCCTGTTCAGGTTAGTGAATTTCATTGGCACCAGGGACTGTGGACGCCCATTCTCTCTCTAGATTCCGTGAAAGACAGAAAGCAAAGTATAGGTCACTTGAAAAGTTTGCTCCTCTGAATCACTTACCACAAACTGAAATGAACATTGGAGTTTTATGGAAGTAATGATTGTCTGTGTTTTGAGAAAATTACTTCTTGTTTTGTCACCCTGATTTTCTGCCCTAAAGAACAGAAATATATATCCAATAATTAAAGTTGACCATTTTGTATAGTGGTTCCTAATCTCTTAGTTCTTATTGTTACATATGTCTTTGAGAATCTGATATTCTCTTCAGAAAAATCCACATACTTATCCCTTCAACTCTGCATGTTTCAGGGATGTACAGAGGCTTTTTTCAATTTAATAATGCGATAATATATAAAATAATGACTAAGAGCAATTCGGAAACCAGGTTTGGATGGTTCAGGGCCTGTGCACAGCCCCATGTAGATTATGAGGTGAATGGTATCCTGGCCCTGAGGAAGTTCAAATCCTGGCACCATCATCCATCAACTCCATGACCTTGATCATATTCTTATTCGCTGTTTCTTCTTCATCTTAAACCCTATATCACTATTTCGAGTGTCATGAAGATTAATGTCTGTAAAATGCTTTTAAACAAAGGAAGTCTGATACATAGTAAGTACATAGTAAAAATAAGCTGTTATCATTATGTCCAAGTTGGAGCTAGCACAATCTCACTGAATGACATTCCAAGCTATTTCTCTAATCTTTTATTGCCAACCTCTCAGATATTTTTTTCTACCTGGCTGTACCATGCACATATTATTCCCTATTCCTTCTCCCTGGAATGTCCTCTTTCCCCACTGCCCTTTTCATCCTCATAAGCTACTATTCAGTATTTAATACCCAACTCAAATATCCCCTCCACTGGGATGGCTTCCCCAACCCCCTCGGACAGAGTTAGCTGTTCCTTTTCTGTTCTCAGAGCATGTGTTATCTCTGGATTTAATTCATCACATTATACTGAAATTTTAAATCTACCTCTTTACTCTTTTAGATCATGACATTTCTATTTCTATTCCCAAGAAAAGACTGACAAGAAATCAAATGTTTGATAATAGACGGATAGATGTAAGGAAAGAAGGAAAGAAGAAAAGGAAGGAGAGAGCAAAGAAGGAAGGCTGGTGGTATAGGCTGCTTCACATCAAACCTGGATAAACGTGAACCCATTGATCTCCCCACACACCCAAGCCTCCTTTGCGCTTCTCCCTATTTTTTTCAATGCTGCCACTATCACCTGCTCCTGGGCTTGAAATTTTAGTCTTATTTTACTCTTTCTTCCTCAATCTCTTGAAAGTTTATTAATTAGGAAGCCATCCCATCTTTCTTCATGGAATGTCTTCATCTGTCTACTTCTTCTTGTTCCTTTTGCACTAGTAGTTTAGAATTTGTGCCTAAGCTAGTTTCAGAACCTCCCTCATTTCTCTCTCATAACAGTCTCTCCCTACTGAAATATTAACTTTCCTAGAAAAGAACTAATTATGTCATTTTCTTGCTAGAAAACCTTCAAGGGCTCCCCATTACCTAACACTCATCAATCTCCAAAGTGTGGCCCCAGCTGAACTTTTCAGCATACTTTACTGAACTTTCTTTTCTTTATCCTATACTCTTGTCACATTTCTTTTACTCCACACCTTTGTTCTCTTATAGCACACCACACCTTTGTTCGTGGTCATTTTCTTCTTCTCCAATGCCTTCCCATTTATTAGCTCATATAAGTCTTTTAATTAATACTTTTATTTATCTAAGACAAGACCAATTAAGATTGGTCTTAATCCAATGGTCTTAGTCCATTGAGTACTAGAAATAATTTTAATGTTGAAAAGGTTAAATGTTGAAGATCTCCAGGTCTGTCATGAACGGTGAGGTGTCTAAGATTTTAACCTACTTCCAAGCTAATAAATTAACCTGTTGCTGTTGCAACGAATTTGGCAGAAGGCAAGAGATCCCTAGATCAGAGACAAAGGACTTTTTAATACTTGTAGAACAATAAACAACATGAGTATCAGCATATGTTCATCGTCTTTGCCCCTAGTCCCACCAGGGCAATATTACAGGTCCAGATACACGTTACCCATGCAGAGGGTTGGCTTCACAAAGAAGAATCCCAGGGACAAGACCAAGCATTATTTTTGTGTAAGCAGCAAACATTGTAGGAAGTCACAGCCAGTCCTCCTCCCTCCAGGGAGTA
Source organism: Equus asinus (assembly GCF_041296235.1). Classification (NCBI taxonomy): domain Eukaryota; kingdom Metazoa; phylum Chordata; class Mammalia; order Perissodactyla; family Equidae; genus Equus; species Equus asinus. Next base: position 65,682,226 of record NC_091800.1, read on the forward strand.
CGCCATTACAAGGAAGTCACCTGTGATCCTCTTGGTCTACTAGTTGCCTGTATGCTTAGCTACAGAAGTGGCTTGAGATCAGGAAATGGATAAGCCTTGCAGTCTGACACACCCAGCAGTGTGCAGGAATATTCAGGACTCGTGGTGGACTGTCTCACTTAACAAATTGAGTAACAAGCTTCATGACAAACAACTAGTACACACTCAAAAACTTTTATTTTGTTAATCACAAGAGTATCTCATTACATTTTAAAAGTAATTCTGTGTGTAAGTTGTTAAACATGCTACTCAATCTACAGGTTATACAGCTTACATTTCAGTTGTCCTTTCAGATCTGTAATATATGTAAGCTTAAACTACTAATTTTTATTGTAAATCTCTTTGAAGGCTCAGACTGCATTTTGATGCCTTTTACTTTCCCCTGGCCTACCACCATGTTTTGTTCATCTTAGCCATTTAATAAATATCTGTTAAAGAAGAAAATAAAGGTAGATAAAATTTACCAATAAATTTTACTTAGATTTATTGAGTTTTTAGAGTTTTATCTCTAAAACCATAGAGATAAGTTGCCCTAAACAATATCAATGAAGACAGCTAACTTTGAAAATAATATGAGACAAAGACTAGCTGTGTATAGATCCAGGACATTGGGAAGTAGGTTCACGTATGAGTTTCGGAGCTAGTGAGAACAATTCAAAAAGAGGAAAGAAAGAGGTAGAACGACCCTCACTTTCATACCCGCTACCTTCCTAGGAATTAGTATAATAGTCAAAATTTCCATTCCTTGGTTACTAAATTCCAGAGAAGTATCAATTTTACGATACCCAGTTGGTAAATTGAGGTAAATCATAAACTCTCAGAGGAGAGTAAGCATATGCCTTATTTACCTTTGTAACCCAAGCCTAGTGTGTTCAGATACATCATCCCACTGGATGGTCCCAACAGCTCAGGGAGGTAGGTATCATCATTATTCATTTGTGGAACTGAGACTCAGTGAATTTATGTGGCTTGACCAGAGTCATTGAGACAAGATTCGTTCATAGTAGTTGAGGTACAGATAATGAATTTCAGCTGTCCAGATTCAAATCCTGCCTCTATCACTATTTGTGTGATTTTTATGTATCTCAACTTCATCATCAATAATATGGAAATAATGATAGTACTCCATGGGTTTTTTGAGGATTAAATGAGGTGATATTTATATACAACTTTGAACAGTGATGGGCATGTAGTAAATGCTCAGTAAACCTATGAATTATTGTGATGTCTATAAATGCTGTGCTTCAGATCCTATAGGAAAAATTTCAATCACAAATCTTTTAAAGATAATATTTAGGAAATATCTATGATGCCATATTTTTGTTCTCATACATTCATCCTAATGACATATCCTAGTAAGACTGAGAGTGAATAGTTGGTCTGACGATGAGGTCCTTCAATGTTTAATTTTTAATTATTATGTTTTCACTTTGCCTAGATAAGGAGGCTTTGTCTGATCAGAGCATGCTTTTGTGTCATGGCACTACATACAACATATAAGAAATAAAACTTTCAATTTGGTATTTTTAGATTAAAATTGATTTAAAATAGGAAAGTCAAAATGCCAGTGGATAGTTAAGATTTGATTGTATTTTTCTTTGGTATGTAACAGAATTCACACGAAATATATTAAAAAGTCCTGGTAACTACAGGTTACAGGTAACTACTGTATGTACTAATAGCACAATGGCAGAGTCAAATAGCAGTAGAATATAAATCAGGAGATCTAGATTCTAGTTTAAGTTTTTCTCCTAACAAATTCTGTGTTGTACATTACCTCTTTGGGTCTCAGTCTCCTCATCTGCAAAATATTGGGCTGGGGCTAACTTCTGTAGTGGATGCTGTTGGGGCCCCACTTGGTAGACAGCAAAAAATGGCTATACATGTGTTTAGTTCCTTCCATTAAGAGGTGGAGTCTATTTCCTCATTCCTTGAATCTGGGTGGTCCCTGTGACTTCCTTTGACTAACAGAATTAGGCTAACAGAAGTGTCTTTGCATCTGTCCAAGCCCGGACCTCAAGAGGCCTTGTGACTTCGACTCTTGAGCTGGGAACCCTTCCTCCCCTTGCAAGCCCATCTGAACTGTCCTGATAGATCGAGGCCAGCAAACTTTTTCTGTAAAGAGCCAGAAGGTAAATATTTTAGGCTTTGGGGATCATACAGTCTCTGCCCTAACTCCTCAACTCTGCCACATTAGTAATAAAGCAGACATAGACAATACATAAATGAGTAAGCATAACTGTACTCCAATAAAACTTTATTTACAAAAACATGCAGAAAATTGGATTTGCATGTGGCAGATGCATGTGACAGATAAGGAGAAATGATATGAAGAGAGGCCACAAGCACTCCAACTGTTCCAGACATCCCAGCTGAGGCCCCAGATATGAACGCAAGGCCAGTTGAAAACAGCCGAAACCTCCCAAGACCGGAGGGATTGTTTGTCCAGCTGAGCCAAATGACCAAATGGCTAACCTAAAGAAATGTAAAATGTAATAAATCTCTGTACTTTTAAGCAACTAAGTGGTTTGTTTCACCACAAAAACTAAATAATATACACATTTTGATCTCTTTTACTTCCACTCTTGAGTGCCCGTTCTCCAGCTGCTCTGAGGTTGCTGCGGGCTCAGAGCTGCCCCCTACTCTGGAGAACTGCTTTGCCTGGGAGCTAACACTCAGCCCAGGAGCAGTCCACAACAAATGACTGATGGGGAGTACAGCTGGGCAACCCCCTGCCTCAAGGTGGAACCAACTCTGTGCTGCAACTCAGGCTCCACAAGGCTCCCTCTGGGAACAGGCTGAAGCTGGTTTCCATATGAAATCTTGCTGAACTCACTTAAGTCCTGTCCTACTTCCCCCACTCACCTTCCCCTGCAAGTTCCCCACAATAAACCACGTGTACAAAAATCTCCACCTCAAGTTCTGCTTTTAGGAAACCTAACTAAGATAACTTCCAAGAATTCTTTTGTTATCAGTCATGATCAGGATGCAACTTGCAATAAAAAACTGAAATGCAAATGCATAGGGTAATGTAATAAGCCAAAAAGAAAACACCTAAATTGAACCCACTTTAAGAAATGGCAAGAAGAACCCCAAATATTTTCAACTACTCAACTCTGCCAATTTTCTAACAAGGAGACATAGACAGTCCATAAACAATGAGCCAATCACGGGGGAGATCTACTCCCAGATGCCGTGTCTGAATCCACAAGTGCAGGTAGGAGAAGGGGAACTGAAAGTAGAATTTCTGGGAATAAAATTTAAATTATGGTAATTTTACTCCACTTAATAAGATTTGCTTAAAATTAGTGAAGTCAACTAAATTTTTGACATAGGCTTATTACATGTTTCCCAAAATCCTGTCCTATTGGTCATAGTCCCAGCATCATGCTTCTAGATAACTGTAGTCCCAAAGCCTGTCTTCCTTATTCACTTCCTTTTCACTCACAGACAGGAAAACCAAGCTAATCCACCACATCATGGAAAAATTAAAACTGTTAATGAATTTATGCACATAAATTGCATTGAGATCACCAGATGAATGGTAATTTATAGATACAATATACCTATCATCATTATTATGCAAACAGCATTCTGAGTATTTTGAGTCAAAAAAAAAAAGAGGAGGAAAGAAATATTGCCATCAGCAGGTTCCCTGCAAACTGGGAATTGGGTAGCTGGCAAAAGGAGAGATCCGAAGGAAATAGAAAGGAAAAGTAATGACAGCAGCAGGGTTTCCCTTTCAAGAGAAGAGAAATAAGGAATTGTCGGAGAGGAAACGTTAATCACTAGCAGAGTGAAGTATGTGGAAAGAATCTCTAAGAGATGTGAGATAGAAACAGGAAGACTGAAAGCCTGAATCAAGAGGCTAGAAAAGAAAAATATGAGAAAAAGAAAGTGCATTTATTGGAACAGATGAAGATGATTCTCCCATCTTCTTATGTCTTCTGGAGATTGAAACACCCAGAAAAAGAGTGTAGTGGAGAATAAAATCAGGGATGCCCTGAGAAACATGTACTGGAATTTATATATTCTTAGACAGTGAGTACTTAAAAAACTTTTTAAGCAATATTTTCATTTTAAAATGCCGTCATTTCAATTGCTTGATGTTTTTTAGTCATAATTACTATTCAAGCAAAAATGGTTCTGTCGCATTTGCTTTCTCAAAAAGAAGAGAGAGAGAGAAAATTTCAAAATACAGACTTCTTTTTGAAACCCTGAGCACTTCATCCAGATTTTCTATATTTCAGTTTCCTCATCTGTAAATGAAAAGATCAGGCAATGTTTTAAAATTCAGTAATTCTTAGGAAAAATCTGAGTTTCTATTACATGAATACTAACTGAAGGAAACATTCTAAATGGCATTTTGAAGTCAAATTGCTGTTTGTAACCTTAGAACACAAGTTAGAAAAGCAACACTTTCTGCATTGCCTGCAATCATAAATTAAAATTACTCGAAAAAGCTAATTTGGTACAGCTGGAAAGAGATCTAAGGATGTATGTTAATCTAATGACTGTTTAGTATAGGAAATTATAGCTTAAATAATTTATATGAATTTGGATATTCATTAAGGCTTTACAGCATTTCAAAATGAGTTATTTTAAGATAAGGAACTTAAAAAAATGACATATTCCTTCACAGAAACCAGAGATAACTAAACAGCAAGGCATAATTAATTACATTTTACTTCATTTTAGTGTTTATGCAAACTAAAACTTACAGAAAATAATAAAGCATTTTGAGTTAAATGTGTGTGGATGTGTACAGAGATTGAAAAACTACACAAAACTGCAGAAAGAGTCAACTAGATTTCCTTTAAAATTAGCAGGAAGACTTCAATAAAAATAAAATAAAATTAGCAGGAAGGGCTGGGAAGAGTTTTCATGGATAGGCTTGACTTAGTCATAATCAAGAGGAAGGAGGTAAAAGGGAGAGTGAGGATAAAGATGGTGAAAGAGAAGAGACCCTCGGGCAGGAAAGTCCCAGGAGAGGTGGAAGGTGGAAGCAGTTAGAATCCTGTACTCACATGCATGGGGATCACCTGGGAATGCAGAGAAACAATTGTTCCTCAGAGACAGGAGGGAAGGAGAAGAAGAAGGCAAACATATTTAGCCACTAGTTGCCAAGGCATTTGCTTTTTCATGAGCTCCTATTCCGGTCTTCTTGTCTGGTTCTAAACCACTCCTTCTTGGCCCCAAGCATGTGGAAGTGCTTGTTGACCTCACGTAGCTCAACTCCCTCTCCCCGTGTTCCAAGTCCTATGTCCATTTTGATAACCGCCCCCTGGTACTGGTACTTCATGGATCTGACCGTGTTCCATGATTTCTGATTTGAATTCCCCAAATTACCATGGATATTCCCATCCGAAATTTCTTCTATTTTTCACTTGCCTGAAATTACCCACCTCCGTTCTCGAGGTTGTGACTATTTAGTCATTACAAAATGTCTGAATCAGCTAATCAAGATATTTGATATATGCTACAATCTAGATTGTTGTGATATAAAACACACTTGTATTATGCCCTTAGTCTTCAATGTGAAGTGTTTGCACTTAACTTGCTCATTGCTTAGGTATCAATACATTATATTGTATGTAATTAACTATGCATAATTACGTATTATTATATTATATGCATAATGTGTATAATTGTGTATAATGTGTATAATTGTATTAATAACAATGTTAGAGATTTAAAATAAATTAGCATGTTATTAATAGCAAAACTAAGTATTTTAAAAATTGCTTTAGTGCCCGGTTGAGTATCTTGCTCATAGATACTTGAAAAATTTTTATTAAATGTAAGATAGTCTCAATTTCCTATGATTATTTTGTTTTCAGATATTAAGCTTTGTCACTTTAGTAAAAGGATGAGAACTACTTTTCTAATTAATAAAGTGAATCACCAACACTTGGGAATCTTTGTGGAAATTTGTATAAAAGATTTGGAAGGAAATGGACAGTAAAATGCTATTTTGGTTATATGAAGAGTTTGCGTCTTATTTAACAGTCTCCTACACCAGTTTAATTGTAACTGATGTCCTTATGAAATTGAAGTTTCAGTAGCATCTCCAATCTTCCTTACAGCTTCTAGTAATAATTTAAAAATGGAATAGTATGAGATGAAGCTTAACTCATATAAAGTTGCACTATTATTCATAAGTTTGTGTTTAAATATGTCGACACTTCAAAGAAAAAGAATATGGTTTAATTAAATTTTGCTATCTTTCTAATTTTACTAGCAATTCTAAAAAGAAAATGAAACACGTTGACTGAAAAACAAAGGTCATTTAATTTCCTTTGCATTGTTCAGTATCTTTTTTAATACTTTAATGAGAAATAACATTCATGTCAAAATTTATATATATATTTCCTGCACTTTAATCTCTTTACCTTATTAAATACACTCTCATTACTGATGTTTAATATAAAAATAAACCACAAATGACCTATAAATCACTTCTTAAAAATAATACATAATTATAACTTCAAATATTATAAATGCAGAAGAAAACTGTTAGAATTCTTGATTTATGTGGCAAGAAGTAACATCTCTATGCTGTTTTTAAAAAGAAAAAATGCTGATTCCTGTACATATACATGTACAGTATAATGTGATATATATGTGAAATGCAATTTTATATAACATTACATAGCTGCTTCCACTATTTCTATTCAACAACAATAATCATTTATTTAATTATCAGATATTAAGTGCCTATAATATACCAGGCACTGTGCCGGAGCAAATGACTTGACACTTAAGATAACTAAAGATCGAGCATGACAAAAATCTGTTTTTAACGAATTTCACCTTTAAACTCCTTCTGATGAAAACTAATCTTAACATTTTGTATATGCATGGTACAGTAGACCCAGCACGGGTTTTGACTCCAGACTGACCTGGCTTCAAATAATAGTTATGTCACTTACTGGATATGTGATTTATGTAAGTTACTTAAATTTCCCAAGCCTCAGTTTCCTCATCGGTGAAAAATAATATAGTTTTTATTTTTAGGTTCATTGTTGCATGATGATTAGACACACACACACACACATATTAGGCATGACACCTATTACACCATAAATAATCCTTAAAAAGTAGCTCTTATGAAATCTCAATGCTGTAATTCAGGAAAGATCATGTACGGTGACATTGTATTAGTTTCCTGTTGTTACAGTAACAAAGTACCACAACTGTAGCAGCTTAAACAATACAAATTTATGATCTTATAGTTCTGCCGATGAGAAATCCACACAGGTCTCACCAGGCTAAAGTCAAAGGGACTGCATTGCTTTCTGGAGGCTCTAGGGAAGAAGCTGTTTGCTTGCCTTTTCCAGCCTCGGAGGCCACCTGCATCCCTTGGTTGTGGCCCCTTTAAAAAAGGCAGTGACAATGGATTGTGTGCTCACATTCATCGCTCGGTCCACAGCCAGTAAACATACTCTGATTTTAAGACTCATGTGATTAGATTGGACCCAAACGAATAATCCAGGATAATCTCCCCCATCTCAAATTCTGTAATTTAATTACATCTGCAAAGTCCCTTTTGGGAGGTAAGGTAAGGTATTCACAGGTCTGGGGCTTACAGCATTGACATCTTTAGAAAAACATTATTCTGTCCACTGCAGTCACAATGGGACCAACCGGAAGATGCCCTTTTTGTGGCACAAGTGGCAAGAACACAAATGTAACTGCTGCTTGTACTGAACTTTCCTGGCAATAAGTAAATCAATCCTAAAGAAACTTTCGGTTCTTCTCCTATTTACGTGAAAGCACGCTTAGAGTAAATTCTATTAAATTAGAAGCAATCATAACACTCTTTGACATCTAAAGGAAACAATATGCAAGTGGAATCGAAATTAAGAATAAGTCTATTTATGGCGAAATCTGTGGGTTCTCTGGGACTACCTTCATATCATAATCATCATATCCCTATGGCCGCCATTAGCTGGAGGGTTACTATTTAACCATTTTATGCTTTTTGGGTATGTCACACTTATGTTCATCTGAACAGTCTTAGCAAGATGACATGACTGGTTTGGGCAGCTTCATCTAGATAAAGAAAATGGATGATTCTAAGTGGATCTACCTAAGTAAATTTATCTTAAAGTAAATAATTTGGCCACTATATTTAATACCCTTCACTTATAAAGGAAATAATATACTTGCCATTTTAATAAGCATTGAAATCAAGTGGAAAATCCATTTGACCTCGTCTTAAAATCAAAGAATTAACACAACTTCATTAAAAGTTTACAAATATTTTTGGTACATCTACAAATTTCCAGACCTCAGCTAGGCACCTGAGTCTCAGCAGATGAAATCAATATGTTCGCTGCAGTCAAAGAGGCTACACTAGACTGAAGATTGAAAACCTAGAGACTCTAGCATCCTAACGCCTCATTTCAGCAACAAGGAACTGAATTCCAAAAAGATTTAAATGCAACCGGTTCCACCTGTGATGCCTGAGCCACTTTCATATCTACTAAAGTAGAATTCATTAGCAAGATTGGGTTTTTGAGATTAGAGAGGTTGGGGCATCAAGCAGAACATTCACTTCAATTATCTCAGCAATCCAATAGAGAAAGGTAGTGCAAAAGATACCGAGCACATGAAATTATTAGAGAAGCAATGATGGAAAGAGCTAGGGCTCCCTCGTCAAACACGCTGGGCTTTCATTCCAGTCCAGTATGCTAGCTTGTGATCTTCAGCAAACTGTCTGACCTTTCTAAGCTTCAGATACTTCATTTGCAAAGCCTGGAGGCGATGTGACAGAGAGGGTAGGAACCCAGCCTTCTGGCTTCAGAATCTCATGGATTTGAATCCTGATTCTGCCGTCTTCAATCTAGGCGATCTTGAGTACATCACATCCTCTAATATTAATCCCACTAATATGAAAATAATAATACTGCTTCAGAGTTTTGCTACATTAAGTAAATGGGGTATATAGAGCGCTCAGGACAGTGTCTCAATGACAGTAAGCAGTTGATTGATGGTAACTAGTATTATTACAAGTACGTTTGAAAATGTATTGTGAAGATTAATAATACAAACCAATTTACCCATAAATGGCAATGATAGGAATTTCTGCATTTTAATAATAATTCTACATTTTCAAGGTTTCTGTAATCACGAACTCTGCCCTCATGCCCCAACAACTGTATGGTTAATTTTTCCCTATTTTACAAAGTGGGAATTTGACTTTGGAAAGGTACAAATGCTTCAGGATCATATATTAAAGTGGGAAAGGAAAAAGAATTCAAACTCAGTGACCCCTGGCTCTCTATTTGCTGCTTTACCTGTTAAGTTATGTCACCTTGGCAGTTTCACAGCACACCAGAAACATTTTCAAGGAAGAACATTTATATACACAACTCTTGGCACCATAAATATTTGTCTGAATTTATCCTGCTCCAGGCCGATCAACACCTTATGAAACTCGTGATTTAAAAGGCTTGGATTTTTATTCATGCAATGTTAATATAGTGGAAAACAATGCAGTATCTCTAGTAGGAATGACTTTACAGGCATTAAGCAGGTGGCAAACTACATAAACTTTGCCTTTCTTGACATTTTTAAACAACTAATATAGTTTTAAAGCATGTACATCTTTGTATCACTTAAATAATGAAACTATTAATGATAAACAAGGTTTGTAAGAAACATGAATTTGAAGCATTTTATTTACATTGAGTTAGGTACATATAAATTTTGATAAATGCTAATGGGAGTTGCCAACATGCATTCCTTTCATAGCAATGGAAGAACATTCTGTACAATTCCAAATAACCCTTTTAACCCTGTGAAAAATGAGTAAGGAACTGGAGTGTGTAGAGCACTAAAGCATAATAAGAGCAGAAACAAGGGAGCTTATTCCAGCTCATTCTCCGGCTAAATAGTAAGACATAATTCCAAGCAAGTACATTTCATGAGGGCTTATACTTTCATGGCACTTTCCTCCTGGACTAGTCAATAGAGAACATCATTTGTTGCTACTTATTTCTCCATAACAATTGTCTGGCTTCCTTCCTTCTCTGATGTCCTTTTGTAATACCACATTGAATAAGAAATATAATTAGGAATTATTTACTAATCTATTCCACAAGTATGTATTTAACACCAGCTGCCATTTATAACAATAAACAAGATGGCTATCCCCACTCTCCAGAAACTTATATTCCAGTGGGGAGAGCAGAAAATTAAGTAGCAGATTTCAATATAGTGTGATAAAAGCAAAGGTATTCAATGTGAGAGGGGCTAAGACACTGGTAAGTAAGGTATTTTGGAAATACATGGAAGTGAAATGTAAATAACTCCAAGGATTCTAATGCCAGACAGAGAGCACCTACTGAGCAAGGTACTGAGTTAGGATATTATGAAATATAAATGTAGTCCCTGATGCCCAGGAACTTGAAGTGATTGAGAAGATAGAGCCCAAATCTTTCTTCTTTTCTTCAGAACCCAGCTGCCTCCTAGACAGCTCCACTTGGATGTCCCACCTGTAGCTAAAATTTATTATGTGCAATACTGAATTCGTTTTCTCTTTCTGTCGTCAATCCTAATCCTCATCTCCTGCATTCCCTATTTTGGCAACTGGCCCTAACCCATCTAGTTACTAAATTAGAATCAGGGGAAACAGGCGTAGGGCCCTTCCTGCCTCTCCTCTCCCTCTAATCTAAAAGCATAGAACAATGTTTGGGATGGTGAGTGGTGAGGGGGTGGGACTAGTTCACAAAGGCTTTGAGTGACAGGCTCTAAAAATCATGGGCGTTATCCTGTAGACAATTGTGAGCCATTAAATCATGGCCAGCAATGCCTTCTCATATTGAGTAAATAAAGAACATATTTAAAATGTACTTAGTGAATTATCATTAGTGATAAATATGCATAAGTTGATTTTAATATCTACCTAGGAAACATTTTTAGGGAGAACATTTTTTAAATCATAAAGTGGCATTCTACAGCCAAAGATTAATGGGAAGAGATTATCATTTAAATAAACAAATTAGATATGAGGGTATACATATACACAGACTGCATATTCTAAAGCCAAATACAAAAGGCTGTAAAAATTTTTTAAATAACCATATCAGATAATACACATCAAACAGAGTTGTCTCTGTAAAGTAGCTGTTTCAGTGGACCGTATAGATAAGTGTTTAAGAGCAAGGACTCCTGCTTCAAATAGAGCTTCACTGACATCCTGCCTGTGCCAGTTGCCCAGTCTGTGACTTTAGGGAACTCAGCCTCTTTGAGTCTCACTTTCTTCACCGATGGAATGCATATTAACCCAACTTTTTAGTTTTTTGTGATAAAATAATTTAACTGAAGCATTGATTATATAGTAAGAATTCAACAAATTGTTATTACAACTATATTCACTTCCAGAGAGAAGCCAAGGAGGAAAATGGCATTTTTCCTGAGAAGAGGTAATTTTCAAGCTTCTCTTGGCTTCTTGAGCATGTCAGGAAATAGGCATTAATAACTATATGACATATTATGACAAGATGGTGGAATATGATAGACTAAAAATTATCCAGATACAAACACCTAGAAATTCTGGATAAAATCCACCTAAATGGATAGCTGAAAGTCCAAGAAATGGAAGTAAATAGGCAGAAACAAAAGACAGTTGAAAACTAATGCAGTAAATGAATGCACTGACAGGAAGCTATCTTTACCTGTGAGTGGTTGATATGGACAGTCTTTGTAAACTTACAACTTGGGTTTGAATATCCACGAGAGGCAGGAAACAAACTTACGCCCATACAAAGTAGGAAATCAGAACTAAAACTCCTGCATAAATCCAAGACCTCCAAATGTCTCACTCTCAGTGAAAAGTAGACTAGAAAAAAATGCACTCAGAAACTCAACAAGATAACAAGGCAACTCTGTCTATGCCATGGGTTTTGGTGGGGGAAAAAAAGACAATAAATCTGCCTTGAAAATATAAAACCATGGACCAGCGCCTTGAAAGGGTTTTGGTTTCAAAATTTTCCTACCCAGTTTGTCTAGGAATTCCTAAGCCAAGAAATTAACAACAAAGTTATTCTGGGTATTCGACAACTTGCCGGGTGTCTGGTAGAAACAAAAACAAAACTGTATTGCAAGAGTAAGACTTCCACTCAAGCTCACTACATTCTTACAGGTTCTCCAAAGATGCAATGCAATGCTGATGATAGGTTTAAAGTTTTATATATATATATATATATGTATATACACACACACACCACCATGGGCAATGATTAGCAAAGACAACAATCAAAAGAATTAGAACCCCACAAACTTTATATACTAAAAGGCTCTAATAAACCCTTTATAAGTGAACATGTCTAATATTATATTAAAAGAAGAATCAAACTTCAAGGAAAGAACAAGACACAATAGATAAAAATTAGGCAGATGTGAGAAAAGAACAACTAGAACTTCTAAAACTGAAAAATATAATCATAGAAATTAAATCTTAATAGGTTACATAGCAGATAAAACACAATGTACAACACAATTAATGAACTTAGGAAGACCTGAGGAAATTATCCAGGATGCACCACAGAGAGATAAAGACTTAGGAAAATGGAAGAGAATTTAAGAGACAAAGAAAAAAAGTGAGAAGGTCCAATATACAGTTAATTGCAGTTCTAGATGGTGACAACAGAAAGAATGCAGGAAAAGTATTATGCAAAAAGACAATGGCTGACAATGTTCCTGAACTGATAAAATATTCAGACTGTCATTTATGAGTGAGAAAGCATTCGAGATTAATAAATGGATGGATGGATGATCGATGATGATGATGATTGATAATGATGATGATAAACAGATAAATACACTGATTGATGATAGTAAAACCATAATATAACATTCATAGACAAGATATTTGAAGCAACCAGAGGAAAAAAAGACAAACTATTTACAGGGGATCAATAGTTAGGCTGATGGCAAATTTACAAATAATAAAAGACAGAAGACATTACCTTCAACAGCTTGGTGATAGTACTCAGCCTCAGTTCTCATACTGTCCATAAGGCAAACAGCTATGTGTACTATTGAAAAAATGAACTACACACTACATTTATTTCTTTGGGGGAATTTTCAAAACAGGATGTGTCTTTATTTGACTACAGTACATTATGTACAGTCCTTCTACAAGGCAGAAAAATGAAATAAAAATACAAAACAAGATCCCTTGAAGTCTATAATTCAATAATTTGGGTATTTAAATGCTTCACCTTTTTGGTGAGGATGATTGGCCCTGAGCTAACATGTGTTGCCAATCTTCCTCTTTTTGCTTGAGGAACATCTGTGCCAATCATCCTTTATTTTGAATGTGGCATGCCGCCACATCATGGTTTGATGAGTGGCGTGTAGATCCCTGCCCAGGATCCAAACCAGTGAACCCTGGGCCACTAAAGTAGAATACATGAACTTAACCACTACACCACTGGGCTGGCTCTCTAATACTAAAGATATTTTATCTTACAGCTTGCTGAAATATTCCTAGAGGAACTTATGTGAAGTGGATGGCCAGCTGGGAAGAAAGGAGTATTTGAAGTGAGTGTGTCTTTGTGGGGTCCTTCAAGTCAAGGAGCTACTGAGGGGTACCCAGCTGGACTCTGATGACCAGCTAATAATGTATCACATTCAGTTGCCTGAACCCCAGGCCAAACATAGTGGGGAGCACACTATAAAGACCAGCAAAGGACTGGCCACAACCAGCTATGAGGGTATACTTTCGTGCTTTCACTCCACATATCCAGACAGCCCTATATCTGCTGTAGCTGCAGCCAGAGGGTACATGGGAAACCTTAATGCTCAGATCTAGGTTGATGAATTTATAGTTGGATTGGTGTGGGGGCCACTTAGAGTCTGATGACTTTAGATACCTCATATAGGTGGGATCATGCAGTATTTGTCTTTCTGTGATCGGCTTATTTCTTAGCATAATGTCCTCAAAATTCATCAATGTTGTTGCATATTGTAGGATTTCCTTCATTTTAAGGCTGAATAGTGTTCCATCATACATATATATACATACATATATATATATATATACACCACATTTTCTTTATCTAGTCATTTGTTGATGGACATTTAGGTTGTTTCTATATCTTGGCTGTTATAAATAGTGCTGCAATGAATATACGAGTGCTAACATCTGAGATCCTGATTTTAATTCTTTTGGATAAACACCCAGAAGTGGGATTGCTAGAATATATGGTAGTTCAATTTTTAATCTTTTGAGGAAACTCCTGACTGGTTTTCATAGCAGCTGCATCATTTTGCATTCCCACCAACAGCATAAAGGGTTCTCCACATCCTCGCCAATACTTGCTGTCTTTTGGGGGGTTTTTGATGAGAACCATCCTGACAGGTGTGAGATAATATCTCATTGTGGTTTGATTCCACATTTTCCTTCTTTGAAGAAATGTGTATTCAAGTCCTTAGCCCATTTTTTAATCAGGTCATTAGTTTTTTTACTATTGAATTATAGGAGCTCTTTATATATTTTGGAGATCAAACCTTTATCTGATACATGGTTTGCAAATATTTTCTCCCATTCCATAGGTTGCCTTTTGTGTTTCAGTTATAATATATAACTGTGTGTAGAGCCTTGTGATGTAAAATGTATTTCTTATATGTCATGGTAACAAAGTTTGAAAAATATTGCTATAGTATGTGCTATAATATTATCATTGGCTATCCGTAATTTATTAGCATTTAAATTTTGCTTAGTTTTTCTTACTGATGTGCTCATTTTGATTCTTTATATTTTTCTAGACTATAAAAGCCTGATTTTATATTAATATAGTAAGAAATTTGTTCAGATATTTACTATTTTAGTCACCTCTCATGTCTATTGTGATAGTCCTGATTCTGTGCATTTCTATCTTCTCTTTCTTATTTTTTTTTTTAAGATTTTATTTTTTTCCTTTTTCTCCCCAAAGCCCCCCGGTACATAGCTGTATATTCTTTGTTGTGGGTCCTTCTAGTTGTGGCATGTGGGATGCTGCCTCAGCGTGGTTTGATGAGCAGTGCCATGTCTGCGCCCAGGATTCGAACCAACGAAACACTGGGCCGCCTGCAGCGGAGCTCGCGAACTTAGCCACTCGGCCATGGGGCTAGCCCCTATCTTCTCTTTCTTTATTAGACTTGCCAGAATTTGGTCAAACTTTGTTTGGGATTTATCAGTTCTATTCATCTATTATTTTTGCATTATCTTTTTCATTTACATTCTCTTTTATTTCTTATCACTAATTTGTGCTTCTTTTGTGACTTCTTGAGTTGAACTTTTAGTTCATTTATTTTCATTCATTCACAATAGCAGAAGCATTGTGGCTATGACTTTGTTTCAATTACAGCTTTGGGTACCACCCATTTATTTCAATGTCTAAATATATTTTCTAAATAGATTATTTGGTATTTCTGATTTCTACTCTGCATAAAATCTAGGAGAGCTTTTTTTTGATGTATTTATGTTTAGAAATGTTTTTTAAATTGTCTTCTAAATCTTTTTTGGAAATTTTTAGCTTTATTAATTGTGTTCAGAACATGTGACTAGTAGATTTTCTACTTTTCAAATATGTTGAAGTTTTGTTTGTGTTCTTGTATAAAGTCTGTTTTTTAAATGTCCCATGGACTCTTGAAAGGTTTTTCTCCATTGATGGGCTATAATCAATTAAATTACTTTCTGTCTCCACTATAATTTTTACTTTAAAAAATGTGATTACAGAGGATTAAAAATGTTTTTTTCAAACCAAACAATTGGTTAAATTCCATTAACATTATAAAATATTTCCAGTTTACATATGTATAAATATTTCAAAGATTTTACATACCTTTAACAGATACTTGGACTGCCTGATAAACAGGGTTAACAATTTCAATAACTGTAGTTGAATATGTTTTTTAAAAAAAGGAAGAAGAGATAGCAATTAATTTATATGAAACAAATCTTTACAGATTACCTAACTGTATTCAAAATATATACTATATACCGAATGAGATCCTCAGATTAAGAAACTAGATAAGCTCATATTGTGTAACTTCCTCTTATTTTACTTCATAAACTACAGTGGTATCTTTAATTTTATTTTTTCTTAGCTCTTGTCACAACAAAGAAGGAAACAATAAAGTGTTTTAAAGTAATGAGAACAGACTAAGCATTAAAATCCAGGATAAATATGTTCCTTTGTTCAGAACTACAAACAAATACATAAAACAGCCAAAATTTGTCATCCTCACAAGCACCTTCAGACTATTGTGAGAACTGACAGGCAACCAAAGATGTATTTGTTTTCTGACAAGTGCTCAAGTACTATAATACTGACATGAAATGGTATGACAATTACCCTCCCAGTATGAATGCTTTCATTTCATAAACCAGCTTAAACTCTAAATTATTAAATAACTGAAATTTGGTTTTTTGAATGATTGGATTAAATAAAATCACAGAAACTAAGAAGTAAGCAAATACATGGAGAAAAATAATGGTTGTCAAGATACAGGCTCATGAATCTGGCAGAGAAACAGAAACAAAGACTCAATGGGGAAAATCACTGAGTGTACAGTCAAGATTTCAGAAGAAAAAGCATAGATTTCAGTTGTAATATTGTGTTTAAATTCTGAGCGGGTTACATGAACTCCTAGGCCTCTGTTCTTACTTTTATCACAGGAGAGGGATCTCTATGTGAAGAACAAAGAACAACAATAACAGCTAATCCTCGCTGAACGGTGAACGCAGAAGGGCCCTGTTTTAAGCATTTTACATATACTAACTCATTCAGTCCTCGTAAAAGCTTTATGAGGTAGGTAATCATCTCTCTCCATTGGACAGACCAGAAAACAAAGGCAGAGCAAGATCAATTTACTTGCCTAAAGCCCTTTTGTTAGAAAAGATAGGTGATTTGAATACAGACAATCCATCTCCTGAGACTGCCTTTTGTGTGTGGGGGGGGGGTGTGTGTGTATGTGTGGTAAAATATACGCAACATAAAATTTACCATTTTAATCCTTTCAAGTGTACACTTCAATGTTATTAAGTATGTTCACAGTATTGTGCAACCATCACCACCAGCCATTTCCACAACTTTCCCATCATCCCAAACAGACTCTGTACCTTTTAGACATTAAATCCTTATTTTTCCCTCCCCTGTGTCCCATAGCCTGTCTTTTTAACTACCATGGCCTTCTTTTGAGTAAGTGAAGTAAAACTGAGTCTCTTTTTAATACAGAAACCAAGAAATAAAGAAACAAGCAAACAGAAAACCCTGAGAGTTTATCACCAAAATCCTTCCTAATGGAACGTCTAAAGGATGTGTTTTAGGCAGAATGAAAATGATTCCAGAGGAAAGGTCTGCATGCAAGAAAGAAAAATCATAAACAAAGATATTGTTAAATTGGTGGTTAAATCTAAACAAATGTTGAATGTATAAAATAATAATAATATTTAATTTCTGGCATTAAAAGTGTAAGAGAAGTAAAATATCAGACAATAGTGGTAGGTGAATTGGACAAGAGGTTATGATCAGAGTTAAAGCATTCTAAGAATTTTTTATTTTTTAGGAGGAAAATAAATGTGATAATTCTAAACTTTGTTAAATATGCAGGTTAAAAAATTAGGATAACTTCTAGAAGACGAGACACAAAAAGCGTAACTGCTAAACAAGTTGTGAAGAAAAAGTAAAATGATAAAAAAAGAGGAAATAAATTCAGTCTAAAAGAAGACAAGAAAGATAAAGAAACAAACACACACACACACCTACAAAAACAAAACAAAAAATGATTGATACCGTTATAGTAGTACTTGGAGCATAATATACAACATGAAATATTTACAATAGACAAGTAAAATCATTCAACATTAATGAATTTAGCGTGCAACCCAAACATTTAGAAAAAGAATAGAAAGGGAAATACAAAGGAAGTAGAAAGAAAGGAATATCAAAGAAAAACTTATAACTTAATGAAAAGAAAAACACAATATGAAGAATCAACAAAGCCAAAGATTGAAAAGTTAATAATACATAAAAACCCCTGGCTTGATTACTTAAGAAACAAATAGAAGACACAACATAAAAAAGATATTTGTGGGGCCACCTGGTGATGTAATGGTTAAGTTCGCATGTTCCGCTTTGGCGGCCCAGGGTTCGCTGGGGGCTCGGATTCTGGGCGTGGACATACACACTGCTTGTCAAGCCATACTGTGGCAGGCATCCCACATATAAAGTAGAGGAAGATGGGCACAGATGTTAGCTCAGGGCCAGTCTTCCTCAGCAAAAAAGAGGAGGATCGGCGGTGGATGTTAGCTCAGGGCTAACCTTCCTCAAAAAAAAAAGAAGATATTTGTAATAAAAGGGGGACCTAATTAAAAACGCTACAGAAATTAAGCACATGACAATAAGTTACTAGCAGCAACATTAATGTGAAATATTTTGAAAATGTAGACAAAATAGACAAATTCTTAAAGAATGAAAATGCCAAAACTGACTCAAAAAGTAAGTAAAATTTTAGTAGTCCTATAACCATTAATGAAATTAAATCAGTAGTTAAAATTTTCCCCCAAAGAGAATATCAGGTCCAAATGGCTTTGAAAAAAGGGGTGTCCTCCCCAGTACAGTTTCTGGAGCTCTCAAGCTGTGATATCAAGGAAAGACCAGAAAAAAATTACATACCACTCTCACCTATGAGAATAAGTTTAGAAAATGGAAGATAGCATACTGGAATTATTCCAAAAACATAGGATCGTATTACTAACGGAAAAAGTACTACCATTACTCACTGCATTAATAGAATAAAAAAAGAAAAATCATGTTATCACCTCAATGAATTCAGGAAGAGGGTTTGGTAAAAATCAGTACCTTTCTATAAGAAATGAAAACAGACAAACAAGAAAATGGAAAGGAAGAGGCACTTCCAAAACCTGAAAAAGAACATTTACAAAAAGAATATTAAAACAAACATCACACTTAATGGTGAAATGTTGAATGTATTTTCTTTAACATAAAGCATCTTTATGACAAAGATAACCATTATCATCCCCTCCGTTACCAAAAGAAGTAAAATAAAATTGCATCCATACTTGACATCATACACAGAAATCAATTTTAGATGGATTAAAGACTAAAATTTGTTCGTGTGGTGAAGACAGTATGGTGCATATCTTTATGACTTCAGTTTGGGAAGGATTTCTTAAGACTAAAATTCAAACTATAAAGAAAAAATTTGATAAACTCAACTTCACTAAATTTTGGAGCTTCTGTTCATCAAAAGTTACTATAAAAGCAGTAAAGTAAGAACCACAAAGTAGACAAATATCTGCTGTATATATAACTGACTAAGGATTAGTCTCTGATATGTAAAGAACTTCTACATGTCAATACAAAAAAGAAAACCCAACAAAAACATGGACAAAGAGGCCCCTTCTGAAGTTTCACACACAATCATGGAAGAGATCACACTTTATTACGTAATCACAATGTCTCCTCAACCCTTAAAATCTAAATAAGATTGATTCAAACTCCCATTCCATGGATTGCAGAAATTTAAAACCTTCCCCAAATATGTCCAAATTCCTGGGAATGGAGCAGGGGAGAGTATGCCTTAAATTCTCACAATCTCTTCTAACATAATTTTTTGATTCAGGTTGAATTTTTTCCATGCTCCCTGTCTCCACGGCTCTTTCTTTTCTAAGAAATATAATTGACATACAACATTAGATTAGTTTCAAGTCTACAACATAATGTTTTGATACTTGTATATCTTGTGAAATGATCACAACAATAAGTCTAGTTAACATCCATCATCACTTATAGTTACAAATTTTTTTTCTTGTGATAAGAACTTTTAAGATCTACTCTCTTAACTTGCTGTCTATCTCATGGCTCTGTTTTACGTGCTGGTCCTTGTGTCATTCCAAATGTGCAACAAAAATCCCTCTTCAATCCCGCTCTCATAAGCAGCAACAAAGTTGTGCCTGTTAACTATGGCAAAAGTTTTACTGGAGATTTCAGAGTCATAAATTTTCAGCCACTTCCCCCAAGTGATTCTAACTGGCAGATTTATGCCACATTGCACCTCAGCCTCTAATCTTTCTAGCTTCTCTGAGTCCCCCTTTCACCACCCCCACCACCACCTTCCCTGCTCCTTCCCTCTCCTCACCTGGCCCACAGAAGCCCAACAATTCCTTCTTTACTTTTCCCCCTGCCAATACCCGTACCCTCAGGGTCTCATCTGCCTCAGTGAATGTTGCATAAACAAAAACAGTACTTCCCTAAAAGGAATTCTGGAGCCAGCTGTTAAGATAACATATTTTCACTCTGTCGTATTTAAAGGAAAGATATAGGACATGTGCCAGGATCTGCAGTAAGCGGTGATCCCTATAAAGATAGTCCATATTTTGAGATTTTTGAGAACACTCACAATCTGTCAGAAATTGATTTGAACAGCAAGCTATATTAGACTACACCTCCACACGCCTAACTTTTTGATTGTCTTCTGGCAAATGATTATTTGTTCAGACCTATCTTTTTTGTGTGTTTAGTGTTCCATCTATTCCTTCTATAAGTAAGTTTCACCAATCTACCTACCTATCTATTCATCATATAACTCTAGGTGACATATTTTAGATTAGAAACCTATCTTTTTTTTTAACACAGTTTATTTATTTTTATATGAACTTTAAAAAGTATATTTTTTCCATTGAAAAACATCTGCATTTTAAGGTTGACTGATTACTATGGTATTTTACAAGTAATTTTTAAACTTGATTTTTTATAACTCAGTGCACTAAATAGACATGTACCTTTGATGCATCGCATTCATCCCCAACCTCAAGCAGTTTTCACTATTGTGGTACCCAGCTTGGGTGCCACCATCTGCCCTTCTCCAGATAACGGCCAGTAAGAATCGGAAGTGGTGACCAGAGTGGTTCGCTGGTCATGACTGTGATTGACAAGTTTCCTAAACCACTTCCTCTTCAGGTAATAATGTCCCTTGGTTTTGTGACTTCCTCATTTCACACAGCACTTAAAATTATTCTCAAAACCAAATGACATTCCATTGATAAAGAAGAGCAAACAACAAATTTTTAATCAAAATTAAAAAGTATCAGCATTATAAATACTTAGAACAAAGTTTAAGGCACATTTACTATTAACAGTGGAACTGAACTTGACTCTAAATAACGATATTGAGAGTAATGCTCTTGTTCCTTCACTGTCCCACCTCTCTTTTAACATTTTCATTGCCTTGCCTTAGGCTTCCATACTTAACACTTGGGAATTGACAGCTAGCAAAACTAACACATAGAACTGTTTCTTTCCACAGCTTTCTAGGACTTCTTACAAGCAGTTTTTCACTATAATGATGTTTACAAATTGTGACAAGGAAACTTGGTTGGCTGCTCAAAGGAAAATGGATTTCTTATTATGAGATTTTAAGACTTCACATTCTGAGACTTCAACACCATCCAGCAGGAGAGGAGAAATTACACAACCTAACAAGGTCTGTAATAGTTACTCTGATAAAAAGCGAGACCTCCCTGTCACCTTATTTCACGGCAGCCAGAGTAGTCATAACCACAAACTATTCAAGGTTTAGTTTGGAAGAACAAGCGAGGCTTATCTAAAAGAAGTAATTAAAACTTCAGCCTGAAGCAATGCATTTTGAAAATTTCTAGTCTTCTGAATTCCAATAAGGCAGGAAATACGTTAAGGAGTTATGCCCCTGGTAGAATTCAAGATTTCTTTTCTTGACAGAAAAGTGGATGAGAATAGAAGAAATGAATCTTAAAGTTTTTCAAGTATTTTAGCTTTACTTGTCTCTTTTCTAAGCGGGTATCTCATCCAGGAATACTGAAACAGCAGGCAGGGAAACTACATATGCAAAGAGTCAAGACAATAAATTGTTTCTTGCAGGACCTAAATATGGCCCCTGAAATTAGATGCAGCCACCACACAGAGAATACAACCTCCATAGTTCTTGAAAAAATATATATAGTTTTTGTCACAATTGTTACTAATTTTTTAACCTTAAAAGTAGCCATCAATCTAGAAATGAATCCTGTAATTTGCAAATAAATGTCTTCTATTTTAAAAAATTATAGTTGTTCTGAAAAAGGCTATATACTGTATGATTCCAACTACATGACATTCTGGAAAAGGCAAAGCTATGGAGACAGTAAAAAGCTGAGTGGTTGTCAGGAGCTAAGGGGAAAGGAAGGATGAATAGGTAGAACATAGAAGATTTTTAGGGCAGTACTATACGATATTTGAATAGCAAATTCATGTCATTATACATTTGTCAAAATCCATAGAATGTACAACACTAAGAGTGAACTCTAACGTAACTTATGGACTCAGGGTGATCATGATGGGTCAATGTAGGTTCATCAGTTGTAACAAACGTACCTCTCTGGTGCCTGATGTTGATCATCGGGGAGACTGTGCATGTGTGGGGGCTGAGGCTATATGGGAACTCCCTGTACTTTCAACTCAAATTTGCAGTGAAGCCGAAACTGCTCTAAAAAATAAAGTCTATTAAAAAAAGTAAAGCTGGAAGCTGAGAAAGTAACAAAGAAATGGCAGTTACTGTTCTACAAAACCTCACACTAAGGAATCGTAAGTAATTGTAATAAATATCTTAAGAGGAACTATATATGACAGCAGGAATAAAGATTAGCCTCAAACAGAAATTTTTGTACATGCAAAACAGAAGCATTATAAAGGGTCATGTGATTATCCACACATGTTCTGTCGTAAGAACAAGAGGTTACAAAAGAAGTGGGCTTGCTCGGCATGTCCAGTTTTCGAACAGAACCCTGCTTTAGCAATAAAACTTCCTCAACTGAAAATAGAACGCTTGAGCTCAAGTTTGAATCTATTCCTTTTTTCAATGATGTTGAGTCAGTTCCTTTATTTAATCTTGTTCTGAGAAGCCAGAACACTGCAAGGCTCAAAAAGGTTGGAATTTTAGGTTGTCTGAGAATTTCAGAATGTGCATGCTGATGTAACACTCATCTGAACTCAGACAGAAATAGCAACTTTGTTTGATTCATTCTCATGGAATAAACTCATAATCTATGTTCCCTTTTTTTTTTTTTACTTTCACATCCATTTTTTAATTTGTTTTAACAATACTCCCTTAATGTAGCCATTTTAGGAATTGCCACTCCTATTGTAAGGACCAAAAAGAGGAGGGTTAGCAATAAGATCATACAGGCCATCTAATGCTAAAGGAATATGTTGGAGAATAAAAACTCATGGTAAAACTGACTTTGACTCCACGTAATAAAAACAGGGAACTCCTCCTTATGTCATCAACTTAAAATTGTATATATTCTTTATATGATAAGTTCCTTCAAAGAATTTCTGGTCCACAGGAATTGTTCCCTCCTAAATCCATGCTCTCTCCCTTAGTGTTATATCCCATAAGCTCTCTACACAAGTTTCTCTAATAATAATTATAAAAAGCTCAAAAACTAGACATTTCATATTATATGCCTTTACCTCTAACTTTTCTTGTGTATATAAAGGCCTCTTAAGTCAGCGTGGAAAGAAAATAGCTTTGGAGGACTTCTTTTCTGATGAGATAATTATGGAGAGAAGAGGTTAAGCATTTCCTAAGTTTCTCTAGGATGCAAAGATATTTGGTGCATACCTATGAATATTTTAAAAGATGTTTAACTGGAATCAAGTTCTGGAAAACTTGGATGCCTAAAAGGTCAAAATTGGGGAAATGGCATGAAGTGAATGAAGAATGTGATTGAATATAGAAAGACACTCTATACCATATGAGGGTAAACCTAAAAGCTATTTACAAATGACAAATAGAAAACAAGGCTAGGTTCAAGTTTGATTAAAACACCTTTCAAGATTTCTGACTATTACACATAGGCAGAAGAATGCTGAGTACGAAACACTACTCAGTGAAAAAAATACCTCTATTCTTAATAGAAAGAACGCTTTAGAAATTAAAGTACAAAAGGATCCAATATCCTCTAGTTCAGCAGAAAGTAAACAGATCTAAAGGTTATTATATAATACATGTATATATAAAATGTATTTTTTCCAATTCTGATTGGCCAAATTTGAACCATAAGATGAAGTTCCAGAGCCATTCAATTCTACAAAATATGTGCATAAAATAAGAGCTTCCATATTTCAATTTACTCAAAGCTTTCCAGAAAAAATAAATAACAGAAACAGATGATGTTTATCTGAAGACACAGCACTGACAAGAGCAGGAGGATAGATTGATGACCGAGAGTCTCTTTCTATCTCCTAACCTGATGATGGATGGTGGAGCGAAGCCACAAATCAAAGAGATATGATGCAATTTACAGTATTTTAAAAAGTTATTCATCCCATTCTTCAAATTCTGAAAACGACAGAACATTTATTCTTTTGTGAAATTATATTCAGAATTAAAAATTTTGAAGAAAAGGAGAAATATTTTTAGACACAGGTTGGTTTTCCTGCTTCCCACTCTGACTGCACTCAGTTTATGTGCCACCCACACCCCTCACTGCCCCAAGCTCAGCTTTTTAGTGAAGCAGATGACACACACAGAACGGATTCTACATCTCATTGTTTTATTGTATTATACAGAACAAAATTGGAAGATGCAACTTGCTTTAAATCCTAGGGGTAAGGTCCCCTCAACAGAGGGGCCTAAAGGTTGCCACAAATGATATAAGGGCCTGAGGAGATGATGATTTGCTCTTTGCCCCCACTTCCATGACACCAGCTCTGCTTTGGGTGTACTTCTTGGGCTTCTCTGTAAGCTCTTGTTTAAAAAATGGGTCCAGCTGCAGCAGAGGTCAAAAATGACTGCCCTAGAGAACTGAATCTCTTCCTCTGAACTCTGCCTTATTTCTATATCCATTAACATACTGAGGAAAAGAGAGGTTGATGGCTTGGCAGGAGAAGACAAGAGACTACATGAGAGTCTGATCAATCTGTGTAATGCTAAATAGCTCCAAGTATTTCATAAAGAAAGTGCAAAAACGGCAGGTGTAGATTGGGGAAACCCAAGGCATAATTATGGAAGAAATGTCCTCTTTCCCACCTTTGTAAGCTTATTTCCCTTCTACTCACATGCCTTCTGATGCCCAATATCTTTTATTTTCTTTTTTTGTGTCTACATTTGCACCCTTATCCCAAAAGTTTGCTTTATTTCAATTTAAGTTAGGGAATTTCTATTTGCATTGGTAAAGCCTTATTTTTAATACATTGTCCTACTAATTAAAAGCATAAAAACTTGATTTTGAGATCTAGAGGAGATCAGATAACTCTCAGGAAGATTGATAGACTTTGTAAAAACTCTCAAAGTATGAAATAGATCTGTTTACTTTCCAACAGATATTTATTGTGCTTTTACTGAGATCCACACAAACCTTTTAAAGAACACGTTAAAGAGACTCAAAATCTCAAGGTGGAGGCATAACTGGTGCAAGTGTGGCTTTTGGCCTTAGAAACGCAGAATCTCTTTTTATCCATTTACTTGTAAGCAGGGGGCTCTGTAAATGTAGAGCAAAGGTCACAGGATTTGGAGTCAAAGATGTAGATTTGAGTTCTGGCTACACCTCTTATTAGCTGTTTGTGTTCTCAAGCAAGCGACTCAATCCCCTAAAAAAACAAAAGGTCAAGAAATAATACCTGCCTCATGGGGTGGTTGTGAAGATCAGATGAGAGGGTGCATATAAAAGGGTTTATGTACTGTCCTGGGCTAAACACATGTTGGTTAGATTGGCTTCTGGCTGGGAAAGAGACTCCCCAAAGAAAGGGGACTTCTCAGTGCCAGGGGGCACCCAGCAGGGATGCCCCAGGGGCGGCCTTTGAAGACAGATAAGCATTGCCAACAGCTGCAGAAGAGAACACAGGGACCCAGCAAGAGGGCAAGGGTCATGCCCTTTGCCCTTCTGCTCTCAGCTCAAAGGATATGTCTGCTCAAGCTCCCCTGCAGGGAAATATAACTCTAAGGAGGGAGGCCCAGGGAATATTTCAAGAGATCCTAACTCCAAGAGCCCGGAACACCCCTGAGGGCATTAGCTTTTTGAAACTTAAACTTATTTTATATTATCACTTTCAATTAACTTAGTTTTATCCTCTACTTTGCTAGAATTTAAACAGTTTATATTTAACGTGTGTATACAAATATCTGTAATTTACACTGTTTGTTCACATCTATATATTTTACAATATATGAATTTGTTGTGTATGTGCATATATACTATAAACCTGTGTGGTATACATCCTATATAACATATGGGTAAAATAGATAAAGAAAAAAAACTTGGAAGAATCTTTACCAAAAGGTTAGCAATGTTTAGCTCCTGGAAGATAAAATTATGAATCACTTATTTTCTTTTGGCTAATCTTTATTTTTCAAGGGTTTCCTTTGAAAATAAATTTCTTTTAGGATGAGAAAGTCACAATAAAATTTTTCTGATGAAAATATATTGCTTGCATTAGTTCAGTCAGTTTTAAATTATCTTGTACATCTATTAAGTGATTTAATGAACATTGTTTCTGTCTCTGTTTCAGTCTACTTTTGGTTACTTCATTTGGACTTTCTCCTAAGTTGTTTATTTTACCTATTTCTCTTACTACTTTCAACGTGTATTTTCTTTTGTTTCCTCTCAGCTTTTTCCTTGTCATTTAGTTTCCTGTCACCATTTGCTGTATTTTCCTTTTCCATCTTTTACTGAATACAGCAAGCACAAAGCAGAAGACTGTGTCCTTAAGGACAGCTCATGACTTGACCGAGGAGACTGGACCTTTCCCTTCCAATTAGCCCTGTGGTCATCTCCGTGGACCCCAAAAGCAGAACTGCGTACTTTTTCAAGTTCTAAGCTGGAAAATAGAGAGGTTAACAGTCTAGAATTATCCAGCAAGCAAATACTAAATCCACTTCTAGTATCAGTAATGATGATTTCAAAACATAACTGTAACTTCGACTAACATCTGTGTATCTCTGAGTCAGGTGTCTCTCCAGAACCCAGAGCCATGGATCCACCTGTCTCTCTACACCTCCACTCAGGTGTCCTACAAGCAACTCAAAGTCAGCATGCCAAAATTGAACCCATCAGTCCCTCAGCCCTCCAGAAAAAACTGTTCCTCCCTGTCCCCTTTTCTGCTAAAGAAAGGGAACTCTGCATGACCCTGAGCACCCCGTAGGGATTAGTGAGTTTGCCATCCAACCAGGAGCCCAGGTCAGAAACTTGGGAATTATGCCATACTCTCCATCCCTCCCCCGCCCCTCCAATTCCCATACCCAAATTCTCTAATTCTGCCTCTTTAATACCTGTCCAAATGTGTGCTTTTCAAATTGGCATATGACGACATCCAGGGACAGTGACATCACTCCAGGCAATATATGAAGGCACAGAATGAACATAATTAATCTTCCTGGAGTACTCTCTCCCCTTGTCATCTTCATCATCATAAGCGATTTAACACATCAAATTTTATGAAAATAAATGTGTTTATTATGTGGAATGCAAATGAGCATGTATTTTAAAGATGGTGTGTAACAATTCAAAGAAAAGTGGGGCTTATGGAGGGATGATTAAAGCTCAGTTGCTGTAATCCCAAAGGTTACACAATTACTTCCCTGTGTTACTGGGGTGCTTCGGTAGAAATTTTTAGAAGAATTTTTCATAGCAATTCTTGTGTCCTTAAGGATTGCTCACTACTTGACCAAAATGTTCCCTCCTCTCCTCACGCTGCCACAGCCGCTCTTCATTTCTGATGGGGGCTATTGGGATAGCTCCCATCTGCTCTGGCTCTTGCCTCATTCAGCTCCAAACCGCCCCACACACTGCCCTTGAATGGTATGTGCAAAACGCTAAACTGATCTTGTCGTTTCTACGTATGAAATCATTCAATGGCATCTACTTCATGCAGAATAAAATAAAAGCTCCTTAGTATGACATACAATGCTCTTCAAATCAGGCCCCTGCCTCCTTGATGCTCTCAGCTTCACTCTCTTCCCTCCCATCCTATGAATTACTTGTGCTTCACCAAGCACATGCTTTTTCACAGACCGATGCTTTTGCATACAAAGTGTCTCTCCTATATCTTCCATTTACTTGCTTAACCTAACATACTATAGTATAGGATACTATAATATGATCTTATAATGTAATATAACAGTTCAAGCATCACTTCCAAAAGTCTGTTCTGGATTCTTCAGAATTGTTCGGATACCTCTCTCTTTGGTGCATGGACAGGCTTCGTTCTTGGTAACCTTCAATCCCAACACCTGACCCCTCACATAGAGCACCTTAAAGCAAGGATTGTGTATTGTTCATGTCTAAAGTCTATCCTACTCTGTAGATTTTGTGAGACAATTGCTAAGGATACTCTCCTTTGAACCTCGAGGTCTCAAACGCAGTCCACAGTCAAACGACATCAGAATCACCTAGAATATTTTTTAAATTTAAGGATTCCTTGGTCTCTGCAATTTTGACTCAATAATAGTTCTAAATTTAACCCCTAGAGTCTATATCAAAAATAAAAAATGGGGGGCCAGCCCCATGGCCAAATGGTTAAGTTCATGTGCTCCATTTTGGTAGCCCAAGGTCCACCAGTTTGGATCCTGGGGGCAGACCTACACAGCGCTCATCAAGCCCTGCTGTGGTGGCATCCCACAAAGAAGTACTAGAGTGACCTACAACTAGGATATACAACTGAGCACTGGGGCTTTGGGGAGGGAAAAAAAAGAGGAAGATCAGCAACAGATGTTAGCTCAAAACCAAGCTTTCTCACTAAAAAGCGTACTTTAAAAATTAACTAATTAAAAAATAAAATAAAAAATGATAATAATCTAAAAATGCCCCAGGTCCTTCTGATGCAGATTATCCATGGACTGGCATTTGGATCCACTGCATGCAGCCATTGTGATCATATTGGAAAGATTTAAATATTAAAACAAGATAATTTTATTATTAAAGCATTTACAAGTGCTTTCTTAGAATGGGTTAATTTAACAGTGTTCTTGTTATTTCTGCAGTTGACTATTTTTTCTTATAAATTGACTATGAATATCAACTTCAATAAGGGGACCTACTTCTGATTTTGTTTTCAAATTCTTGAGAACTTCTTACTATAGATTCCAAATGCCTAACTAGTGTGGTTATGAGAATTGTACACCATCCGCTTACAAAAATAACCTAGAAATTCATTTTCAAAATAGCTGCATAGATGTTAGAGGAGGAACATGAGTCTATTTCTTTCAGTTAAAGAACCTCGTAGCAACTGCTGACTGCTTTTCTCTCCAGCTTCTGGCACTGGGATCTTTGTAGGAGAGAGGGAGATCGTTCATTACAAGTGATAACTAATCTCACAAGAATAAACAGGCAAACAAACGAAAACTCAGGGAGTTCTTCTAATATTCAACGTTAATTTCCATCAATCCCATTGGTATTGAAAACAGACAAATATATGGGGTGTGACATTTAGCAAAGTGATTTTTTTAAAACAAACCCACCATGTCATAAACCCAAATGTGTTGTCCTCTTATAACACTTTTTTTCATTGGAGGCATTAGCCATTTTTCCATTGCTGCCAATATAACCAAAGGTCATGGATCTCTTTTGAAACTAAAAGAAAATGACTTGAAAAATGCAAAGGTGACAAATTGTGTTGATAATATATTTGAATTTTGGAAACAGCCAGTAGATACATAGCTTCAACTCTGAGGAAAATTTGAAAAAAAGCCAAGAAAATTGGTTATACAGCAAAACTAATTTTTGGTCTAGTTTTAATTCAGTTACGAAGCTGACTGCAAAAGTAAAAATCTAAAAAGTTTTACCAAATGATACTATCGTTTGAATAAGAATAAAGCTTCCTATTATGCATTCTTATTTTAGTAATATTTATTTAGATTTTTGTGCTAGAAGGTGATTAAACTCAACCATGTTACTTTATAGCCACACTTCATAAATTTTGGGATAGAAATTATTAGCTTAATATTGGGCTTTTTAACTACTTTACACATTTATATTTTTTCCAAATTAAACAAACTTAAAAGAAAGAAAATAGCAAGCTTTTCCAATTTGCAGAAGGATAGCCAAGCCAACAGACGGCTGCTGTTTCTGTCCTCCCAGTCCTGCTTTCTACGTAGATTCTCTGTAGTGTTCAAAGCAGTTCTTCATCTGAGAGCAAGAATTTAGAAAAAGGAATATTCAAGGTGCTAACTAAAACAACAACTTTCATAGAAAGCAGAAAATTCTTGGCATGATAAAAATACGCTCTGTAAAAGGCTTGGGAAATACAGCACTGTGTCTGAGGTGTATCATTGTTAGATGCACAAAATTCACATAAAATGGAGAACTGGTGGAGGGCGGGAACCAAGACCCTCTCCAGGCCTTAGATCTGATCCATCCTTGGACAAAACTGAAAAGTAGACCAAGTTTGTGTTGAAGTTCTTCTCTTCGCCCTTTAATTATCACACCCTTTCTCCTAATGATCCTTATTAAGATATTAGCTAATGATTACTTAAGGAATACAAATGAATTACTCCCAGCAAATAAGGCAATAAGAGAGCTGGAGACAAAAATGTTTACTCTTACCTTGGGAGTAATTTCCCTATTGCCCCTTAATGGCCATGGGCAGCCTTGAGATTGTCATTTCTTTCTTGCTTGCTAAGTATTACCCTGAAGGTATACTTATACCTGCATATGGAGTTTTTAAAGAGAAAATAATGCCCAAAATTCAAGAAGAGGGAAGTCAATGTCAAATCTGTGGTCCTTTCCTAACTTAAGGAGACACTCTTATACAGGGAGACTTCTAACCTCACTATCTTGACTCTCACCAGGCTGGTGGCCAGCAATTCTGCCTCCTGGTGGTACGTGCTCACCCTGTTCCAGGTACCCATGCTGCTTTCACTGCACTGCCATATGAGAAGCATGGTAAGATGGTTTATCAAATATGAGAGTGACATTAACATTAGAAAAAAGAATTCTTTAGCCTTAATCTTGGATGACGGAGCCAGTTTTCCTGTTCTTTTCTGCTCATTTGTAGCAGTAATTGGAATTCTTTTTGCTAAATAAGCATCTTTGCATCTAAGCATTACTATGATAGGAGAAGCTCAGCAAAGAAAAGGAAGTCATTCTTGCAAGACTGAGAGTCATTTTGTTTGAAAATTTGAACGGATGATACCCTATTTGGAGACTATCACACTGCATCTGAGATGTATCATCATTGGATGTACAAAGTATGTATAAGGTGTGAATCCTGGAGAAATGAAGTGGGAAGGAACCAAGACCCATTTAGTTCCTCAATCCCATACCAGAATTCCTGATCCCTGCTATTCTTTAACCAACTCTCAGTTTGAATTTGATTCAGTATTTATTATGCTTCCCTAAATAAGCTGTTTTCCCCCTTAGCTCCAAAATAAGAGGAACAATAAATAAAGCATGCAATCCAAAATAAGAATAGTTATAAAATTGAAGATTTGAGTTACCTACATTTTATCTTCTGTCTCTATCCCAGTTTGGTGTAACTTAGGAAATCAGAAATTACAACCATGTTTTATACACTTTCATATTTTGATGATGAAAATGTGTATTGTCAACTTTATAAATAAAACTATATATTTAGTCAAACCCATCCTTCCAAAGTGATTTTTTTCTCTCATTTTCTGATAGAAAATACTAAAAGTAATATGGCCACTTAAGGAAAGCGTCCAAATTTATTCTTCAGAGCTAAGTAGAAATAAAACTAATTTACATGACTTTCAACTCAATAAACTAATAAAGTGAGAGAGTTTCATTAATTTCTGGTTCAAAGACATTTTAGCATGATATAATCATAAATATTCAAGTAATAATCATGGTAACAATAAGTGTCTGTCTTTTGCATGTAGAGATGAGTTTCCTAACTACACGTGCTGGAAGCTCTAGGGAAAAATTATAAAGTCAAATTAAGTATGCTGATGGCACTATTTTGATTCCCCTTTAGGTAATCTTTCCTGGTTCCCAGAACACAGCCTCCCATTTCCCACTCCCTAGCTCCTTAGGTGTGTACCATTCTCTTAGACAGTGAACTGCAGGAATGCAGCATCTCCTTGCCTCCTCTCCCTTCCCCGCTACTTTCCCAGCAATTCTACAGGCCCACTGATTGCAGAACGCACACCACCTCCAGCTCTGAGTCACCACACCTTCAGATTTAGCATGAGCTTCCCAAGATACATTTAAGCTGTCTAGCTTCTACAGAGGATGGGCTTTAGTTTTACGTCAGTCTCCCTATTATGCACCATGATGTGTTGTCTTTTCTCTGAACCTAAACTCCCCATTTGTACCCTGAACCACCTTTTTAACCACCCTGACCCAGGCCCAGTGCCCCACTACTCACCATTGGCTTTCAGCATTGTTTCCTAAATCAATTTACTCTGTCACAATGGTGCCCTCCTTTTGATAAGGGGAAACCTGACCTCTACCTTTCTTCAATTTTGAAACTGTAACCCAGTTTCTAAGACTGTGCTTCTTTCTTGTTCTTATTATGAGAAGTGTGTTCTAGTCACTCATCCAAGTATCTGGGAATGAGCAGATAGTCTTGCTTTGTTGCTATAACCAGGAAAAATTTAGTGTACCAACTCTGTGCAGTTCAGAAATAACATGGGCACTAGGGTGTTCAGATTATTCAATCAATTTAGTTAAAATAGAAAATCACTTAAAATTCATACCTTTGAGGCAAAATCAGCCATAGAATCTCAAATTCAACTCTCCAATTCCTCAAAGCATATTGGCATGATCTATATTTCCATTAGCAATCCTGGCTGGTGATCTGGCTTCAGTACTTGGAAATTTCATTTTACAAACAACTTCTTTATCTACATCACAGCTTACACCCAGTTTCAGGCTAGGTTTGTCCAGAATTGTGAAGAGCCTGAAATTTTTACGCTACTTGCAAGATAATGAGAGATCCTGCCATTTTCACAGACACTGGCAGAAGACAAGAGACTCCAGGATCAGAGACAATGCAATTTATTACTGACAGAAAGAGCAATAGTCAGACTGTCAATTTTCTTGTGCTGGGTCATAAGCCCCAATTCTTATAGGACAATGCAGAGAGGACCAGGTGACAACTGCACCCTGAGGAGATTGCACTACAGGAAAGTAACACTGAATTTAGGGATTTTAAATCTTTTATAATAGGCAGTAAGGGTAACTGCCCTTTGCTCCAGAGACAGATTCTATCTCCCTCTTCCAAGGCTGTTTGCTATACAAACATTCTTTCAAAGATAGTCCAGAAGAAAGGCAGTTAGTCTTTCTACTCACAAGATATGCAAGAAGGGAAGAAATCCATGGAGAATTGTCTCCTAGCATTTACCCCTCATTTCTATATTATTTTGTCTTCTGGTGAATTTTCTCTTAAGTACACCGCTTCATAGCCACAATGATTAATCTAACCAACAAAGGCTGGAACCACATAAGTTGTCAGGGCACCTCAACTGGGACCTACATGAATCAGGGGACACAAGTTGACAGTGCTTCCAACACGACCTCTCAGGTGACTGGTAAGACTTAGGGTTCCCAGTTAATTCAAATAAGTGAATCTATTGTTTTTGGAGAGACTGCCCTATCCTAGTCTGTTCAGGTTGGCTTCATAAAATACCATAACTGACTGGTTTAAACAACAGAAGCTCACAGTCTAGAGTCTGGGAAATCCAAAATCAGGATGCCAGCATGGTTGAGTTCTGATGAAAGCCCTCTCCTCGGTTTGTAGACAGCTGTCTCTTTGCCATATCCTCATGTGGTAGAGAGAAAGATCACTTGTCTCATCTCGTCTGATAAGGGCACTAATCCCATTTATGAGGACTCCACCCTCATGACCTAATTACCTCCTAAAAGCCCCATCTCCAAATACAATCACATTTGGAATAAGAGCTTCAACATGTGAATTTTGATTGGACGCAAACATTCAGTCCATAGCACTGCCTGAGGGCCATCAGTCCAACCTGCCTATTTTTCCATGCCACCAGATGGCTACAGGAACGGGGCATGAAAATTCATCTTGAGGTACTGACAGGTATTTTACATGGGAGGTTCAGGAGCTTGGGCCATCCCTAATGTTTCCAATAGACTCCTAGATAAAGTTTTGGGTACTGGAGATCAAATTATGGTTAGAGTCATATGGAAGAGATGGCAGACCCAGGAGTTAGTTAATTTTAAGGCACTCACAGCAGTTTGGGAGAGCCACATCATAATGTTTTCCTTGGTGAGGAAAGCTCCAGGGTTGATTCTGAAAGGCAAAGATCGTTAATGTCCCTCCTTACCCTGTATCTCCCAGAGTCTACAGTGTCCCCTCCCCAGGTTGTTTCTATTCTTTCACCCTCCCCTTGAAAAAAAAGAGTGTGTCCTATTCTAGTAACTATAATATCACCTTTTTTCTAGTCATCCCCTACTTGCGTCCAGATCTTTCATAAAGAAGGGTCAAGCACAAGAGGGGCAAGGGCATTTTTATACATCTTAGAGAGACCTATTATGTGCCCTATTTTGCCCTATGTGGGCCGTTTTTGGGAAACTCAGTAATAAATGTACTCAGCCAAGTGGTCGCTATCTGTACAATCTTTGCCCATGTCAACCCAACAAGATAATCCAGGAGACTGAACCAAATAAAGTTTGATTCTCCTAGGCTAGGCTGCCACCCAAAGGGTATATGAAGCAGACCAGAGTGGGCATGCCATTAAGGAAAACAAAGAATCATCATACCCAGGATGGTCAGGACAGAATCTTTTATTTTCAAAATAGGTCTGTATAACTCTCCTATCCTACCTTTTCCATCTTAATCGTAACCTAGGAAGCAGCTGAGAGGAGAGAATCTCTTTCTAAAGATAGTGTATTCAGTGATCAAACCGCTTTACTAAGGTATGTGGATCAGGAGGAGGCAAGGGAGGTAGAGTCAAAAAATGTTTTTGAGTTAATGTGTGAGGCAGCCGTTCCAATGCTCTAAATATCAGATGGCAGTGGGTGGTCCGGACCATGGAAGATCTATCAAGTATCTTGAATATCAGTCCATTGTCATGTGGCTTTTGTGATAGAGGCTCTCCATTGTCAGACTACAGATGGTCTGGAAAGGCAAAATATGATTTAGAATAATTCAAGGGCCACAATGGTGTGGCCAGAGTTAGCTGATCAAACTGCAAAATGTGAAAAGTGTCAGCAGCAATCAGGAGACACTAAAAGTCCCAAAAAGGGGGTCATAATTCCCATAGTCTCACAGGAGTAGGCATCAGCTATATTCCAAGTGAAGGGGTCTCCCCATCAACCTTTGGCAGCAGTTTCAAATATGTCATGCAGTAGTAGCTTCTGCATCAGAAACATAGAGTTCTTTACCCTGTGTCCAGTCTCTGATGGTCATTGTGTTGTGAGGCCTGGTATGATGATGGATACAGGTAGTGATGCTGTCACTCAAGGGCAATGCAGGCTCATTCAACAGCTTGGTTGCAGTCAACCTCATGTGAATAGATCCTTAAAGTAGACACCTACATAAGTGACTCAGATGATTCAATCAGCAGCCATGATTTGTATCTTCTACTCATGGGCCCACAGAGGAGTGTCTTTAATCTGTCAGTCTGTAGTTTTCCAAGTGGAAGTCTAAATAGCTAAGAGTCAGTACATGTAACAAGGTTTATCAAGGAGAGTATTGACCAGTGCTATGAGTTCTTCCCACTGATTAGAGTGATCACTTCCATTTCTGGTTCTGCATTGCTGGCATTAGAGCTGAATGACTACAGCAACCCAGTGGACACCATTAAACTTCAGTTTAGCTGAATCATCAGTGAACCAAGCCAAGGCATTTGGAGGAACCTCGGAGAGTTGAAGGCCTCCTTGAGCCTGTGGCTTTACTTTAGGTGGCTAAATGGAGGATAAAGTTTACCTCCAAGTAATAGCTGCCTTTCCTGGCTCATTAGAGACTTAGTCCAAGTTGACCCACCCTAAAATGAGAATGTCAAGTTGGAGAGTTACAAGACATCCATGGGTCAGACATTCTGTTTCAAAAAGATCGCAGTAGCAAATTGCTTTGCATTCCCAAAGGAGTGTACCTGGTAGCCAGGTTAGGTAGATAATGATTCCAAAATTCCATGGGCCACTTCTGAGTGGAGGCTGCCTCCCTTTGCCAGAGACTCCAACAGGAAAAATCATCATTCACATGCATTGTCAGCAGTCAAAGATTTTTGGACAGCTTCCAGAGATGCCTGTTGATTCAAGTCCTACTCAAAGGATGCCGCTTTACAGAGTTGGTGATATAAAGGACCAAGTAGAATATCCAAATGAGGTCTGTCTCCAATATCCCAAGAATCCAAGAAGTTATTTGACCTCCTCTTTGGTGGAGAAGTCTGAAAAGACCGTACATTTTCCTTAACTGCTGGAAGGTTTGAGCATTGTATTAATCCATCCACATAATCTCCAAAAACTCTACCTTAGTACATCACCACCACTATGTGCCTTGGAACTATTCAGTAAACATTTCTGAGTCTCAAGATCACTATGAGGAGTAAACTCCAAGTAGTAGCTCTCTTCTGCTGAATTAATTACTAGTTATATCATCCGATTGCCCTTCACATTCATCCATCGATAGGTACAAAGGACATTCTTAATATGTTGGATGTCCGATATAAACAAAAGCTTATGAAAAGGCAGCATAGGGTTAAAGTCAGGCCATCAGTATCCTACAGCAGGATTAATAATGATAAGTGTTGTGATATGTATACCAAATTTGAAAAGAGGTGAAATTTTGGAAGGGTTTTCCAAAATAAGAATGAGGTCAGCACTCTAAGCACCAAAATGTTTGTTTCCCGGACAGTACTGATCATTAGGATTAGCTATACAATCCAGGGAAGACAAATGCATAGCGACAGAAAGCGTATTTGTGGTTGCCAGGGTCTGGGGGAAGGAGGGAATGGGGAGTGACTGCCTAATGAGTATGGCGTTTCCTTTTGTAGTGATGATCAAATTCTAGAGCTAATGCCACTGAACCGTACACTTTAAAATGGCTAAAATGGGGAATTTTATGTTTATGTGGATTTTACCACAATAAAAAAAAGATTATCCACACAACTGAGCATGAATATTTAAGTTGGGGACCCCTTACTCATTCCAGGGATATTTTGGGGGAAAAATGTGATAAATGGTGAGATGAGAAGGAGGCATAAGTCTGAGCGTATCTAGAGGAAAGGAGGAATAGATACCTATATTAAATGAAACCAAATTTGTTAGATCTTTATTGGTTACTGTGCAACCAAGATTTCACTATTCTTGAATTCTAAAACCTAAGTTACATCATTGAGGGTTTATTCTTAGTTGTGCCTTCTATACAATAGCATTATAGCTCAGGGGCATGGTGAATGATGAATTTAAAGGATTTCTTCTGATATATATTCCATCAATAAATATTTATCTCTGTTGGATACTCCAACTTTACTTTTTAAGAGCAAAATTCAACAAAACTATGTAACTGGTGACTGTGCCGAGAACCCTGAAGCTGTCCCATAAATCTTGTTTTTTTTTTTTTTTATGAGGAAGATTGGCTCTGAGCTAACGTCTGTGCCAATCTTCCCCTATTTTATGTAGGATCTGCCTCAGCTTGACGAGTGGTGCTAGGTCTGTGCCCAGGATGGGAACTGCGAACCCCGGGCCACTGAAGCGGAGCTCAAGAACTTAACCACTACACCACAGGGCCAGCCCCACGTAAATCTTAATAGAATCAAAATGCAAACATGGGGACTGAGAATGCCTAGAAGAAGATTTTGCTGAATTAGGATCACCTCCTTCAGGGATACAATATAAGAAACACTACAGACTAAAGAAGCCCTGTTTTTGTTCAGTTCTATCAAGATATGTTAACTCAGGGAAACAGTCCAGTGATATTTTAGTTTTGAGACCATCTGTCTCTTTGAATGAGCTTTATTTAAATGAATGAATTTAAGCTGAGGCTATAAAAATTGGTCAGCAGCAACTGGTTATTTGGGCAGCTAGCTTCTTCCTCCTCTGTTTCTAGGTAATTTTTGTGCTTAAATGACCAAATAGGGTCATGATATTATAGGGTCTTCCTCCCTTGTTAGACTGAGATCCCTGAGGGCAAGGATTATGTCTTACCTATGTAGTCATCCCAGGATCTAACCACAGAGTCCGTTAGCATTGAATAAATGTTTCTTAATAAAGATGGGCTGCAAGTAAGCAAAACTTTTAATTGGCAAGTATGCCATGTCCTCAGTGGTCAGTTATCGTCTCTAAATCTGAGGATAACAAAAGTGAGTAGTTTCCCTACAGGCATATCAGGAAAGAGGGTCCTACGTCAGCTCCTAAAGGATCCCAGGGTAAAAAAGACAGATTAGGGGAATTTGGCGTATTTTATGGTCTTCGTGATGGCTTCTCAGATTCTACAGTCCATGTGATAGATTCTCGGAGCCAGTTTGCTCGATTTGCTTGGTATTCTCTAACCAAAGTTGCAACCACGTGTCCTACCTAAAATCCACTCCAAGGGGGAGAAATTCTCTGTTTTATAGGTAAACTGATTGTAATACCTTCTCCAACATCCGCTCCATTCCATCATGTTCCTTTACCATAACAGTCACCCATAGTGAACAGTAAACAGAAGGTTTCATTCGAACCACACTCCAGATCCTGTCTTTTTATGATCTCCTATCATGCAAGAACCATGAATCAGGCCATTCATATTCCAGAGGTTTCTGACCATTCGAGCCTCCTTGTTCCTGCCTTCCCCCCCCCCCCACTATAAGCTAAGTCCAATATTATACTTTGAGGATCCCAAGTTTCCTAAAGTATGGGTGTTATTTGGGTTAAACAAGGATAATTTCTAATCAAGATGGCTATAAAACCCGATAAGAAAAAATGCAAGGTGGCTTAGAGAGTATTCTACAGCAGTTAGTCAATATACAAAGAAAACCAAGAAAAGTCAGTGCACAAAACACATGCATTGGGGCCAGCCCCATGGCCAAATGGTTAAATTCACATGGTCTGCTTTGGCAGCCCAGGATTTACTGGTTCGGATCCTGGTCACAGACCTACACACCACTCATCAAGCCATGTTGTGGCAGCATCTCACATAGAAGAATTAGGATGACTTACAACTAGGATCTACAACTATGTGCTAGGGCTTTGGGGAGGAAAAAAAAGAGGAAGATTGGCAACAGATGTTAGCTCAGGGCCAATCTTCCTCAGGAAAAAAAAAAATTCAATGTTTAAAAAAAAAACCCCACATTTATTTGGTACCTTCTTTTTCAGACTCCTAGTCAGAATAGTAAACAATAATAGTAATACCATGAATGAACTTTGTTGAGGGTTTACTATGTGCCAGGCATTATGACAAATATTTTTTTGTGTATAAATACATTTAATTTTCACCTCAAACTAGCTAGGTAGCTAATGTTACTATCCTCATTTCTAGTTGAAGAAACCAAGGCAGAGAGTTGTTAAATACCCTGTGCAAAGTTAATCCAGGCAGTAAATGGTGGAGACCAGAAAGAAGCTGAGGAAGTCCACCACACTCTTACACTAGACAGCTTCTCCTGGAGCCGTGGAAATGCTCCTGCTCGTCAGCATACTTTAGTCCCATTCTTTGTGAATGTTATGCCTTCAGGTGCTTTAATATTAATCAAATATATAAAGGTTCAACTTTGTGAAAAGCAGAAAAAACATTGACAAAACTGGAACTGAGGAACTATCCTATCACTATCTCTCACTCTTTTTTTTTTCCTGAAGAAGCCTAGCAACCCAGTAGTTGAAAAATACTGATGTCACTTGAGAGAAATTGTTTCTTGTCCTGCCCTCTTCTCCAATTTTGGGCTTCAACCAGTCGGGAACTGGTATGAATGTGCATAACATCGACCTCTGAATGATCATCATGAAATGACTTTCCCCAGTAATGTTAGATTTATCTGATAATTTTAATATCCTTCATTCTAAAATGCTATTATCCTGAGTGCATGCAGGGGACAGTACACTTAGTCATAAGTGATGGATGAATTCATTATCTTCAGCCAATTTTAATGGGTCATCTAGAAAGAAAATTACCAGTCAGTTTTGGCTATTGAGCATTGCTACCTCACGTACCTTATTAAGCCAAATATAAAAATGGGTGGTTTTTCACTTCCCTGTTAGACAACAAAGGTCACCTATCACAAGCTTGAGAGACAGTCAGGTTTATTTCTCTTTGACCTGAAAAAAATGGATCGCGTCAAAGTTTGTTCTCTCCTTCCGTTGTGAACTGAATATTTCCGAACCGTACACCTGCAAAGAGGGAAGTTGCTTCATAGGAATTCAGAACGAGAAGGTTTCTCTGCAGAGAAATAGAGGTTGACGTTAATGTATTCCCTGGGTGACATTGTTAATCTAATGGCACTATTGAATTCTAGGGCTTCAGCCCATCATTAAGAGGGGGAAGTAAACGCGTTGGTATGGCATCTAAGTAGTAGGCCCGTGAGTATCACACGCTTTTTTCTACTCTCAGCTACTAGAAATCGAAAGCATTATTATGCATGAAAGTACTGCTTTTCACATCTCAACCTATTTTTTCTGTTTTTGGCTGGGAAATCCTGACTTCTTATTTTTTAAATGATCATTTTTCATTTGCCTTATCAACCTGAATTTTTTCTCTCAGACCCAGTTCTGAACATCTGCAGCTGTTGATTACAATAATGGCAAACAGGTGTATACTACAGGGTCCACATTTGCTGCTAGCTGAGGATTACCTGTCCCCAGTCATGTAAAGTTGACTTGATGTTATTTTAATGCATCTATGTTTTGAATAATTATCTTACATCGTCTTGAAAATACCATGATTAACAAATTCTAGCAAGTTGTTGAATTCTTCAATGAGGATTTTTTATTTTTTAAGATTTTATTTTTTCCTTTTTCTCCCCAAAGCCCCCTGGTACATAGTTGTATATTCTTAGTTGTGGGTCCTTCTAGTTGTGGCATGTGGGACGCTGCCTCAGCATGGTTCAATGAGCGGTGCCATGTCCGCGCCCAGGATTCGAACCAACGAAACAGTGGGCCGCCTGCAGCGGAGCGCACGAACTTAACCACTCAGCCATGGGGCAAGCCCTACAATGAGGATTTTTAAAGATAATTAAGCATTAAGGAGATAAGCATGTTATAAATATTCTAATGTCAATATGTTATACCAAAATAACCTAGAAAAAATATTGGTACTATATTGTGATTTTTAGGTAGAATTAACATTGAAATAACTGCCTGGATGCTCAGAAAATAATGGCAGATTTATGTGATAGTTATTTGATCCAGTTCATCATTTTAACATCCTTGATTAAGAAATGATCACTTTATTTTTGTATTGTGGTTATTAATTGTGTTTAGTAGCAAAGCCATTATTTCAGAAATAAAAAATTTTAGATGAAACTTCAATAAATTAATTTATAAGAGCAGAGTTGATTTGTAGGATGGAGAAGTTCAGGGAAGAAGTCTTAGCCCAATCTACCTCCTGTGGAGGGTCTCGGAGATCTTTCCGGAACACCAGGACTCCATAAAGTGAGCTGGAATCAGTGAGCTGGCCCAAAGACCTTAGGAAATAGACATAACTTATGAAATGGTCCTTATTCAATGATTCCTACTTAAAAGATGGTCTTTTGCATACACTTGCCTGAAAAGTGAATACATACTTGACTTGATTTTTCTGTGTATAACTATCTGACTGGAAGTTTCTCTGAGACTTACAGTTTTTAGCTTTTAAATTTAGCTTTTTAAAATTAAAAAAAATCATCAAATTTATTCTAAAATAATAAAGTAGTCAGCAAATAATCAGAATTTGAAAGTTATGACTACTAACCCAGAAAGCATATTTCTTCCTGCTGTTTAGCTATACAACTAAATAAATTTATGAAATGCCTCATGACAATAAATAATTTTCTATAAAAATTAGCTGGAATAGATGTGAGTTGCTTTAGGTTTGAATTTTTTCTTCAATAACCTGAACAATAACTAGATAAATATTAGCCTATTCTTTTAAGATCTATTATTTAAGAATTCCTTGAGACCTCGTGTGACATTTCCTGTCAATTTATAGCTGTGGCTACAACGTTCAAGGTTACTTTAACTAAAATCAGATGAACTCTTACCAAGTAAAGAGTGGACATGGTTACTTTCTTTTCTCAGAGTTAGGTTAACGGAGACAGGGTAGCTTCCTTTTTTTCAATTGAAAAACATGCTACTTATCAAAATAGAAGGGCGTAGGTAAAGAATGAAATTGGTAGTCTTAAAATGCTTTAAAAATTGTAAAAAAGCTACAGAAATTGTTAGAACAAGAATCTTTCCATGTCTTTCTCTCATTTCTTCCATGAATTGAAACTATCATCAACAATGATTTCCTTAGGAATGCTCACCAATATGAAAACTCAGGTAAAGGCACATTTCACATTTCAAACTTAGAGTTATCTAGAAGTATTGAAATATACCTCAGACCTTATTTCTAAAATGAATAGAATATTGTCCATAACTTTTTTAAAAGCCTTTCCATATTATAACTTACTAAAATAAATTTTAACAGAAGTTACCAAGGATTTTAAACAGATGTAAGTTAGTTCTACCATATCCTATGTTTATGAATATGGCCAAA
Organism: Equus asinus; assembly: GCF_041296235.1. Lineage (NCBI taxonomy): Eukaryota > Metazoa > Chordata > Mammalia > Perissodactyla > Equidae > Equus > Equus asinus. The sequence goes on from NC_091800.1 coordinate 65,724,870, forward strand.
AAAATGCTAAAGAAGGTTTTAAGCAGTAGCAGATAACACAAGTCCATCTGCTTATGTCATCTGCTACTCTTTATGTGACACAGTAAGGATTATAAAAGGAAAATCAAATTCACATAGCATTTATCTAAGAGGTTTCTATAATTGAACTCTTAATGAGACTTTTTATTTCTTTTCTCTTTTTTTCTTTTAACTCTAGTTACTAATTAAAATAGTAAACTGGTATTTTTAATATGTTTCCTTTGCTTAAAGTAATATTATTGTTATTCACTAACCCAATTTGAAATGTTCAAATTAGCTCTTTTTTTATTTTACTAATTTCTCACCCCATCACTGTGGAAACACATGAGAACACACCTGTTTGAATTAGTCTTCTGTTTTAAGTTATTCTGTATGTTAACATTCAACAGTATACACATGATCTAACAACGTAAAGTCAGAGTTCTCACCACTCTAATTCGGATCCTTAGCACGTTATTTGTCCAGTGTAGAACCTTCGTAACTGTTGTCCCAGGCTGTGACCCTCAAGCTCTAATCTTCCCAATCCAAGTCAAAGTCCACCTAAAACTTCATCTTAAGGGTATATTATGACAACCAGTAGGAGCACAACATTCCTCCACCCCACCCTCCCACCCCCAAGTCCACCCTCAAGGAGACCTGAGTCAGTATCAGACTCACTGGGCAACACCAACACGAGGAGATGAAGTATGAGACACAGCCTGGAGAAGGTCAATAGTTTGGAGGCAGCACAGAGCCATGCTATCTTTAATGAGCCTCATCAGAGTGCTTCTTACCCATATAGATAACTCAGTGAGTGAGTCTGGAAGAGGCCACCCATCTATTGGGAGCCATGGGGCAACCCTAGTGAAAGGAGTCATGAAATAAATATTAGCCAAAACAGCCCCAGGCTTTAGGGTGTGCTTTTCTTTGGGATGTCTTTCTTCCTTGATCTTCCATTCTTCTTTCTTCCTCCTCCTCCTCTAACCCTAGTTCTCTTCCTCTTCCTTCTTTTTCTGCTTCTATTTATTCATTCATTGAATGGATGTCCATGAGTGAATGCCAGTGCTGTGCTGGGCACTGTATTAGATACAAATATAGGGTGTTTCATAAGACATATAGGATCATTTCCCTTGTGAAGCTTTCAGTGGATCAAGGACTATAGATATTAAACTAATAATTATAACCATGATCATAAAAGGAAGGTGGAAGACCAGAATGTGATGGAAGCAATAATACAGGCCTTAATATAGTCTGCAGAAAGAAAAGGTCACTTTGAAGAATTGACATCTAAGCTGAAATCTGAAAGGAACGCAAATTAACCAGATGATATGGTGGGAGTGGGAGTGAGGAGGAGAAAGAGAGTTCCACACAGAGGAATATGGTAAAAACTCCAAAGGAGAGTGAAAAAAGAATGAGAGAGAGAGAAAAGGTTGATGGATGCCAAGAACTGAGCAAAGTTCAACCTAGCTAGAACAATGAGTAAAGGAGAGCCAGTAAGGAGAGAGAAGCATCTGGTACAGAGCAGAAAAAGCTAATAGTGCAAGATCTTGGTAAGGGGGAAAGGAAAGCCTCCGAAGCAACAATAGAGGGCTAGCCTTATCCAAGAAAGGAATACCTCTGCCAGTGTGACAGGAGGGAAGGAAGAGAGGAAGGTTTGTGGTTTGGTGGTAGAAGTTGCGGGAGCACTTCTTTTAGGATTCATTTTTTTCGATGGTGTAGGGGTGGGTTCCTTTGCTGTGAGTGAGGGGGTGGAGATTTGATATAATTGTGTGGAGCACAGAAGCATGAGTCTATTGGGAAATTCATTAAGATTACCAGGCAGTGTTGAGGGCCCAGGTGAGGTGATGACTGTACATTTATAATGGTACCAATCTTCTTAGTTACGTAATTTTCTCCAGCAAGTCTTATCAAGCAGAATAATGGCACTGAGAGGGTAGAAGTTTGATTCATCCAGGAATGATGACTTACCAAAAGATGTGATGAAAAAAACGAGGCTAGAGGTATTAGCAGGAGAGCTGTTGAAATGATAGTCAAGACAATTTACCACTAAAACCAAGGAGAGAAAACTAGAAGGGGTGAGTGGATAAGGAGTATGCAAAATGATAATTGACTAAAGAACTAGGGTAATTGAATAAGCAAACAATACTATCAGAGTATCCATAAAACAAACAAATAAACAAAACAGCCAAGATAGTGATAAATACCATGGAAAGAATTAAAATATGGTGAAGTTATATAGAGTGACAGGGTGGCTATTTTATATTGGATAGTATCTGAAGAGACATCATTTAGGTTGAAATCTGGATGACAAGAGACATTCAGTTTTGATATATGAAGGGAAAGAGCAATCCAGAAAAATGATAGAGCAAGTACAGGTGCACTAAGATGGGAGTGAGCTTGCAATGGCAAGAAGGCCCACAACACTCACAATGGTGAGTGAGCAAGAAGAAGAATGAGAAAGAAATTCAAATGACATGGGCCACATTGTGTGCAGCTTAACAGAAAAAGATAAGGAGCTTGCTCTTTTCTTAAGTCAGAAGGTTAAAGGGGAGGAGTGATCTGCTATATGCTTTAAAAGTTGATTATGGCTGCAATGTGTAGACCATGAACAGCAAGAGTTACTGAGATGAAGCCGTCGGTAGTCATTCCAGTGATCCTGGGAGAATTCTACCATTCGGAAGGTGGAAGAGTCCAAAGACTAATAACGAAAAGATGAAAGCTGGAATATTTTTTAACGACTTAGGTGTGAGGAACGAGAAAGAGAAAAATAGATACAAGCTTGGGACTGAAGCAACTGGAAGTAAAGTGAGACCATTTTCTGAGGATGGAAGACAAAGAAGGAACAGGTTTAAGGACAGAAATAATGCATTCAGTTTGGGCAATATTAAGGTTGGGTGGTTTATTAGTTCTCTAAATGGGTATCAGCTGTGCAGTAGGACTAACCAGTTGAAATTCTTGCCAGGACTGCAGATACAAATTTGGAAATAATGGGCATAGAAATGTTAGAGAAGTCAATAAGAAGTAGCAAGAGGGATGGGTAGCTGAATTGAAGTTGAGTTCTTTGGCTATGAAAAGATCAGTGAGCTGAGAAACCATGTTCTGGATGTTCCATTCACTTGCACAGGCCACAGAGGTCGTGTAGTCAAGGGGAGAACCAGGCTTTGTTTAAGACCGAAAAACGATGGATACTCAGGAAGGACAAAATTGATGGAGAATTTGGTGAAAGAGTTGGGGATGAAAAGCAGAGTTTTCTGGTAAGTAGATTATAGAAATATGGAGAAGCTTACATTTTAACCAGAGAGGGAGGAAATCTGGAATATATAGAGTGGTGGCTGGAGTTCTAACACTTCTCTAAGTTCTTGGAGAATTTAGCTGTGGCTTGGAAGGCAATGATAAGTGTATTCTTTTCCTTATCCTCTACGGCAGAGTCAGCAAACTAAACTTGCCGGCCAAATCTTACCCACCACCTGTTTTGTTTTTGTAAATAAAGCTCTACTGGAACACCACCATGCCTCTTCATTTACACAATGCCTATGGCTGCTTTCACACCACAACAGCAAAGTTGAGTAGTTGTGAGAAAGATTGTGTGGCTCACAAAGCTAGAAATATTATCTGGTACTTTACAGAACAAGTCTGCTGACCAATCTATGGGGCTGCAGGACAGGAGCAACAACCAGGGAAATCAAATGTGAGCCTCATGGTCTGGGACACAGCATGGGTAGCTCCTGTGGCCTTTCCATACATGCTTTTGGAACTTCAAAGGAGGATATGCAGTACTCACATAACTGAGACTAAACCTCTTATAACATGATGATGTATTGTAGAGTACTTTCCATTGCACATGTCCTCAAATAAACCCTGATCTTCCTCATCACCTGCAGAAAAGGACAGGACTTGAGTAATTCCTCGAAGGAAAACCTTGCAACCATTAGTCTCAATGCTAATTGCACAGAAGCTTGATTGCCACAGTTGCCAACTTAATCCTCTCGGTGCTTAGTAGAAAATGGTACCCTTTCTGGGTCTTGATCAGGTAAGAAGAATCTCACAGAAAAGGTCCCTGGCATCCAATGCATTTCAGCTGTTTTAAGTGATCCACACAAAGCTATTGCCTGAAAGCAAAAATGTGCTGCTCTTATGGCTGAGTTGGTATAAGTTGCAATGTTAGTGTGACAAAATCTGGAATACTAAGGTTTGAATGTAGGTGGGGTCTCACACTCAAAAGACTACAAACGCTAGACAGGATTTTAAATGAACAGCATGGACCACATGTTAGCTTACAGGGTGGAGTGAGAATTGTGGCACCCTGAAGCCCTCTTGCCCTATCCCAACTCCAGCTTGTGGTCATGCATGAATGAAAATCTAGCCAAAGAAACTGATTGTTCAACACAGGTTATAAATTCAGATTTTGGTGTTAAATTTTCTGGTTTCTTTTAAGCGCTATCGTTGCCAAACAAAACCCGCCTTGGGTTGCCAAATAAAACCTTTCAACTCTGGCCCATACACTGCTAATTGTAACCCAGTTTCTAGAAGGAAGAAGAGAAAGAAGCCAATCAGCCTACTCTTGGTACAGAACTGAGACCTGAGTCTCCAAACCAGCCTTCGTTGCACATATGTGTGGAGTACTTTAGCTCACCAGGAAACTACGAAGGGGTTAGAACTCCAGATCCCAGTCTAGTATTAAGGTTCCTCTTCACAGTGTTTCTCTTGGGCTGCTGAACTCACCAAATGTCAGTCATGCCTCTATACTAAGAGCCTGAGAGAAAGCACCAGCAGGTGCCCAGAATTCTCAAATCTTTGAAGCTCCTCTGCTGTCACATTTTCAAAAGAAGGAATGTAGAGGAAAAGGACACGCCAAATTCTTCAGCATGATATTCAAGGTCCTTTATAATCTGATTTCAATAAACCTTTCAAACCTATCTTCAGTTCTTCTGTACTCCACTCAGTTAGAATGTTGTGTACTCAAAGGTACTATGCATCCTCAGCTCGATATCAGCCTCCCTATACCTATCTAAAGCAAGTACTTCACACGATTTTTTGTGATCTGTTCACTGTATTGTTTGTTGCCTTGCATTTTGTGCTTCCTGATAATGTTGTTTTTAATTTTCCCTGAGTATATTTGATTTCATCATCAGTGAGTTAGTCTGGCTCTTCCAAGAACAAGATGTCAAGACAAGATTAAATGTGCAAAGATTTTTATTGAGGGAAATGCCTGTGAAAAAAAATAGGAAGCAGGCTGGAGAAAGCTAGGGAAACTATCCAAATGCAAGTCTGATCCCAAAGGGAAAAGAATGGGAAGAAATGTCAAGTGGAAGCATACTAGACTGCCCTGCTGTCAGAGGAAGATGCAGCAATACTAAGAGGGAGTCCTTGGGCCAAAGGCAGCTGGCATAGGCGTTCCATGCCTCCCAGAACTAGGCCTGCCTCAGTATCTCGGCTGTACTCAGCCGTGGCTGGGAACAGACTCAGTGCAAACGTGGCAGCGATGGAATTCAGAGCCCAGCAGCAGATGTCCTTGGTCAGTTATGCTCCCTGTAGTTGGAGGACCGAGAGGCACATTCTCATGGCTGCCATTAAGGGTATAATAATCTCTTCAAAGGTAGACAGCATCTCCATATACTTCTTTTTTCTTCCACAGCAATTAACAATGTGCCATGTCCAATAAAGACACACACATACATACATATATAAATACATACGTCGCTGTAAATAAACAAATGAACAAATAGATCATTAGATAATGTATAAGCATTTAGGCTTAGGTTCAACTTAATTGTATGCTCTTTATTCCTTCTAGCTTTATTGAGATATTATTGACATATATGTAACTTTAAGGTGTACAGTGTGATGATTTGATACACATATATACTGCAAAATGATTGCCACAATAAAGTTAGTTAACATCTCTATCCCTCACATAATTACCTTGTTTGGTGACAATATTTAAGATCTACTCTCTTAACAACTTTCAAGTATATAATACAGTATTGTTAACTACAGTCACCATGCTGTACATCAGATACCCAGAAATTATTTATCTTATAGCTGAAAGTTTGTACTCTTTGACCAACATCTCCCATCACCGTCCCCCACCTCCATCCCTGGCAACCACCATTCTACTCTCTGTTTCTATGAGTTTGATTTTTTTAGGTTTTTTAGACATGCTGTTTTCTTAAAATGGAGAAATACTGCAAGTATGGCTATATTCCTTTTATTAATAAATCTACTAATCTAACATTATTTCACTTTCTTTCCCAAATTTCTCCATATTTCTTTATTTTTACTTAAGAAATTCAGAAACAGGACAAGCAGCAACAAGCATTACATCTGTAGGGGCCAAAAAGCTGTCCCAGAGGCTTGAGAGAATTATTCCACATCCCTAACACCCAACGTGCCATCATGTACTGCCAAGGAGCAAGGGAACCCAAAAGGAGACTAGAGCTTATTTGAATTATTTCAATAAACACACACTATTCTTTGAACAACATAATATTATAAGTGTTCCTTATTTTTTATTTGTGTGTGTGTATTCTTTATTTTTTACTTAATCTACATGGAGAGGTCATGACAATATCACTTAGATTCTTCCTGCATCCTTCCCACACTTTCATTAAACTAATTATCTTGAAATATAATTAGGTAATTACTGAGAAAGGTAGATAATGATAGTGAATGGAATGTTAGATAAGCATTAATGAACAACAACAGGATCCAAATATTCCAGTCAGGGAGAAGACATTCAGAGCTGGCAGAGAGACGAGGAATATTCAATAACCTTTTGATCAGTTACACTCGAATAGAACTAACAATGCTACACTGTGTTATTGCAACTGGGTAGGGATCCAAGTCCTCAGTTTTTAAATCCTAACAAAGCTCCTTTACATTTCAGGATACTGAATGATGTACCAAAGTACCCTGGTGCAGACCGACTGCAATTTGTCAACTGGACTTTTCAGTCTCTCTCTTTTTTGCCTTTTTAAAAAGTATTATGTGGAAAAGATTTGTTTTCATTTGTAGCTATTGTCCAAGCAACAGAATTTATTATAATTAAGTTAAAACATGTTTCTGAAGGACCAATACTCTAAACTTTAAATTGTTCACAATAAGGTAAGGGCATATTCGTTTGAAATGAAAAAAAAAAAAAACCAGGTTGAAAATAGATTTTTAATTAACTGGCTCTGTATCAGAGCACTTTTCAAATGAAAATACAATAGGGAATCTAATCAGATAGGTTATTTACCCAGAATAATTGGATCCATGCTATAGCAAAGTCCTTTAAATTGTGGTTTTGCTGCGATGTTTTTAGTTATCTGAGTGAGTTCAACTGGTTAGAGTGTGAAACTAATGTAACATGTATCATGATAAAAATCCTTGTAGAACCAACAGCCTCATCTGAGAAAAACTATGCAAGATCAAAACCAACCATGAAACCCATTTCCTCTAATCACTGGGTTGGAGGTCGGGGTAGTTTAACACCAAAACTCGCTGCACACTGTATATATCATATTATTGCAGAGCATTTCACTTGCCCAAATTCCCCGTTTGGATGTGAGCTCATTTTGAGGAGAGATTTAGCCTAACTCATCTTTTATCCCCTGCCTAGTCTCTCATAAGCCCTCAATAATGTTAGTTGATTTAAAGTTTAAACAATGCAGAAGAACACTCAGACTAATTTAATTCATTATATTATTTATTTATGCTGTACAAGGCATGGAGCTGGCTACGAATGAAAGAGAAACCATAGGTACCATCTGGGAATGAGTAATCTTCTTGGAAAGATAAGACAGTCACCCCTGAAACATCTACAACCACATAAGGTGGCTTGTAAGCTTTATGTGTTAATGAATGATACAAACAGCGGATGCTGACAGAGTTCAGAGAATGGAGGAATCTGTGTGAGGTAGAGCGATCAGCAAGCACATATTCCGAAAGGCAACAGAGAGAAGAGAGGGCCTCCATTAGGTGGAACAAGGTGAATCACACAGTCACAGGACAGTTAGAAATGGGTCTGCCTGGAGTGGATGATTCACGATGGGCAGTAAAGAGAGTAAGAGTGGAGAGGTAAGGTTGGAAAGAAAGGTGAAAGGCCCTGAAGCTATTCTGAGAGGTACAGAAAGCGTAATGGAAAAGCACTGAACTAAATCAGGAGATCTTGTTCTAGGCCTCACTTTGCCCCCTGCTTGCTCTGACACTGAGTCAGGAAGTGCAGCTCTCTGGCTTCAGTTCCTCAAGCCTAAAATGAAGGAGGCCAAAAGACCACTCCAGCTCAGAGATCTCTGAATAGAGAATTCCAAGGAGAGAAGTTATGACCAAGGGAGTGGCATGAAGAACAAACGTTCTGACAAGATCAGTCTGGTGGCAATGCATAAAAATGGGCTGGGGATGGCCAGGTAAGGGTTTATAGTATAAACCAATTACCAGAGGGTAAAGAGCTGGAATAAGAGGCTAGCAAGGAAATGGAAATGTAGGGGAAATTTCGAAGGACGTATCAATCAGACTTGACAACTAGTAGAAGCACTGACTTAAACATAGTGCCATTATTGTGAACCTAGGCGATTGCATAATAGTCTAACCAGAATAAAACTATGTTAAAGGCAAAGCCAGTGTGATACAAAATCAAATAAAATTTGCTTTTGGCTCTGTCCACCCTGAGTACCTTCCCTCCAGTGCAAGAACTGCCCTTCAGCTTCGTCCTTAGGTTCCACACTAAGGAGCCCTCGAGTCTGAACTTCCTAAGAACCCTCAGTATTCACCCTTATATCCCACTCTCATTTGTGTGCACACAGCACCTCCTGTATTCATCACACCTGGGCCTTCTTCTAGATTAGTTTGGCTTCTCATGCTGAAGCTAAGTTTGAGTCTTTTCTCCTGTATCAGTTCTCCATTCTCGAATTAATAAAATTAATGCTTTACCAAGAAAATTATCATAGTTTGATAATTAACTGCAAATACTGGGTCTTTGACCATCAGAACAACCTTTGAGGTACAGTATTAGTTTTCTCTTGCTGTGTAAAAAGCTACCACAAATGCAATGGCTTAAAACAATATCTGTTTATTAGCTCACAGTTGTATGGCTCACAAATGCAATGGCTTAAAACAATATCCGTTTGTTAGCTCACAGTTTTATGGCTCAAAACTCTGGTCAGGGCATGGCTAGTTTCTTTCTTTTTTTTTTTTTTTTAAAGATTCGCACCTGAGCTAACAACTTGCCAATCTCTTTTTTTTTGCTTTTTCTCCCCAAAATACATAGTTGTATATTTCAGCTGTGGGTCCTTCCAGTTGTGGCATGTGGGACGCTGCCTCAACGTGGCCTGATGAGTGATGCCATGTCCGCACCCAGGATCCAAATCAGTGAAACCCCGGGCTGCTGAAGCGGAGCGTGCGAACTTAACCTCTCGGCCATGGGGCTGGCCCCCTCTTTTTTTTTTTTTTTAAGAAATTTCAAGTCAGCTCTGATTGTATTTATTTATTTTTTGTTGAGGAAGATTGACCTAGAGGTAACATCTGTTGCCATTCTTCCTCCTTTCCTCTTTTTTTCTCCCCAAAGTCCCAGTACATAGTTGAACACCCTAGCTGTAAGTCCTTCTAGTTCTTCTATGTGGGATGCTGCCACAGCATGACTTGATGAGCAGTGTGTAGGTCCATGGCCAGGATCCAAGCTGGCGAATCCCGGCCCCCAAAGTGGAGTGCAAGAACTTAACCACTAAACCACCAGGCCAGCCCCCATGGCATGGCTAATTTCTCTGATCAGGTTCTCACAAGGCTCAAATCAAGGCATTGGCCACCTTGGATTCTCACCTGGAAACTTTGAGGGAAACATCCACTTCCAAGCTCATTCAGGATTCTCCGAGAATTCAAATCCTTGAGATTATGGAACTGAGGTCGCCATTTCCTTGTTGGCTATAAGCCAAGGGTTGCTTTTAGCTCCTAGAAGCCACCCAGGGCCACTCTTTTCTCCTAGAGGCCACACACATTCTGAGCCATGTAGCTTCTTTCATCTTGAAAGTCAGACATGAAGAGTCTCCCCTGTGTCCAATCTCTCTCCTGCTTGGAATTCCTCTGACTTTGTCTCTGACCCCAAGACCCAGATTTAAATGGATCATGTGATTAGCTTAGGCCCACCTGGCTAACGGACCCTTTTTAAAACCCACTGTGCCATGTAGCATAACTCAATCTTGGGAGTGAAATCCTCATATTCACAATCCCAGGTATCATAATGGGTAAACACACCAGAATAGGAGCCATCTTCGAATTCAGCTCACCACTAGTATGTAATAAGATTATAGAACCCAAAGCTGTCTTAGACATTTTCAGGTGTTTCACCCAAAGTCTGGTATTTCCATAATGTTTATTAATGAGATGATTTAATTTAGTATTTAAGAGCATGGGCTCTGGGTAGAATCTGCCTCTCCTGGTAAAGTTGTGCCTCTGCCACTCATGTGGTGCATGATCTTAATCAAGATCCTTACAGCCTCCCAATCTAGTTTCCTCATCAGTAAGATATAGGGATAAATAGTACTTGCCTCATACACATGTTATGAAGATTAAGTGAAATGATTCATGTAAAGCTTTAGCACAAATGCACAAATACCTGGCTCATAAATAGTGACCTTTTTCTTTTCTTTTTTTTAAAATGAGATTCAGAGATTTAACTAACTTTTCCAGAATCACCCCGCTACCAAGTGGAGGACCTGGGATTCAACTCTGTCTTTGATTTCAGAACCTGAACTCGGGCCACCAGCCTAGTGGTTACTCTAGCTCTCTTCATAGTGTCCTGCAGCACTTCGCAAACATTACATAGTTATCAATTCATTGATAGACTAGTTTCTTAAAAACACTGTTGCAGGGGCCAGCCCAGTGGCGCAGAGGTTAAGTTCGCACATTCCGCTTCTCTGCGACCTGGGGTGCGCTGGTTCAGATCCTGGGTGCAGACATGGCACCGCTTGGCAAAAGCCATGCTGTGGTAGGCGTCCCACATATAAAAAAGTAGAGGAACATGGCATGGATGTTAGCTCAGGGCCAGTCTTCCTCAGCAAAAAGAGGAGGATTGGCAGCAGTTAGCTCAGGGCTAATCTTCCTCAAAAAAAAAAAAACCACTGTTACAAAAAATATTATTCAACATAACCAAGGAATAAGTTTCACAGACTTTAAATACTTTCTGCTTATGCTTCTCTACTGCTAATATTAAGCCTACTATGAAATTATTCTCTAAGCATCCAATATTTATTGAATTGTTTTGTGACTGACATGGAATGATTACTTTGTAAAGAAAGCAAATCCATTTTTTTTCAAATCACCTGAGGATCAAGATATTACCGTATATGACATTCTAAAGAGATGTTATCATTTAACTAGAATATCGTATCTGGGGTTAAAAGGGTCTTAATCTTATCAAATACAGCGCACTATACCCACACATCTGGAAGTCAGATCACTTCTACTGAGAAACAAAGGCTAGGACACTTAATGTATCATCAGTAGCATTAATAGATCTCAAGGTTATTTAAAAGGGGACAAGAAGAGAAATTTCATAGAAAAGTTTCTTAACTCACCATCTCCAGGAAGAAATGACTAGGAAAGCAAACTGGAGACAATACCAACTAAGACGAGGGAGGTGATGTCACACTAAGATAAAACAGATGACACACAGACTGAAATTATTCATTAAACCTAAAATCCTTAAGACGTCTTTCCTATAGAGTGGAGTGAGGTCCTTATAAATATCATCACCAAATTTTATTCTCCCATATCAACTTAGACCTTTGGCATTTTGCTTTTAATACTCTGTAACATACAATATATTTGGACCCATAAAATACTTTCTTAGAATTACCAACAATAAAATAATAAAACCTTAAGCTGATATATCGTTTTAGTACTTACAAAACATTTTAACTTACATTATTATTTAACTTAAATTATCTCTCACAAAAGTCCAGGAAAGTATTCAGAGCATATATTATAATCCCTCTTACACTTGGGCAAACTAAAGCACCTCACTCTACATAGCCCACGTAGAAAGACAAGGCAGCGCCAACTTCAATCTACCACATTCCGATGCTGTTCTATATATTTGCAGTATTTGACAATTTATTGAGTATTTAATATTATATTTAAATCATCCTGCTTCAATTGAAGTTAAATATCAAAACATTACAGCTTTCTTGGTACGCTATTAGTTGTCCTATTAGTTCCCCTTCATTCAAAAATATAGAGTGGAAATAGAACCACATCACGATAGCTCTACTGCTACTGATTCTGTGTAGCCATTTGGAATAGTGTCACATATAATACATTATTCATTTCATACGAAAAATTTATCATCTACACCTTTTCCTCACTCCTCCAACCTCTAACATTCATTTTCTCCACTGATGATCTTGCTTATTATTTCGTAGAAAAAATAGAAGCAGCCAAAGAGAGCTTCCAAGTGCTCCCAGCTTCAAACCTACCAGTCTTTCTGCATCTGTACCTTTACACCGTTATGCTCCCTCCCTGCACATGGGGTGAACTATCTAAGACAACGGCTTCACTTGTGTAGGATCACAACCCTTCTCGCCAAATCAAGGAACACTCCTGGAATTCTCCCCTCTCTTTTCTGCGCCTTCAGTTGTTCCCACACTAGGGGATCATTTCCATCATCATACACACTCTCTGCTCTGCCTCCCACCTTCAAAGCAAAAGCCTCCCTGTTCCCACTTCTGCTTTTTAACTTCCACTTCTTATCTTTCTCAGTAAAAGACAGCTCCAGTTATCCAGTGGCTCTGATGAAAACCCCTGCAGTCATCCTTAACGCCTCCCATCCCCTCCCTCTCCACATGTAGTCCCTCAGAAAAAACTGACAGCACCACCTCAAAGATAAATCAAGTCTGACCACTTCCCACTACCCCCCCACTGCCACCCTGGTCCAGAGACTTCCCATCTTGAACGAAATCCAAAGTCTTTGTCAGGTTTTACAAGGTCCTTTATTATCTGACACCAGGTTTCCTCTCCAGCCACATCTCCAACCACATTCTGCTTCTCTAGTTCGCTCACTCCAGCCTCACTCATGTTCTTAGAACAGGGCAAGAAAGCTTCTGCTTCATGCCCTTTGCAGTAACTGTCCTCCAAAGAAAATGTTCTGCCCCCAAAAACGCGAGTACCTCCGCCAATTCACCTCAATTGTATCTCCTCAGAAAGGCCTTCCTGGAACCAGCTTGAATACACTTTGTCACATTTACCTGCCTCATTTTTGTATATTATATACTTATTTGTTTATTAACATCCTTACTATTTTTTTACAAATCTTTTATTTTGTATTCACTTGTTGACTTATGTATTCATTTGTTGACTTGCCTGTCTTCACCCAACTAAAATGGAAGCTCCATGCTGGCAGGGGGATTTGTCTGTTATGCTCACTGTTCCACCTCTCGTGTTTAACATACTGCTTGACACATAATAAGTATCCCAACATATTTGTAGAGTAAATAATGTAAATGTTTCCCTTTGATCCTTAAATCATTCATTTAACTTTCATTCATTCATACAGTAAGCACTGTGTGATCATGATGCAGGAAGCTCTGTGTCAGGTGCTGCGTATATTTAGGAAAATAAGATATACATGATTCTTGCTCTTTCGCAATTTGAATAACAATAAAAGACAAAGGAATAAGCAATGAAAGCCCAATATGTGTGCTATCACATGGGAAGGGTAGTGTAATTTAGGAACACAAAAGGATATCTCTCTAAAGATCAAAGAATTGTGCCTATAAGAATTGGTAGATAAGTTGAGATCTGAAGAAAGAGTAAAATTTAAGGGTTGGAATTGGTAGGAGTGATGATAGAGATTGTATGAAGAAAATGGAAAAATTCAAATAAACTGGTTTTGAAGGTCCCAAAATTTTACTTAGTAACCAATTTTACCCCCAAATCATTGGTCTGATCAAGAAAATTATATCTGTTTTTCTTAAAGCTGTTCCTCTGAGAACAGGAACAAGACAAGGATGCCCACGCTCACCACTCTTATTCAACATAGTTCTGGAAGTTTTAGCCAGAGCAATTAGGCAAGAAAAAAGAAATAAAAGGGAACCAAATTGGAAAGGAGGAAGTGAAACTGTCACTATTTGAGGATGACATGATTCTCTATATAGAAAGCCCTAAAGAATCCACCAAAAAGCTATTAGAAATAATCAACAAATACAGTAAAGTAGCAGGATACAAAATCAACATACAAAAATCAGTTGCCTTTTAAGCCAGCCCTGATGGCCGAGTGGTTAAAGTTTGATGCTCACCACTTCAGCAGCCTGAGTTCACTTCCTGGTTGTTGAACCACACCATGTGTCTGTCAGTTGCTGTGCTGTGGCAGGGGCTCACATAGAAGAGCTAGAACAACTTACAACTAGGACGTACAAGCATGCACTGGGACTTTGGGGACAAAAAGAAAACAAAAAGGAAGATTGGCAACAGATGTTAGCTCAAGGCAAATCTTTCCCTGCAAAAAAAAAAAAAAAAATCCCTTTCCTGAATTATCTAAAACTAAAATTTGATTCAAAAAAATCAGTTGCACTTCTATACACTAATAACAAACTAGCAGAAGTCAAGAATACAATCCTATTTACAATCACAACAAAAAGAATAAAATACTTAGGAATAAATTTAACCAAGGAGGTGAAAGACTTGTACATTGAAAACTATAAAACATTGTTGAAATAAATTGAAGAATACATAAAGAAATGGAAAATATTCCATGCTCATGGATTGGAACAACAAACATAGCTAAAATGTCCATATTACCTAAAGCAATCTACAGCTTCAATGCAATCTCAGTCAGAATCCCAATGAAATTCTTCACAGAAATAGAACAAAGTATCCTAAAATTTATATGTTACAACAAAAGACTTCGAATAGCCAAAGCAATCTTGAGAAAAAAGAACAAAGGTGAAAGTATCACACTCTCTGAATTCAAATCATACTGCAATGTTATAGTAATCAAAACAGCATGGTTCTGGCAGAAAAACAGACACACAGATCAATGGAACAGAATTGAGAGCCCAGAAATAGGACCACACATCTATGGACAGCTAATCTTCATGAAAGGAACCAAGAATGTGCAGTGGAGAAACAAAAGTCTCTTCAATAATTGCTGTTGGGAAAATTGGACAGCCACATGCGAAAGAATGAAAGTAGACCATCATACTACACCATGCACAAAAATTAACTCAAAATGGATTAAAGACTTGAATGTAAGACCTGAAACCATAAAACTCAGAAGGAAACATAGGCAGTACACTCTTCGACACCAGTCTTAACAGTATCTTTTTGAATATCACGTCTACTCAGGCAAGGGAAACAAAAGAAAAAATAAACAAATGGGACTACATGAGAATAAAAAGCTTCTGCTCGGTAAAAAAATCATCAACAAAATGAAAAGACGACCCACCAACAGGGAGAAATTATTTTTAAATCACATATCCAACAAGGAGTTAATTTCTTTTCTTTTTTTTTTTTTTTAAAGATTGGCACCTGGGCTAACAACTGTTGCCAATCTTTTTTTTTTTTTTTTTTTTCTGCTTTATCTCCCCAAATCCCCCCTGCACACAGTTGTATATCTTAGTTGCAGGTCCTTCTAGTTGTGGGATGTGGGACGCCGCCTCAACGTAGCCTGACAAGCGGTATCATGTCTGCGCCCAGGATCCGAACCCTGGGCCACCGCAGCAGAGCGTGCGAACTTAACCATTCAGCCACAGGGCCGGCCCCAAATTTCTAAAATATATAAAGAACTCATACAATTCAACAACAACAAAAAATGAACAACCTGATCAAAACATGGGCAGAGGATGTCAGCACCACTGTAGTGCTGTATCATGTGTAGTGGTATCATGCAAGATTCCAGAAAATAGGCGAGGGTTATGAACAGACATTTTTCCATAGAAGATATATAGATAGCCGACAGACACATGAAAAGATGTTCAACATCATTACATATCAGGGAAATGCAAATCAACACTACAATGAGATATCACCTTACACCTGTCAGAATGCCTATAATTAACAAGACAAGAAATAACAAATGTTGGAGAGGATATGGAGAAAAGGAAACACTCATACACTGCTGGTGGGAATGCAAACTGGTGCAGCCACTATGAAAAACAGTATGGAGATTTCTCAAAAACTAAAAATAGAAATACCACATGATCCAGCTATTCAGCTACTGGGTATTTATCCAAAGAATATGAAATCAACAATAGAAGATAAAATCATGACATTTGCAATGACATGGGTGGATCTTGAAGGTATTATGCTAAGCGAAATAAGCCAGAGGGAGAAAAACAGATACCGTATGATCTCAGTCATATGTAGAAGATAAACAAACACATAGATAAGGAGAACAGGTTAATGGTCACCAGAGGAGAAGAGGGTAGGGGGAGGGACAAAGGGACAAAGGGACACAGGTGTGTGGCAATGGATAAAAACTAGACTATCGGTGGTGAACACAATGCAATCTATACAGAAACTGAAGTATAATAACGTACACCAGAAATTTACATAATGTCATAAGCCAACATGACCTCGAAAAAATAAAATAATTTAAAAAAGGAAATTGTACCTGTTTTTACTTGGTACTCTCACTTTATACTTCAGATCAAAGACATTCGGATTTCTTTTTTAAAAGAAAAAGTCAAAAAAAGAAACAGTTCACAAAGAAGCTATTTTTTTCTTTGAATCAGGTTGCATCATGTACTACCAAATCCATTTAATTCAATAGATAGTTACTAAGCACATGCCATTTGCATAAAGGTAAGTAAGTCAGGATGCCTTCCCCCCCAGAGTGTATAACCGTGTAGAGAAGGCAAAATCTGTACGCAAATAACTAAAATACAAAACAATAAATGAAAAAGTACCTTAGGAGTGATTCAAATTGCTTTGAAACTGGAGAAGACAAGGATGAGAGATTATTTGATTGGCTAAATGAGTTTACCACATATGCAAATAGAGAAAAATCTAAGTACTAACTCCTTCAGGAAGGTAGAAATTTTAAAATTCCTAGAAGCCACTGGAGATTCAAGGCAAAAAATATTCTCTAAAAGAAAGGTCAAGAACGTAAAACAGAGAATTAAGGAAAAGATGGTACAAGTATCTTTGTCTCATCTCTTCTGAGATTAAAGGTGGAATTTCAATAATGAAGATAAAGAATAATTATGTCATCTTGGTTATATTTAAAGCTAACGTGAACAGTAGGTTATTAATCTTCACCTATAACTATCAAAGATGAAGTCCCAGATTGTGTGGACATTCTCATATGAGAAACCAGAGCTATCTCGTTTGTTGCTTATACATCTTCCAACAAAATATATGGAGAATAATCTAAAAACTTGAATGAAAATCAACTTTTCTGATATATTTTTTACAGTTGGCCAGCGTGTTTTAGAATTCAATTCCTCTGTTATCTTTCCTTATGACACAGTAATATGAAAATTAGAAGCGATCCATATTCAGTAAAACAGAACTGTTATAGTACTATATAATTTCTTGGGAGATTTTAGCTGGAAAATATTTTTCATTTCCAGAAACGGTTATATGAAAATTGTAGTAGCAGATCTTAGGTTGATTCCTTATGACATAGTGCCATCTAGAGATTAAAGCTGATGTTGCTACAAGCTACATTAACTACAACTAGCTTCTAAATTTTATAGCTAATAAGTTCAGTAGGGTACATCTATATAGAGTACATTTGAAAGAAATTAATGAGTACACACATGAATGAATGGACATTATCTGATTATCACACTGTGTGGACCCTCCTCTGGGTAGCATTCTCTTCATTTACGTGCTAATATGTCTAGAAGTTTAGTGACACACCGTAGCATGTGAAGAAAGTTATATGGAGGTACAAGAATATGCATTTGATTAGATTTTGTAAAGAGGTGTAATTGAATTTCTACAAAGAAGCGAGTCAGTTTTCATCATAAATATGAAATATTTGTTCAGTACCTACTATGGGTAAGGCATTGTACTTACTATCTGTTTACGTTTCCTGAGGCTGCTGTAACAAACTACCACACACCTGATGGCTTGAACCAATAGAAATTTATTCTGTCGCAATTGTAAGGGCTGGAAGTCTGAAATCAAGGTGTAGGCAGGCTGCACTGCCTCTCCGAGGCTCTAGGGGAGTATCCTTCCTTGCCTCCAAGCTTCTGGTGGCTGTCAACACGCCTTGGATTCCTTGGCTTGTGGCCACGTCACTCCAATTTCTGCCTTCATCTTCCCATCACGTTCTCTGCAGGACTGGCTGTGGCCTTGTAACTCTAGTCTTCGCCTCTGTATTCACATTTCCTCCTCTTCCTCTGTCTGTGCATCTCCCCTCTGTGTGTCTATTATAAGAACACTTGTCATTGGATTTGGGCTCATCTGGATAATCCAGCATGAATTTCTCATCTCCAGATTTTAAATTACATCTGAAAAGATCCTTTTTCAGGGATTTGATGTATCTTTTGGGGCCCATTCAACCCGCTGCACGATGTTTTTAAAAAGTCAGGAAAATAAATGGAAAAGTAAATGGCTTCTACTTCAATCAGCTTACAGCATAATTGGAAGGAAGAAAAAGGCTTATATGCATAGATAAACAATTGCCAAGTTCAGGGTTTCTCAATCTTGGCAATTTGAGGCCACATAATTCTTTGTTGTGGGAGGTTGTCCAGTGCATTTTAGAATGTTTCGTATTCCTGGCTTCTACCCATTAAATGACAGAAGCACCCATCTCTTAGTCATGACTACTAAAAATATTTCCAGACATTGTTTAAATGTCCCATGGTGGGCAAAACTGCTCCTGGTTAAGAACAAGTCATCTAGTTTATCAAGAAATGACATCAGCAACATGGCCGAGTAAGATGTCCCTGGCTCGTATCCGTGCCACAACAATAATTTGGCATCCATCCATGAACAAAAGTGCCTTTGGGAGAGCTTTGGAATCCAGGTAGGAGATTGTGAAAGCCCAGTGCAGTCCAAGACTGAGGGAAGCTGTGTTGAGAAGGCAAGCTTACAACCAGGTGGCTGACTCGCTGACCGCGGTCCAGCTACAGACCTGGAAACAGCCCTGTACCCCTGAGGACTCAGCTACAGCCCCGTTTGGCTATGGGTCTGTCACCAGCACCATAGGCCAAGATGCCCAGGACAAGTCATGTCCACTCATACATCAAGCAATAAATATACACACCTTGGTCCAGGCTGTGGACCCTGAAGTGGCCCATGAACAAGCTCCAGCCCCTCTTGGCCACACTCTGGGAGCCTCTGGAGGTTAGCTTGCCAAATTTGGTCAGACTCTAGAATTTAGAAGAGCCCTGTAACTGGACTCCCATCTTAGCCACAGAATGTAAGAAGTCTTGCTGGCATAGGGACCCTACAGGAGACACGCCTGTCTGCAACTGGAATCCTGAAAAGGGCCCTAAACTTGGTTCAAGCTCCCTCACAGCCATCACATGCTAACAGTCCCAAGGTTCCAGGGTCTCAGCAGAAGACGCTCCCCTCTGCACAGGCAGAGATCCTGAAGGACCATGCAACCTCAACACAGACACAATCTACCAGCAGAACTGCCAGCCTAAGAACCCAGGAGAAGAAACTCCTGCCTGCATTCCCAAGGATCCTGGAAGGGCCCTATACTCGGCTCCAGCCCCGCCAGCTACAATCAGAGACCAGTCCAACCCACCCAGGGACCTGGAGGAAGGCACTCCCGTCATGCCTCCAGAGCCACATCTGTAGAACTCAGCCTTGATTATTGATTTTTTTAAAATTCTTTTTGCAGAAGTAGACAACGTGGCACAATGTCACATTCAATTTTTTGACTATGACACCAAAAATGTGAGCAACAAAAGCAAATATAAATAAGTGGGTCTACACCAAGCTAAAAAGTTTCTGCACAAAAAAAGAAAAAATCAACAGAACAAAGTGGCAATCTACAGAGTGGGAGAAAATATTTGCAAAGCATATATCAGATAAGGGGTTAATATTCAAAATATAAAAGGAACTCATACAACTCAATAGCAAAAAGCACAGATAATCAGATTAAAAAATGGGCAGGGGGCCTGAATAGAAAGTTTTCCAGAGAAGATATACAAATGGTCAACAGTGTGGGTATATATCCAAAGGAAAGGAAATCACCGTCTCAAAGAGACATCTGCATCCCCATGTTCATTGCAACATTATTCACAGTAACCAAGATATGGAAACAACCTCAGTGTCCATAAGGGATGAACAAATAAAGAAAATGTGGTATATACATACAATGGAATATTATTCAGCCATGAGAAAAAATGAAATGCTGCTGTTTGCAACAATATCGATGGACCTTGAGGCGATTATGCGAAGTGAATTAAGTCAGACAGAGAAAGACGAATACCGTATGATCTCACTTGCATTTGGAATCTAAGAAACAAACAAACAAAAAATAGCTAAACTCATAGAAACAGAGAGTAGAATGGTGGTTGCCATGGCTGCGGGGTGGGAGAAATGGGGTGATGTTAAAGGGTGCAAACTTCCAGTTACAAGATGAATAAGTTCTGGGGATCTAATATTCAGCATGGTGACTATAGTTAACAATAATGTATTATTTACTTGTCAGTCACTAAGAGAGTAGATCTTAAATATTCTCACCATACACGCAAAATTGTCATTGTGTGAGATGGAAGTTTCAACTAACCTTATTGTTATCAATCTTATTGAATCATTTCACAAGATACACGTGTATCAAATCATCACATTGTACAGCTTAAACTGGCATGATATTATATGTCAATTGTTTCTCAATAAAGCCGGGGAAAAAAAGAACAAGTCCTGTACATTGTCATAAACAAATAGCATGAGATAGAAGTTCGGAAGAGGAAGAAACCAAAATGGACTGGGATAGTTAAAGAGGGCCTCATGGGGAAATGAGAAGTGAACTAGTCTTTGGATGAAATACTAGCACTTGGAATTGTAGAGGGGGTCATAGATAGCATTCCCGGCTAATGCCCTCTTCCTGAGAAGTACTGTGAGCTTGTTAAGACCGAGCATCATACCTTATTCATCTCTATGTGCCAAGTTCCCACCACAGCCCCTGGCACAGAGTAACTCTCAAAAATGTCTATTGGGTGAGTCACTGAGGTTAGATTAATAGATTGGCATCAGCAGTGAAGAGTCCTGGATGATAGACTAGGGAATTTTAAATATATTTTGTTAGTTATGGGGAAATCTTGAAAGATTTTGGGTAGGAAAGATGAACTGAGTAAAGAAAGCAGTGGTATGTAAAAAACATTGGAGAGGGCAGAAACAAGATCGAGAAAGAACATCTAGGAAATTATTAAAATAGTCTTGCTGTGAAGTAATGAGTTCTGGGACCAAGATAATGACAGTGGGAATTAAAATGAGGTAACAATGACGAGAAAAAATAATTGTCGGTTTCTTATCATTGGATTTGGAGAAGATGGAGAAAAAGGCATAAAGAAAAATTTTCAAGTCAGGGTGACCAAGAGGATAGAGTTTTCTCATTTGAAAACAATAAGCAAGTTCAGAGACGGAGAAAGATGATGAGCTTGAGAGGAGAAAGTACAGCCAATAGTAACTGTTCATTGAGAGGGTAATATTCAAAAGTGACCGTAGTTGAGAATGGAACGAAATAAATATGAGATAATTTGTGATCAATTTTAGGAATTGTTTGCTAGATATTATTCCCATAGAAATTCATAAGACATTTTGGATTACTAAAAAAGTTCTTTTTGCAAAGATTTCTGAAGCAGTTAGTCTTAACTCAAAATCATGCATTCTATTTTACTCAGCGACTCTCAGACTGAAAGGGAAGGCAATTCTGATTATGGCGTTATTCAGACTCTAGCATGCCAGTCTCTGTTTCCTCTGGATAGCCTGATGTTCAGGACAAAAACCACTTCAAGTCAACAGCTATTTTAACATGACAAACAAGTCTGAGAAAACAATTTATGTAAAAAAAAAAGGCAAAAATGTTTTAAATCCATTAAACGACTGTGTTTTTCTCACTGTTGCCAGCGGTTTACACAAACTTATTATTGCTTTGTAAAAATAATTGTAAACCTACTTAAGTTAATTTTTTTTCATTTTCTGTTTTGTAATTTTTAGGTTGTCATCCTCTATAAGCATTTTAGTGTTATACATTACCATATTTTTTTGGAAAGTGGAATATTGTATATTTAATTAAGAAAATAATTTCGTTTCAAAAAATAATACTCAGGCTAGGAATTGGTGAATGAAGAACAGACTCAAACTCAAAATTTGCCCGTAAAGAAAATGGCGATTTTCTTTTACTATAAAGGTGATCACCTAATTATCTTATTATCTGTGTAGGAGCAGTTTTAAAATCATAACTTGGTATTCCCCTAGTCAATATGTGGGTATGCACACACTGAATTCTGCTGTCTAGGTTTGGGCAATAATTAAAAATAAGAATCAACTATCAAAATCAGAACTGAAGCCATTAATTTTGTTGGACTTTATGATTAAATTTTTTCTGTCTACTTATAAAAGACAAAGGTATACATTGCTAAAATCATACCTGGGTAGCAAGATGAAATAAGATGAGAATTAAGATTGACTGAAAATAGCTCTTTACATTTAAATCCAAAAAACTAAATAAATAAAAATGTTTTTTTTAAAAAAGTTCAATGTTTCTTATAAATGCTCCTTAGACACACTCTCAAGAGACTGTCCCTCAAGAACCATGTATTTGCCCAATAACTTTAATTAATTAACAAACAAATAAGTAAAATAAAAATTGTCATTATTCTCACCACTCTATTCTAGAATTTATCTGAATTTAAAGCATCACAAACGAGCCCTGTTTCTAATGCTAGGCTTCACTGGGAACCCAAATGTGTATAAAACAGGAAGGACAGGTCAGCTCCCGAGGTGTGTGGTGCTTTGGTTAATCATTACAGGAGGCTTGCATTTCATTCCCTGGATAAGCCCCCTAGATTCAGTGCCCTAGAGCATTGCTCCATGGTTAGATTTGGGAGCAGAGAGGGCATGCCTTTCTTCTGTACAGTGGAAGAATGGTTATTGTGAACTCGGACAGGCTCTCAGGCAGACTAATTTCAGGAAAAGATACCAGAACTTGAGAATCTAGAAACCGATTCCCTTAAACCATTCAGCGTGAGTACTCCATTCACGCGCCCCCAGGCTCAGGGTGACTGGTATAAATGATGAATGGAATTGGGTCCGTTGTAAGTTGTCAGTTGTGAGTGAAGATGCAGGCACTGCCTGAGGGGTGGGGCCTCTGGTGAAGGAGAGAGCACGGAAGGCCAGAGCTAAAGAGTGCTGAGGCTACTGTTGTCTTTGGGAATGGAAGCAGTGTCAGCTTATCTTCCAATTTAAGAAAATCCTGGAATCATAATTTTTATGTAAAATAACCTGACTTTAAAATATCAACTAAAAACCTTTAAAAAATACATTATGCACACCAAACAGAACGTTACTGCTACTAATTCAGCCCAATTTGTGCTTTCCGCCATTGATTATTTTGTTGTTGTTTTCTGCTTAAAATAAATACCTTTCATTTCAAGGTATAAGATATAACAATTATAAAATATAACAGAAGTTTATATATAAACAGGATAGTTTGTTCTAGGTCAATTATAAATGAAGGTAATAAAATTCAGAATAAATCTTGGTAGCTGTCACGTAGAAAATTCATTCATTCACTCAGCAGACATTTACTGAAGGTCTATTATTTGCAGGTACATCCTAGGCATCCTCAAGATACAAATAAGAAAAATACATGGACTTTCAATTTAATATGAACATAAAGCTTACAAATAAGTAGCAATGATATAAATGTATGTGTCTTATGAATTAGAAAGAAACTTTAAAGCAGGAAAGTGGACTCAGAGAAATATATGATTATCTAACTAGAACACGTTACTCGTTAACAGTTTCTCTGAAAAACAAAAAAAGTAGTTGCCACCTAAAAATGCATGTAGTTGGATCCCCAACAATGTTAGAATATGAGCACTGAATATGTCTGTACAATATCTGGACAAAAAAAAAGATAACAAGAGAAAAAAATTGGTACTCGTTTCAAAAACATTAAAAAATTTTTCTGACATACATTTTGTAAGTATAGAAACTAACTTTTTGTATCAAATAGAAAATTTATTTCCTACACACTAAAATATGAATACTACTTTATAAGTGTACCCTTTCATAAAAACCTTGCTAATAAAACACAACGACAGGATATATAAAATTTCCACTGCCTTTCAAGTTTCAGGCACTCAAAAATATTAAGTAACAGAAAACTGGGAAAACGGGAAAAATCTTGACCTCCCAATTCTTCAGAGAGAAAGAAAAGAAAGTTGACAGTTTTTATCCTTTTATTTAGTGAGGCTATATACGATATCCTTTCTGCCTTGTTTCTTCTGTTAAGCATCAGATACAATAACTGGTGTGGATTTAAGGATCACATTGTACAAAATAAGTGAATTCTAAGTTCTCACTATTGTTGGGAGTGGAATGGCAGGTGGGATGGTCCATATTGTTTAAACCGTCATTTTGCTTTCTATCTTCCTCCCTACAAGGATTAGTGAATTCACATAAGGTTCTCCACTATGCACGTAAAGTGTGATACCATTGTAAAGATAGATAAGCTTCCTTATTAGTAACATCAGAAAAATAACATCTTTGTCGCAGAGCTATTGAGAGGATTAAATGAGATAATATATATAAAGTACTTAGGGCTGTGCCCTTCACTGGGAGGCACATAATAAATTACAGCTCTCATTCATTTTGTTCAGCAAATAATTTTTCCTACAAATAAATGTTAGTAATATGAACAAAGTATTACCTTTCAATTTTGGAGGCGGGGGCAAACGTCTTCCCCAGTCTCAAAACACGCACAAAGCTATTTTTGTAAGGAAGTAATCTGATCAATCTTACGTTTTAGAAGGATGTGCTAATATATTCTCTGTTTGCCTCTCCAGATCCACTCTCTCCATTTTCCACCCTGCTCTGTGCCCTGAAGGCCAACCTTTATGGACTACATCAACTGGGCCCCCAGCTTTCAGTTTGGGTTTGACGAGTGAAAGTCACGAGCAGTAGACTGCAGGGAAAGAGGAATATGAGGTCAGCATTTATTTCCGCCTTTCCTTCCAGGCCATGGGTCAGCAATGGCCCTATTTCTTTACCAAAGGCCACAGCTCTTGTCACCTGGCCTCCTACAGCTGGAAATTTCTCTCTCTGGCTTTTGAGAGACGCTTCTTTCTCTGGCCCCTATAGGTAGATGCTCCCTTTTGTTGCACAGAGGATGGACTGGAAGGAAGAAGACTGGAACCAGCAGGGAGGCCACTTAGAAAGTACCTGCAGGCAGGAAATAGTGAGGATCTAACCAAAGCAGTGGGTGACAAGTTAGAGAAAACAGGACAGAAATAAGACGCATTTAAAATACGTAAAGTATGAGATAGAAAAGAAATTGTAACTTACTGGATGAAAGAGCAAGGGAGAGAATAAGTCCCGGAGGACATCTAAGTATTTTGCTTTAGCTAATGAATGAAGATTGATGCCATTCACAGAGACAAGGAGGTGATACCACCTGATTTGCTTTTCTTTCCTGCTTTCAACCATCACTCATTTGGAAATTAATCATTTGCTTCTTTGTGGCATCTCTTTTTTTATCCAGCATTTACTGGGACCTCACCTTTAGGGGACTGTGAAAATTATTTGGAGATACAGCTTTAGTTCTTAATAGTCAAAAATTTTAGAACACTATTTTTTAATTTGTAAAAGAATATGTTTTCTTTTCTTTTTTTTAAATAATAACTCTCCATTCTCCCCTCCCCCAGCCCCTGGCAATCACCATTCTACTTTTCTTTTTTTAAGATCGGCACCTGAGCTAACATCTGTTGCCAATCTTCTTTTATTTTCTTCTTCTTCTCCCCAAAGTGCCCTGGTACATAGTTGTATATTCTAGTTGTAGGTCCTTCTGGTTGTGCTATGTGGGATGCTGCCTCAGCATGGCCTGATGAGCAGTGCCACATCCACACCCGGGATCCAGACCGGTGAAACCCTGGGCCACTGAAGCAGAGCCTGTGAACTTAACCACTCTTTTCAGTGCTGTTGAGTCAATTCCAACTCCTAGTGACATTGTGTACGGCAGAGTCAAACCCTGCCTGGTCTTTTGGTACCATCCTCTCACCTTCCCGTGCTGTATCAGACAATGCTCTGCTGCTATTCATAGCATTTCCATGGCCAATGTTTTTGCAAGTGGGCAGCCAAGTCCTTCTTTCTAGTGTTTCTTAGTCTGGAAGCTCCACTGAACTCTGTCCACCGTGGGTGACCCTGCTGGAATTTGAAATACCAGTGGCATAGCTTTCAGCATCATAGCAACAAGCAGCTGTCACAGTATGACAACAGACAGATGGGTGGTGTCGTTCCCTGATCAGGAAATGAACCTGGGTCTTGGAGGTGAGAGCTCTGAGTCCTAACCACTAGGCCACCAGGGCTGGCTTAAATAGCCCTATTAAGGTAAAATGGACATAAACTACATTTATTTGAAGTGTACAATGTGATCAGGTTTGACATAGGTACACCTGTGAAACCATCACCGCAAGTGAGATAATTAACACATGCATGACCACCGTAAATTTCCTGTTGGCCTTTTGTATTCCCTCTTTCACAGGGACCTCCCCACCTCCGGCCCTACCTCAGCCCAGAAACAACTGATTTGCTTCGTCACTTTTCTGTCACTAAAGAGTCGGGCGTATTTTCTATAAATTTATATAAAACTTATATATTTATATTTACAAATAAATATATATCTATGGATTTACATAACTAGTACATGTGTTTTTTCCTGGCTTCTTTCACTCAGCGTAGCTATTTTGAGACTCATCCGTGTCATGGCACATCTTCCTTTAGCAGGAGCAGTGCTTCATTCTATGACTATACCACAATTGTTTACACATTCACCTGTTGATGGACACTGGTGTCGTTTCCAGGATTTTTTCTTATATGGATACATAAGTTTGATGAAAACAAATATATTTCTACATAAACTCCTAATCCTACCACAAAAATTAGCAGATGCTCACATGATGATAATCTAAAAATCAAAAGATTAACTAAAATTGGGCCTCCAAGAAAGCTTTCGTTACTTTGTGTTTCAAGGACTGTTTCTGTTTTTAGGCAAACTGAATTTGGTCCGCCCAGCGCTAAGGTTCATTTTAAATGAAAACTGAAAAAAACACCTCATCGCCCACTTACCTTAAGGACACAATGAACTAAACAGAAAACGTCTTGATGGTGGCTTAAATATTTCAGTTTTATCCCTATTTCTGGTGTTATATACACACACATTACTATATTTGACAGAAAAACCATTGTATTCTTTCAATTCAGTGGCATGAAAATAGTAGACAAAAACATAACTATATCATGAAAATAGAAAGTAACAATGAAAACTGTGTTGAATCAAATTTGTCAGCTTCTGTAAATTTTTGTGGGCCTAAAGATTGAGAAATCATTTTAATACTAATATTGAATTTCAGTGTAATTTTGAAGTACGCTGGACCTCAGTGTCTCTACTGCTCTTGATTTTTCTGAAGTTTTGTTCAGGCTTCTAACTCTTGTTGTTGTGATAGTTACATGGAGATTATTCTATAAAGAATTGTACATATAGGGAAAGTGATATTTGTTTTAAATAAGTATTTTCTTCTGTATGGTTTTCAGAGTGATTTTCTTCTGTGCCTGGAGGGGAATGAAAAACAGTCATTCCTCCAACAGGAAACCTAGAGAAATATCCAGTTCAGCTATGTGGTCACGTGCAGCTTCCTGTTACATTCCAGGAATTGCTCTTGGGTGTAAACAACCGTCTTCCAGGGGACAGACCATAGCTGCATCTGCCTTGAGTATCACACGAGACTTGTAGAGGATATGAAATATCTGGCTATCGCTGTTAAATTAATTCTGATACAGCAGCAAGTCTCCACGTGTTGAATGTGTCAAACTTCTGTCAAGTTCATTCTAGTAAGCAAAACTTTTAGGCAAGCAGAATGCATTATAGATGGGATTCTATGCATCTTTTACCCCAAAATAAAGCATTATTTGATTGATTGTTTGAAAGAAGAATTTCCACAAATCTATCAAGCTTTCCACCATCTGCCAACAGTAAACATTATAAGCAAGGACCCGCCTATAAAAATGCCCACTGCATCATCAGAATAGAGTACTTAATTTGAGAAATTATTCAAAAATGAAACACAACCTTCTGAATAATATATGTTATATTGGTCATAACTTAGGACTTTACTGCATAAAGATATAGAAATCTATATTCAATGACTAGGTAGAGATGCAGATAAAATATGGGGAGTTAATCCCAAGGTTGATTAAGAGTATAAACTGTGTTGTCCAATATGGGAGCTACTAGCCATGTGTGGCTATGTCAATGTGAATGCAAATTAATTAAAATGAAACAAAATTAGTATTTCAATTCCTCGGTCTCACCAGCCACATTTCAAGGGCTCAACAGGCACGTATGGAGAGTGGCTTTCATAGTACACAGCATAGATATTGAACATTTTTATCATCACAGGAAATTCTATTGGACCAGGATGGTGTACAAAATATAATTACCTAAAGAAAGATTAAAGGAACTAGGATTATAGCTTTCAGAAAAAAAAATAGCAGTGACTTCTATAGCAGGTGAAGAATTTTTACGCTGTTTTTAGTCATTTAAAAAAATATTTGAGTGGCTCACCTGATTTTTCAAACTAACTCAATCAGAAGTTTTAACTACTATTATATAGTACAAAAGGGCACAAACTTTATTTTGTCAGACCTTAAGCTTATATAATTTAGGAGACACTATTGAGGAAAAAAAGAAAAACAAAATTAGGCACTCAAGAGAACATTTTCACAGAATGATAAAAGAAATCACAATGAATTACAAATTTTTAGAAACTGACGAATATCACAAATATCAAAAATTCAAATGGCAGCATTTTTATTGACTTTCTAACATGCTTTTATATTCCCCACATTTTGCCTCTTCATATGACAATGTTCCAATATCATTTTGTAGAGAAAGACTACAGAAACAATTCAATCTGTCTTCTAGCATGGTCGATTAAAATTTATTTTTTATTATTGAAGCTAGCATGCACAGAAACATGTGACTTCACACAGACATATAGTTTTTTTTAGTACTTTCAGGTTTGTGCCCTACAAACAGATATTTTGATAAATTCTCCATTGTGAGATTCCAACAAAAAGGAAAAATATATGTGATGCATTAATAATTTTATATCCCGCATTTTCAAGTATTCTTGATAGAGGAGAATTTCTATTTTGACTAGATGTTGGTGAGAACCAATTCCTTGCTTGTAATTTACATGCTAAAAAAATGGAAGCATTTCCTACAGATTACCTTCTAGCTGCAGACACGTCAACCTTTATTTGTCCCACTTCCCACATAGGTCCCATGGCAAGTGCCATGGAACAAACTCATATCATTTTACAATGTCTGGCCCTAAATCTTCATTTCATGACACCAAGTAAGTCACCAGTGGGCAGTATGTAGGAATATTCCTAGAAATGACTCCTACTGTGGAATAACTAGCAACACCTGAAATACATGTACAAGCTACTGGGAACTACAAAATAGCATGTTCCACTACACTCAAACTAAATGTATCTACCACCCAACTTTCCTTCAGCCGGATCCCAAAAACGCCCATGGCAATTCTACTGCCATCACAAAGGGAAAGCATGAGAGAGAGTACATATGAATAAAAAGTGATAGCAGTTTAACCGAGTGCAATTCAAATAACTTACTTTTGCAAATTTTACAAAAATATATGACCATGTGACACAATGCTAGGATTCTTCCCAGGGTCTTGGAAGGGATTTATGCAAGTGAGAAGTCATGAAGAAAACTCCATTAATTTCACAGTAAATCCATCTCTGATAAAAGATGCATTCTTCACCAACACTTTCAGTAGTAAAGATTGAAATATAAGGAGTCTGATTAAATATAAGATAGATTTCCTGGCATGATTGCTGAATGTCGACATTATGACTTAGCAGATGTAGAGTCACAAGTTTAATATTCAAGAAGCAGTTTATTTCCTTTTAGTTCCTTTGTCTTTGCTTAAATATACTACCACAAGATGAGTAGTAGCTTCTAACATCTTCATGATCTAATATCCACATTTCTGTAACGTAAGGTAGCTGAGAGGGTCAAAGTGATATATGTCTACAATAAATAATATTCTTTCTAATATCAGAGAAAGATAGCCATTACTGAGTGAAGTCCATTTTAAAGAAGTAAATTCTAAAAGAAATTAAAGGTAACACTAGCCGTCCACTTTACTTATCCTCTATTATTACTGATGCTTTACTGAATTCTTGTTCTATCCTTTGCTAAGAACAGAACAGTTTTTTCTACTCTCTCTGTTGTCAGGTTATACACAGAACTCTTGTGTTATGTGGCTACAAAAGCATTTGGTTTTTTCCTTTCTAAAAAGAGATAGCCAAAGTTTTCCATTTTCTTTTTCTTTCTCAGTCCCATATAACACGCCAAAAAACCCATCTACCCCTGGATGATGGTGGGTAGATACTGAAAAACAGAATCTCATCAGCAGTCCCCTCTTTCCAGCCTTTCTACACTGGTCAAAAGAAAAAGACCAGAGAAACTCAGCAATTATTCTCCCCACAATCAAGTTTTCTCTCCTGCAATTGCTGTTTCATATTTACGTTAAACAGAGTATTCTCACTCTAAACTTCGTCATTCTTCTACCCTAAAATCACCAAATTAATAACTTATCCCCGTTAGTTTGCTTCTATAGCAACCATCACCCAGTGGAATAGACTCATCTGCTCCTTGATAAACTCACCTTGTGAACAATCATATAGTTTAAAATCTTAAGTTTATATCAGAGCAAAACCTTAAACAGATACATTTGATCAGAGCACATCAAGTTTGCTAAAGTGATATGAAGTGTTTTCTCCATGACTGGAAAAGATAACTAGCTAGGACTGAACTTCTGCAAAGTGTGATTTCTGAAATGGTTTTAAAATCAACATATCTTTCCTCAGTAACCAAAAGCATTGCACTTAGAGTCTAAAAAAGTAACTAGACCTTTCTCTTATAGAAGACTGCAACCTGCTTGAAGAGAAAAGGACATTGAAGGGCCTTTGGGAAATAATAGCATTAAATTGAAAATAACCACAAAGTCAGAAAAAATTCACCAAAAAATACAATTGTGATATGATTGAATGCAGATTTAGAAAAATGATCCAAAGGAAAGAGTTTGAGTTACACTTTCGGGGGTGGTAGTATGACATGAAAAAAAGCAAAGAGGCAGAGAAGTATAAGACATTTACAAAGAGAAGGGTGATCTACTTTATTTCTGGTCCAAAGTTGGCTTGGTTTGGGAAATATCGAAAGAAAAACATAAAATAAGTGTAGGGACCAGAATGTAGATGTGGGACTTGAATTCAAGTAAAGCATTTGATTCTATAGTTAATGCAAATTCACTGGGAAAAAAACCACATACATTAATGAAGCAATGAGTATAATATTTTAGAAGTAATCTTGCAGTACTATCAACATCATACCAAATATAGAAGAAAGATCAGAGGCAAAGAAATTTGTTCTATTATTGGAATCCCATATGTTGAAGCATTCTTGTGTTCTGGGAAAAAATTTATTTGGTCATAAGGAAATATTTTATACTTATTAAATCATACAAAATAGCATTTTATTTAAGAATTTTATGTCTGTATACATTGGTGAGGTTGACCTATGGTTTTCTTTATAGTGGAATCCTAATCTTTTTCTCAATGATATAATTTATTGAATGCTTCCTGTATGTCTAAAACTATGCCAATTATTTTCCAACCATTTGTATGTCATTTCATGCTTCCAGCAACGCTTTCTTATTTACAGGAGATAATATTTAAACCTACAGGTGATCACTTGCCCAAAACTACACAGTTGATAAGTGGCAGAGCAAGAATTTGAATTCAGATTGGGTCATTCAGAAGCTGGCACTCTGACCCCTATGCTATGCCATCTTATAGAATAAATACAAGACTTTATGATCTTTCTATTTTTTTCTAAAACTAATTCCATATAACAAAAAGTATCAGTTTCTTAAAATGGTATAGGAATCCTCCAGAGAATCTACTGCGTCTAGCTGTGTTTGCATGGTACACAGTATTAGGATATTCTTCACATTGATTAACTCAAATGTACCCACAGAGCACCTACCCTGTTCTAGACAACTAATGTTAGAGATAAAGAAATGATACGACCTCATCCCTCCTCTTAGTAGCTCACATTTATTTTAGTAGCTCACACTTATGTTCTCATGGGGAAAATAGGATTGTAAACAAGTACATTAAAATATCTGAAATGAAAAATTTACTAGAAGGGATCAACTGCAGACTTGAACAGGCAGAAGAGAGAATCAGCATACTTGAAGAGAGGTTCACTGAAATTACCCAGTCTGAGGAATAGAAAGTAAAAAGAACTAAATAAATGAACAGAGCCTCAGATAACTTATGGACACCATCTAGCATATTAGCACATTTATAATGGAATCTCCAGAACGAGAAGAGAGACACAAATGGGCAGAAAGAATATTTGAAGCAATGGTGGCTGAAAACATCCCAAATTTGAAAAACACTCTTCTACAAATACAAGAATCTCAACAAACTCAAAGTAGGATAAACTCAGAGATCAACACCTAGACATATCATAATCTATCAAAAGATAGAGAGAATCTTAAAAGCAGCAACAGAGAAGGAACTCATCATGTACGAGGGCTCCTTCTAAGATTAGCAGCTAATTTCTCCTCAAACATCATGTAGCCATAAGACAATGGGATGATATACAGCTATGGGCTGCATAACGATGTTTTGGTCAATGACAGACCACGTATATGACAGCGGTCCCATAAGATTAGCACCATATAGACTAGGTGTGTAGTAGGCTATACTACATCTGGGTTTGTGTAAGTACACCCTATGATGTTCAAACAACAACAAAATCACCTAATGGCACATTTTCCAGAACACATCTTTGTCATTAAGCGATATATAAGTATATTCAAAGTGATGAAGGAAAATATTGTCAAATGAGAATTTTCTATCCAGCAAAACAAAACTTCAAAAGCCAAAGGAGAAATTAAGGCATTCCCAGATAAGCAAAAACTAAAAGAATCCTTTGCTAGCAGACCATCCCTACAAAAAATACAAAAAGGAATCCTTTGGGCTGAAATAAAAGGACATTAGACTAACCCTAATCTGCATGAAGAAAGAAAGAGCACTAATAAAAGTAACTACATACGTAAATATAAGAGATAATATAAATGTATTTTTTGGGTTTTTTCTGTTTTTTTTTTCTTAGTTAAAAAACAGCCACATAAGGCAATAATGATGAAACTGTGTTGATGAACTTATAATGTGAATAAATGTAATTTTAATGGCAATAACAGCACAAAGGAAGCAGGAGGAAATGGAGCTACATAGAAACAAAGTTTTGTATAGTATTGAAATAAATTAAGATGATAATTGTAGCCTGCAGGGTTTCATATATTTGTATAAGAAAGAAATGACAAAAAGAATTAAGTGGTAGGTTAGAAAATATCTGCTTAACACAAAAGAAGGCAATAAAGAAGAAGCAAGGAATAAAAAAGATATGACACACATAATTGAAGGGATAAATAGACAATTCAATAATAATACATGCAGACTTCAATACCTCTCTTTCCATAATGGATAGAACACCTTGAGATGAGATCTAGTCACAGCTCACATTCTACCAAATGTCTAGACAAGAATTAATGTCAGTCCTTCACAAATTCATCCTTACTCTTGCTTCCTAAGATCACTTTCCAAATAAACTATCTGAATACAAGTAGATCAAGTTCTGCTCTCGGGGAAACTAAAGCTAAGAGAAGAATTACTTCCAGGAATTTCTGTAACAGTATTGTCTATAATGGCAAAAAAAAAAAAAGAACAGAAATGTCAATTGACACAAGAATGGAGAAATAAATTGTGGTATAAACAGAATAGACAGAATAGAATTAAGTACTGGAATTAAAATGACATAAGGGGTAAGGCACAAAAGAATACATACGGTATAATTCCATCTATATAGAGTTCATAAACAGACCAAACTCAACAATATATTGTTTTTGTTTAGAGACACGTTCACGTGTGGTAAGACTATAAAGAACATCAAAGAAATGATCAATGCATCAGTCAGTGGTTCCCCTGGGGATGAAGAAAGAGGGCTTCAAAGTTACTGGTAATGTGTTTCTTAAGCTGGGTTGTAGGTAAATGGGTGCTGGTTTTACTATTTCTTTACATCATACATATATCTTTATACCATGCATATATCACATTTATACTTCTATACGAATATATGATATATTTATTAGACATTAATAAAAGTAGTTAATTTTTTAAAAACAAAACTATTAGCTCGAAGCAGAAAAAGTGGGTTTTTAAAATATAAGCTTTGTTAAACGACACACTTATTAAACTTAAAAAAAAAATGAAACAGCAAAGTTGTTGTTTTACCAACAGCATTTTCAAATTTAACTAGGGAAAATCCTAAGAAGAGAAAAAATGTTTCTTCCCTAGGCCGTATACATTTAAGTCCACCAATGGGGAAACATCTGCCAAGAAGGAATTTCAGGAGGAAATACATTTTATAATTTACCATCTAGATGGCTGCCACACTTTCGTGACTGAAGCTGTGAACCAAGAGGTAACAGATTTAAGGTGTTTTTTTCTTCCCCTTCACCTTCCAGTTTGCTAACTGGATACAAGCCAAGATCTTCAGATGACTCAATTTTTCACTCTATAAGATGAAGACAATACTTGCCATCTCCCAAACGGAGGTTATGAGGATTAATCTGTCCATAAAGCATTTGAAGGTCCTTGCAATAAAAATGAAAGCCGTATATAAAATTTGTTATATTTTATAGGTGTGAGTGTGCAAGACCAGTTACCTTGAAACTATTTATTCCTTAAGAATTAGGCCTGTAGTTTAAGATTCTATGACACCAAAAATGTGGTTCAATCTTAGTTAGGAATTCATGGTCTTGAATAACTAGGCTTCCCATTGACATTGTTAATTAAGAAAGATGATAGCAATTTTCCACTTACTACTTTTGCATGCATTTACCCCTCCTGAAATATGGCTGAAATTATAAATATGGAAGCTGGTTACTACTTACTTCTAGACACTACCCAGAAGTGGCACTGGATGGATAGTATTGCTGGTTTAAAATCTAGCAATCTAAATGTTATATAAAAGGTGGGCATATACATTTACCTCAAAAAATGCCCCTGACATAGCCAAGGATGCTTTTTTTAAATTAAAAATTATGTTATTAACATTACAGTTTACTGATTAAATACTGATTACATATTAATATGTGCATATTATATTATCATGAGGAAGAAAATACCTTTTAACAATTCACTTCATCTCTTCTCTAAATTTAACAATTTCTATTCATTATATTGTAGAGGTATTTTTACTTTCAAGATTTAAGACATTGAAAAATAGCTCCCTGCCCCAAGCCTCTGAAGCTTCAGGGTTAGGAGACATCAGTTTAGTTTTTAGAGACGCTGAAGTATCATAGTCTTTTCTATTTTGTTTGCAGTTTAACAGTGTCTCTGAAGACGTTTAACAAGCTCATTTCTCTTTCCATCCAACTTCCTCTGTCCCTATTTTTTTTTCCCTGAGGGAAGATTCACCCTGAGCTAACATCCACTGCCGATCTTTCTCATTTTGTACGTGAGCCACCATCACAGCACAGCCACTACCAGCTGAGTGGTGTAGATCTGCGCCTGCGAACTGACCCCGGACAACAAAAGCGGAGTGTGACAAACTTAACCGCTAGGCCACTGGGGCTGACCCTCCCCTATTCATTTTTTTATTCACTTATTCATTCATTCAACAGATATTTATGCCTAACTACTGAGTGTGGAAGCTTTGCTAAGTGAAGAGATACAAATAAAACATCTTCCCTGCCTTCAAAGAAATTCATGGTCTAATAGGCAAGACAGAGGAGGAAACAGATGATTATAATTCAGTTTGCTTTTTTTAAATCAACAGTTCAAAGGAAAACCATATCCATTTTTGTGGCATCCATATGTGAATGATCATGTCAAACCCCTACTTAAAACTTCTCCATGGCTTCCATAGATTTTAGGAGAAACTTGAACTTGGTACACAGGACCATCATGAACATCCCTTGCCCACCATTGCCAGAACAGCTCTCCTCTGCAGCCACACTAACTTCTCACAGACCAAGCTGTGCCATGAGTGTCTCTCTCTTCTTCTGCCCGTGCTGGGCCCTTTGCGTGGCATGTCTGCTGTGCTTCCTCTTTTGCTAGACAATTCTTATTCTTCGAGTCTCAACTTAGGAATCTTCTCTAGAAAACCATCTCTGACTCCTTTAGTTTTAGTTGGATACCTCTCCTCTTTGCTCCCGTGGAATTTTGTGTGTATCTTATAACATTTATCTTTCCCTTTAAGTAGTTTTCCCTGGTAGACTATTCAGTCCTTGAAAGCAACACTATCTCATTCATCTTTGACCCTATTACCTATTGCAGTGATTTTTTGCATAGTATATACTCAATACAATCTACTGACTTAATGCTTACGAAATGAACGAATAATTATACCTCTATATAAAGATACATCTGATAGAAGAAAACATAGGAAGTAGAAGAGCACATGGTAAAAGCACATAACTCAAAACATGTGTGAACTTGGGGGTGGGCAAAGGGTTGAGGTGGTGTCTTCTATTCCGAGCTTGGAAGGGTGGCTCGGGATAAGCCAGGCACAGTGACAGAGGGAGGAATGCTTTGATATGAATAGTGTCTTCGTGCTGAGGGAACATCACGTAATATGGCACAGAAGTGAAAGTGTATCCAAGTCTCCCAGGGGAATTGACCTTTCACAGCTGCTTTACAATCAAGACAGAACTAACTGCTCGCCCGCAGCTGAAACTGGAGCACAAAGTGGTTACATTTTCCCTTTGGTCCTACCTCCTGTTAGGTTATAACTGTCAGCCTGACTAGGTCAAATGTTCTCCACCTCCCCCTACTTCTCTTTCCTTCCTTCCGTGCCTCTCCTTTCCTGCTTCTCTGCTTCTCTATCCCTCTCTCTCCCATCCTCATCTTCCTTTTCTTAGATTCCTCCTTTCTATAAAAAACAATGGCTGATTACAAGCATTTTTTTCCCTCACAATTCAGAACTTTTGGGGACCTTAAAGATTATCCTGACCAGCTCCATTTTACAGAAGAGGAACATGGGGCTCTGGACAGATATGACTCTTCTAACTTCTTACAGCAATGATTCTCAGTGTTAGAGCAAAGGACAGGACTCAGTCTTCTAACTTCTACTATAATAGCTTCAGACTCTATACTATCAAACTGCTACAGCCTTCCTGAATTTAAAAAATCTATTAGAGCCCTGGACAATAGTTTTAAAGTGCTAGTTCCTTTTCAGCATGACCACAGTTTTTCCCATGAGGACTGTGATATTGACGTCCTAGAGACTGCAACCATGTGAATGGGAAACTATTGTTTTGACAATGTAAATTAAGAGCATGAATATTTCCTCTTGTTAAAATACATATTTTTTCATCAAAGCACCATGTATGTTGCAGAGTAGGAAATTACTGTATGGGGATGGCTGGCATAGGCATTCATCTCAGGAATTCTCATTAGATGGGGTGGCCCAGTTCATGTGATGTGAGAAGTTAGAAAAAGTACCAGGTGGAGCTAGCAAGACATTTGAGAAACTGCCTCATACCCGATGCCATCTCAGCTCTTCAGTAAAATTATTAAACTCTTGAAATGTTTGGTGTGGATTGATCTTTGGTGGAAACTGATGAATCCAGGTGCATTTGCTCAAGTTGGCTTAAATTAGAAGTGAGAAGGCACTTAGTTTGACAGCCACTGCTAATTACTGTCTAATAACCATACCCCCTTCTTCTTAATTAACAGAACTTCCCTTTTTTTCAGGGTGAAAGGTGTCCAGGTACATAATTCTCACCAATGAGATACAACTGGAGGACTGCTGGGGATTTGGGTTTCTTTGTAGAGGTGACTCTTCGGCTCCTTCTTTTCCCCTTTGCTACTGGAAGTGTAGTCAGGAGACTGAAGGTGAAGCAGCCATCTTGCCACCAGGAGAATAAAAACCATACACTGAAGATGGAAGAGCAGAAAGAAGCGAAGAGCCTGAGGCAATGATGACACTGTAGAGCTAGACTGAGAAAAATAATCCCCTATTTGATTGCATTTCTCTTACACGCTGCTAAAACAGGTCCCAACTGTGCACACGTAAACGTAGGAGAGAGGTGAGACAGGGCCATGAGGAAGTAAGCTGGAGAGGAATTTGTGGAAATCATGGGCGAGGCTTTGAATTCTCAGACCGTGAATTAGGAAGTCCAAACAAATTGTACGGAAAATCTGAGGAAAATGGAGGTTCCAGTGTACATCTTTGCAGCAAGGATTTCAGTTTAAACTGGATCTATGTTTCTCCTAAGACTTGAGCATATCTGGGCAAAACTTTGGGTCCTCGGAGGTAGGGATGGCAGGAGTCTATTTAATGAGAGTCCAAGAGCCTTCTGGAGAAGAACTCATTTTTAGAGGAGGAAACGTAGACCTGTAGGAGATCGCTTCAAGGATAAAGGGCTATCGTCAGAGGAAAAACATTATGTACCATATTTTTATATTAGATTGCTCTCTGGCCAAATGCCCAAGGACGCTTGCCTGAGTCCTAGGACAAAGAGGCTGCAAAAGGAAATAGCAAAACTAAAATGAGCTTTCTCTAAATACCCTCCTGTAACAGGAATGATGGTGCTGAAGATTGTCACTGCAGTGGTGGCCAAAAGCTTGGTGTAAGTGACAGCCATTGCAATGACCATTTCAGCACTCACAAGTGCAGCCATTCGACATCCTGGTACAGAGCTCTGAATGTACCCTACACATAACACGACCACAGACACTATCTCTAGGAAGCAGGATTCTAAACATGCGCCCCACTCCCAAGATTCCCATCACCAGGTTATTCAAATACTAATCAGGTTCTGCTGTGAAGGGACTCTGCAGATGGAATTAAGGTTACTAATCAGCTGATCTTAAAATAGGGTGAGCCCAAGGTAATCACAGGAGATTTTAAAAGCCAAAGAGAAAGGTAGAAGAGAAACGCAGGAGAGATGAAACAGAAGGGGAGATCAGAGATATTAAATGTGAGAAGGACCTGATCTGCCTTTGCTGACTTTGATGATGAGCCATAAGCCAGGGAATGCAGGTGGTCTCCAGGAACTGAGAAGGGCCCCCACTGCCAGCCGGCAAGGGAAAAGAATCTCGGGCCTCTGGCCACCTAGAACTGAATATTTCTGAAAACCTGAATCAGCTTGGAAGCAAATTCTTCCCCAGATCCTCCAGCAAAGAATGCAGCTTCCCAGTACCTTTGATTTTAGCCCAGTAAGTTCCACCTTGAGCTTCTACCAAACTGTGAGACAATAAATTTTGTTTTAAGCTGCTAAATTTGTGGTAACTTGTTACAGCAGCAGCAGATTACTAATACAGTATCCTGCTGGTTGGCAATTATTTCTCTATTTCTCTGTCTCCTCTACTAAATTCCCAACTCTTACAGCAAGGAGGATATTTTTGTCATGCTGTCATTGTCTTGTTTATCTATTTCTTCTACTTCTCCTAGCTAAAGCTCCTTGTCTCATTTTTTTGCTATTTTGATATAGAAATTCTAGTGCTTTTCTTTTACAATATTCACAATTTGTTTTCAAATACATTTACGAGAATGACAGTCTTTGATTATTGCTGAGGTCTTTTTGCACAAGAATCATATATTAGCCTACTTAAGCTACCATAACAAAATATCACAGACTGGGTGGTTTAAACAACAGACATTTATTTTCTCACATTTCTGAAGGCTAGAAGTCCAAGATCAAGGTGCAGCAAGGTTAATTTCTGGTGAGGCCTCTCTTCCTGACTTGTGGACAACTGCCTCCTTGCCATCTCCTCACGTGGCCTTTTGTCCGTGAACAAGCACAGAGAAAGAGAGAAATATTTGGTGTCTCTTCCTCTGCTTACAAGAACACCAGTCCTATCATATTAGGGCCTCACCCTTAGGACCTCATTTACCCTAAATTATCTTAATTACTTCCAAAATGCAGTCACATTTAGGGTTATGGCTTCAACACGAATTTGGAGGGGACGCAATTCAGCCGGTAACATGACAATGAGGTCTAGCTTTATTTGCATTTCAAATAATGAGTTATGCTTAAAATAAGCATGTCTATATTGTGCTTATTTACGCTTCCAATATTGTTTAGGACGGACACACTGGTTGCTCCTGACTGTCAAGTTCATTGGCAAGAGCTGCACAGACCGTATTAGGCCTCTTTCAATCCCCAGTGATTTAAAGTTTGATTTTTTTTTATCTTTTGTAATTTTATTGCCTTCACATTTGTATTTATTTCATGTTCCAGTACAAAGTATATTGAAAAATCTGTTTGGGGGAAAAAAAGCAAAAAATGATATTAAAAATTTTTTTTTAAAGGTCAGTAGTGTTGAAGTTGAGAAAACTGTGCTCCAGATTAAGTTTCTAGGAACAACTCCTGCCCCCTACTCTACCTCTGTCGCAGCAGGGAAAGGCTGTCGGCTGCAGAGTCAGGAACTTCACTACCTCTGCCAGAATCCATACCAACGGAAAATGGAGGCTCCCACACTGCTTCTCTGCTCAAGGACGCAGTTCTAAATTGAAGCCTCACAGAGTGCATCCCATTGGTGGAACTGAAACCACACCTGGACCCCTAACTGTAGGATGGACAGGCAAAGGCCCTTTTTAGCTTCTCGTTCTGTCTTGTTGAAGAGGTTTGGAGAGAACAATGAGCAAATCAAACCAAGGTATCTGCCACAGGTGCTTATATAGAGAAAGACACAAAAAAAATTACAAGTATTAATCCACATTTTCTGTGAATTGTTTGTAATCTGCATGTTGATTATGTTATTTCTGAAGTCTTTGGTTAATTTAAAAAGAATGAATTTCAACTCGTTCTATTTCAATAGTCACTCTC
Source organism: Equus asinus (assembly GCF_041296235.1). NCBI lineage: Eukaryota > Metazoa > Chordata > Mammalia > Perissodactyla > Equidae > Equus > Equus asinus. Next base: position 65,765,975 of record NC_091800.1, read on the forward strand.
CAAAACTCCTTATTTTGAGAGAAGTGAAATTTATCATTATTTATTTCAAAAAAAATGGTTGCAAAAATAGCCACTCTTCCTATATTCTTGCCAAGTGATACCAACTAATATTAAACATCTAGAATTTTTAAGTTGATCTGTCAAATAATACCATAAAGTCTGGTCACCAAACTAACCTACCCTTTAAACTATATTATTTATTCTCTTTTTCTTACTGGCCTAGTCACACTCTGGAGAAGTAAAAAGAAATTTCTATTTTACTTCTCAATCAACACTTTCTGGAACCTATTTGTTAAATCCTTAAAAGCTGAATAGTAAGTACCCAATAAAAGTTTTAGGCAAGTAATTCACAAAATCAAAGATTTGTAATTAACAAGATAATGTTCCACTAAGAACCACAGAAATAGTTTCAAATGAGAATCCCAGATGATAACACAATCATCATTTAAATCAGAGGTTGGCATTTTCTTTTTCTGTAAAAGCCTAGATAGTAAATATTTTAGGCTTTGTGGGTCATAAGGTCTCTTCTGTCACACTATATAACTTTGTCACAGTGGCACAAAAGCAGACAGATCACAGGTGTGGATGTGGCTGTGTTCCAATAAAGCTTTATTTACAAAAACCTCAGGCAGGGGCCAGATTTGGCCCATGGGTTTTAGTTTGTGGAGACTGATTTAAATCAAAGTGTGTTTCTGGTACCAGCAGCAGCATCCACATCATCTGGGAGCTTAAAACACAAATTCTTAGATTCCACCCCTGATACACTGAGTCAGAAATTTTAGGGGTGAGGTGGCAATCTGTGCCATTGCAAGCCCTCCACGTGATTCTGAAGTTTGAGCAATGGTGAGTTAAACTATTAATAATGTGTGTTAATGTAGATTTTCATCAACATATGACAGCTTTTCTTATATAACATTGATTATAAACTATTAAAAGCAGTGATAATTTCCAATTTTATGAGAACCATATAGAGGTTTTAGCATTATTGTACAAACTGAACCAAGGTGCTGTATTCATGAATAATGGGCTTTTATGCACAGACTTTAACTTATTCCTCTTTCTGTTTTCTACTCTAAGCGGCACATAGTAAGCACTCAAGAAAGACTTGTTGAATAAACAAAATCAAAAATAAGAAAAGATGAAAAATAATGTACTTACTGATTTTCCTTAGAAGTATAGATTGACAAGGAAACTGATGAACCATGTTTATTGCAGTTCTTTTGCTTCTTAAATATTGAATGAATGAATGAATAAATGAATGATTAAAGAGAAAGTAAGGAAAACAATCTAATTTTTCTGTGAATCTTAAAATAATATTCTCTATGCCTAAATTATAAGAGGCAGAAATCGAAATCTGCATAACTTTAAGCACTGACAGAAGTTATGGAATAAAAATCAAAGCTTCACATTCTTCCCTCCCATTTGAAATTTCTCATGATTCTCTATCTCCAAAAAGTGAAAACAAAGTACTCAAGTACTCGAAAGTAAGAAAGATTTCCAAAATATAAATGCAATTTAGGGATAAAAGTTACTAAGGGAAAATCATGTGAATGGTTCCCCAAAAAAGCTACTGCTTTCTTCATACCCACTCTCACCTCCCACCCCTAAACTGTGTCCTCTCTATGCCAAACCTGAGCCCTTAAGGATGCCCCACGGAAAATGGCTGGACTTAGTCCAGACACGGTAAACCTATATCCTCCAGTAGAGGGCATTTTTCAGCTTGTTTGGGATAAGTCCCAATCTAGCAAATGTCAATTGCAGAATGTTTCCAGAAATCATGGTCTCTAGAAATCCTCCATAGAGAAAGAAGATCCTTTAAGGGCTCCAGAATTTACCTGTTAGTTTTTTCCTCCAACTTTCCTCAGAGTTATTACTTTGAACACTGTGATGGCACATAGTAGGTGTTTATTCAATATTTCTTAAATGAATGTGTGAACCCACTAATTTATATATGTACACACAGATATATATATCAGTGTTTTTATATATATAATAATTATAATAAAGTATATACTGTAATAAAAATTATATTCATCTATCCTTCTATCTTTGGCACTTTTAGCACATATCCAGTCCTTATAACATTACTCGGAGTGACATCAGTGAGATGGTGGAGTAGGATATACTAACCTTTGTCCTCCTACAAAAAACAAAAATTAAACAGCTATCCACGATCAAAAATAGCCCTAGGAGCACTCAGGAGTCCAAGTAAGGACCTACATAATGCAACAATGCAACATAATGGAGCAAAACATGGAGAATAACTATACAGAAAGGATCACTCAGAAGATCAATACGAATAGCCAAAGCAATCCTGGAAAGAAGAACAAGACTGTAGGCATCATACTTCCTGATTTCAACTACACTACAAAGGTATAGTAATCAAAACAATATGGTACTGGGATAAAAACAGACACAGACCAATGGAACAGAATAGAAAGTCCAGAAATAGACCCATGAATCTATTGTCAACCAATCTTTGACAAGGGTTCAAGAACACACAATGGGGATAGGATAGTCTCTTTAATAAATGACTTTGGGAAAACTGGATATCCACATGCAAAAGAATGAATCTGGACCCCTGTCTTACACCACTCATAAAAATTAACTTGAAATAAATTAAGACTTACATGTAAGACCTGAAACCATAAAACTCCTAGAAGTAAACATAGAGAAAAAGCTCCTTGATGTTGGTCTTGCGAGGATTTTTTGGATATGACACCAAAGACTCAAGCAACAAAATAAAAAATCATCAAGTGGGACTACATCAAACTAAGAAGGTTCTGCACAGCAAAATAAACAATCAACAAAGTGAAAAGGCAAACTATGAAATAGAAGAAAATATTTGCAAACCACCTACCTGATAAGGGATTAATACCTAAAACGTATAAGGAAATCATGCAATTCAGTAGCAAAAAAATAATAATAATAACCTGATTTAAAAATGGGTAGAGGACTTGTACAGACATTTTTCCAAAGAAGATATACAAATGGCAAACAAGTACATAAAAAGATGCCCAAGATCACTAATCGTCAGGGAATTGCAAATCAGAACCATAAGGAGATATAACCTCACACCTCTTAGGATGTCTATTATCAAAAAGACAAGAGATAAAAGCTGGAAGGAATGTGGAGAAAAGGGAACACTTGTGCACTCTTGGTGGCATTGTAATCTGGTGCAGCCACTATGGAAAGCAGTATGGAAGTTTCTCAAAAAATTAAAAATAGAACTACCATATGACCCAGCAATCCTACTTTTGGATATATATCTGAAGGATGTGAAGTCAGTATCTCAACAAAATATCTGCACTCCTACGTTCACTGCAGCATTATTCACAATAGCCTTGATATGGAAAAGACCGAAATCTGTTGACAGAAGAATGGATAAAGAAAATGTGGGATATATATATACACATACATTATTTTATATATATTATATATACGTACATAATATATATTATAATATATAATATATAATGTATATATTTAATTATATATTATATATATAATGAAACATTATTCAGCCATAAAAACGAAAGAAATCTTGCCATTTGCGACATCATGGATGAAATTGGAAGGCATTAGGTTAAGTGAAATAAGCCAGACTGAGAAAGAAAAATAGTATCACTTACATGTGGAATCTAAAAAAAATGTCAAACTCATAGAAACAGAGAGTAAGATGGTGGTTGCCAGGAGGGAAGGAAAAATGGGTAAATGTTGGTCAAGGGGTGTAAACTTTCAATTATAGGATGAATAAGTTCTGAGGAGCTAATGTACAGAATGGAATTGAAATGGCTGTCAATTAGCTGGATATTTATAAACACTGAACCTAGTTGTTTAGAACCAAGCAGATAATAATTTGTATATTTGAGTTATTTATTGAATTATCTGACTTTTTGGATTATATAGAAATAGCTTCAAATTTTAGCTATACAAGGCAAATTTGTTTTCAAGATATATTTAAGGAATTGGTTATTAAATAACTTTAACCATTACTAATTTCTGTATGAAAATCTAATTGAATTCAATTAGCATTTTTGTACAAAATTCACTATGTGTATGCACAGTGTTGGAGTCCTTTCATAATACAATTTCATAAGCAAAAAAGGTCTGAGTTGTTACAAATGTGTGCTATTCGCTTCTATTAACAGACTTCAGAGTGATGACAACTGTACATAAATAACACAATATTATGAATCCATTATTTTGCCAACCAATTGTGCTATCAGATGGCTTCCCCTTAAAACATTAATGTCGGGAATGTGGGCTAACTTAGATTTTAAAGGGCTTATCCACTGTTGGTATATGCTTCAAAAATCTCACGACTGAAAACACTTGAGATGTCTTGTGGAAAATTAATGGAAGTATTTCAGAATTGCCCATCATTTTTCATATTCTCCAAGCAAGAATAACATCAAGGCTTTCATCTTTGGGTTAGCACAGGGTGTCATTTAACTAAGTCAACTGAAATCTTTTATGTAAATTATGGAACAGAAACATTCACTTATTAACTGAATCTCAATGAACAGAAGAGGTATTTGTTATAACCAATAAGGGAATCCTGTGTCTATGGGAGAAAAATGTTGTTTTTCCATATCTTTGCAACCATCAGCCCTGTGTTTGCTTAAGATAAGAACTATTATATTAACCGTTCTTTAGAGGCAATAGTAAATAATCTGAAAAAGTGAAATAAATAGTGAAAAACTGAAATAAAAGTGAAGTAAAAAAGTAAAGTTTTTATTGTTTTAAAAAAAAGTTGTCTTTAGAAATATCATCTTATTACTAGTTCTCCAGGATAAATTATAATTAAATAAATACCTTTGTGTGAATTTCCTTAAAATATTATACACCAATTGACCTATTGATGTTCCTTAAATCGGTGTTTTTCAGATAACAGGTAAAAACATAGATGACATAATCTTCTAAAAATAACATTTTAAAAGCAATAAAATGCAATGTTTCGTAAGAGGAATTTTATATGCTGATTCTTTTGAAATTTTGAATTATTTAATAGAGTAAGCTTCATTTTTGTCTAAACTTTTATCTCATTAAAATAATTTTAGCAGAGTTAAATTTTTAAAATAGTTTTAAGACATAGATTTTTAAACTATTTATTTGGAAATAACTTCAAACTTACAGGAAAGTTTCAAAAATGAGAACAGTAAAAAAAATCCATGTATCCTTTTACCTATTGTTAAAACTTTATCCCATTTGTTTTATAATTAGATCTGTGTACGTGTGTGTACTTGTGTGCATGTGTGTGTTTTCTGAAATATTTGAGGGTAAGTAATACATCTCATGACCCTTTCCCCTAAATATCTCAGTGTGTATTTCCTACCTTGAATGGGGATATTGTCTTGCTTAACCACAGCACAATGATTAACTTCAGTAATTAACATAGATAAATTACTTTTATTTGGTCAACAATCATTCTTACAATTTTGTCAGTGGATCCAATAATGTCCTTATTAATGTTCTCTTCTTTAGTACAGGATCTAGACTAGAGTCAGAAATGGCATTTAGTTATTAAGCTTCAGTAGCCTTCTTTAGGAAGAGTAGGAATTTCCTTAGCCTTTGTCTCTTATGACATTGACAACTTTGAAGGACAGAGTCTTCCTCTTTTCCAATAGAGCATTTCTCATTTTAGATTTGTCCAGTTAATCCTCATTATTAGAATCAGGGTATGCATTTCCCATTAGAATACTGCATTGGTGATGTTGCATCCTCTCAGGGTGATGTACAATGTCCATCTGCCCCTCACTGGTGATATTAATTTTGGTCACTAGTCAAGGTGTCATCTGATTTCTCCACTGTGTAATTACTACTCTTTCTCCATGAAACTAAGAGAGTCTGAGGAAGACTCTTTAAGACCATGCAAATATCCTGATCCTCTAGATTTAGTAATCACTTACGATTCTTCCCTCATCTGATTTTTACTATGATGGTGGCAAAGGCTGATTTTCCAACTCCAGCATTCCCTCCACATTTACCAGTTAACCCTCAGCATTCTACTGTGAATAAGAGCCTCCCTTCCCCAGCATTCATTCATTCACCTTTCTATCAACCGATTATCAGAGTGAACTCATGCATTTTACTGTTTTCTTCACTGATTTATAATTCATTACTGGATCTAATTATTTTGGTGCTCAAATCCTCCTGTATTTGGCCAGTAGGAGCCCTTTCAAACTGGATCCTATGTCCTGTAATACAAGTACTTCTTTTCTTATTTTCTTTCCTTCCTTCCTTCCTTCCTTCCTTTCCTCCTTCCTTCCTTCCTTCCTTCCTTTCTTTCTTACCTTATGGCATAACAAGATTTTTATTACAGGCTCATCTTATACCTCCTCCTAGGAATCAGTCATTTCTCTAAGGAGTACCAGTTCCTTACAGCGTAGCATAGTATTAGAGACCAATATCTGGGTTCCGGGTGTGGTCTCCAAAAGTATTTTTAGCAATGGCTAAAGACTAGTTAAATCCTGTCCAGCAGTTGAGTTATTTCTTTGGCTAAGTGAGATCTGGCTTATGTAGGCAAAGCCTAGTTCTATTTTACTATACATTGGGATTTCACACAGGTAGTAGAAATATGATGGAGCTTTTCTGACCCCCTGAAAAAATTTTTTTAAAGATACTTGTGCTTACACTGTGATGGTACTCTTTAATGGTACATAGAGACCATCAGATCTTTCAAGAGATTTCTTTACATGGTTCAGAGATATTCAAAAGGAAAATTCATTCTTTGACAGAATGGGAAGTTCCTGTAACTCTTTTGATAAAAGGATAAATTATTTCATATTTTCATGCTCTAATTTCCCCTAAGGGCCCAACCTACCCCAAAAAGAAATTGAAACTCCTCATTTGCATATCTATACATATCCATATGAGTTTCATTTTAATATGTCTCAAAAGGGCATGAAATTAAATATAAAGATTCATCACATTCTCTCCAAGTGGGATATTTAGTGGTGAGGCTTCTTTACAAGTTGTTGCATTGTCTTGGGAACACCCTGTATGATTTCCGCTTTTATAAAGACTAGAAGATGGTACCTCTCACATGCTTGGTTGTAATACTCATTATATTGGTGATTTCTTGACTGATGACTAACTTTCCTGTTAGAGTGGAAGCTCCTGAGTGCAGAGGCCACCATGTCCCCAGAGGTTGTTACAGTGTAGAACTCAAAGAAAGATTTGTTAACTGATTTTAAAAACCATGATCCAGCATGGAACACGTAGACAGCATTATTATCAATATTCAGTGTAGGTGTATATCTCAGCTAAAAAACAAAGACCACCTTGCAGTCTCAGTGGAGGAGTTGGGAAAACTAAAGAAGATTTTGTAGGGTAAATTAGAAGTTATTTCAGCTTAGTGCTTTATTACTTCAGGACTTTCCACCATTTTAACTGGTGAAGTTTTTGGTTTACTCAAATATCCATCCTTGTCCCCGATTTCTTTCTGTTCACAATTAATAGACAATGATGAATCCATGTGAAACACAGGCCTCATCAAACCCACAAACGCTAATGGAATGTGTGTAATACACAGCTGGAGATTAGGGTAGATCAAATAGAGATTTAAATTTAAAAAAAAATACTAGTTAACAGTGCAGTTTTAAAAAAAATATTGGATAAAAACATGACCTGGCATTGTAAAGACTTTTTGCCCTTCCTGGTGGAATTAGCATGGCCCTGCCAGAAAAGTTATTTCAAATTCCAATCACAATATCTCTTTCTTAGATTTTAGGAGACACTATATAGATAGACTCTGAATTTTAGTCTTGAAAGCAGCATGTTATCTTTTCCACTTATTATTTAAAAAGAGAATTGAACCAGGAACCAAGGTGGCAGAATTAGGACTAACGAGTAGAAGTGAAAGAAAAGTCAATAGCAGACCATTATAAGAGAAAATTTTCTGATAATCAGCATTATTGTTTTAAGGAAGTAATGAGGAATTATTTTTTCTTTTCTCTTCAGAAACTAAGATAGAAGCCAAGAAGATGAGATACTGGAAGTATATTAAAAAAAAAAAAAAGGCTAGTTGACTATTTAGGAAGGATGGATATATACAGAGGATACATGCATAGTGTAGTTGATAGACCAGATGCTAATAATAGTATTAATAATAGCTCTAATATTTTAGCATGTAGCACATGCACAATGGTGTAAACACATACACACACAGTCTTATTTAAATAAACCTTTCAAAATATATTTTCATAACAATCTAGAAAAGTAGATATTATTAACCCTTTGTTATAGAGGAAGATAGTGAGATTAAGTGAAATTAGGGAAGTCAATAAACGAAGGAATTGAGATTTAAACTTGCTACTCCAAAAGCAATGAAATCTTCTAATTAATAACATAGATTCTACATATCTAAGAAACTTACACCTTGTATTTCTATAGTGATTATTTTCTCCCATATCGTGCTCTACACAAACTCTGAGTATTCTTTTTAAATCAAATTTTTTTTTTTTTTTTTTTTTTTTTGCTGAGGAAGATTCGCGCTGAGGGAGCAGCTGTAGCCAATCTTCCTCTTTTTTTGCTTGAGAAAGATGCACCCTGAACTAATATCTGTGCCAATCTTCCTCTATTTCATATATAGGTCACTGCCACAGCATGGCTTGACAAGTGGTGTAGGTCTGTGCCTGGGATCCAAACCCATGAACCCAGGCCACCGAAGCGGAGCATGCTGGATTTAACCACTACACCATGGGTGGCCCCTTAAATCAATTCTTTATTGAACACTTATTCAAGCAAGTGAATGGCATCTTCAAAATAATAATAATAGTAACGATAATAATAATAATAAAAGCTAAGACTTAATGGAGTTTACAATGTACGAAGCACTGTTCTAATGTGTGCTCCTTAGCCAAATCTCACCATTATCCATAGTAAATTTATATTTCAATATTAAAAATACGTGTACATATGTCATGAATGGATACAGATTCAGAAAAGTTTTTACCTCATTAACTCCATTTCACTAATTAAATAACCTGAGCCAAAAATAGGAAATAATATAATCAAAACATATTTGTTAGAGCCCCATATGACACACTATTCCCTGTTTATAGAAATTTCCTATAGGGAAATTAAGTGGGTTTTCTGTCGTGATTTCTTAAGTACTGGCAAAAATGTCCAACTTGCAAACTACTGAACACAATGAATGTTTCTGTTTAGAATTCTTTATAATTCTTTATGTTAACTAATATCCCATCTATTGAAAAGCATTGCCTTTCTAAGATCCTCCTTTAACAAACATTCCAGATTAAAAATTATAAGCCAATTATAAGCCAAAAATGGGAGACCAAGACATGAAGTAGTTAGGATACCATTTCTTGTTTTATAGGACATGAACCTGCTGGGGGAAAGAAAGACCACCAGGTTCTTTAGCCTTTTCGTCCTTATCATCACTGTGCTGTTTCATATATTTTCTAAATAGAGTTGTAGAAGAAACATCCACTAAACTCCTTAGAACAAACGTTCCTTCATTCACTCACCCATCGATTCCTTCTTCAATACCTACTGTGTGTCATGCACTATTTCAGGCCTGAGGGAAAGAGTTACAAACGAAAGAGACAATGTCCCTGTCCTCATAGAACTAACATTCCAGTGCAACTATAGAGACAATACACACACAAAAATGTGGAATTCAATGCCAGGCTTTTTAAAAGTGCATTAAGAAAAATAAAGCAGTATAATTATTTTTCTCACGATTTTATATAAAATTGAATTGTGACAGGAAAGACAAGAGCAAAGCCATGTCATTACTCTGTCTGCAACGAGAGAAGGTGGATTCTGATTATTCATTTCTGGGTCCTTCTCTGTAGTGTAATTCTAAATTATCATTTGCTGAGAGAAAGGAAACACTTTGTATGTTTTATGGTTTCATTTGAATTGCAGAAGACCTGGGATATCACTTTTGAGAAAATTCTTGTTAATCAAGTCTTTTGAAAGGAAGAGGATTAACCCATTCAGCCTGTTATTTCCTGTAAATGACCAGAGAGCTCGCCAGAGCTTAACTGTATTTCCCTGAATACAAATAGATACCTTCTCTTTTAAGTGAGTTTAAGGAAGCAGCAAGTATATTTTCACTGTCGTAAAGTATTATCTTCAGAGAGGCGAAATGCTACCGTTAGGGAGGGCTGGTTCTGTTCCTTTTGGGTGTTGCAAAACAGAGATTTTGTTAACTGCAGAACCGCCCCCAATTTTTTCTTCTAGCTTCCAGAATTAGTCTATTTGACAGTAAATTCACTTGACTCTTGTGAATAATCTTATACTATACTTCATCCCAGATTTGAGATTTATTAGAGTCCCAGTGCCCTGAAAATCAGCCAAATCCCTCCGCTCTCACTCAGGGAGAATACTAAGGCCAGTCCTACAGTTGGATGGTTTGCATTTTCATGAAGAAGGATCTTTTGTTTTCCTCCCAGGAACTAAACAAAACGTGTCACTAGGCCACCTCCTGGAGCCAAAGTTAAGGAGTCAAGCAGAGGCCACTTAACTGAGAAATAGGCAAGTTTTTAAAAGGAAGAAATAAAAAAGCAGAAAACCATCCCTCTTACTTGTACTCTTGGATCATGATGATTTTATTGCTACTTGTGTTTTCTATAATAAATCTATTTTCTCTCCTTTAATAATTCATTTTGTAGAAATGTGGTGATGGCACCCTACTTCAAATATATTAATTATCCAACCCACAGATTTCCTAACTTACACACCTTTTGTCCCATAATTCAGTTCATTTAGGCCTGCCTCCAGATTATACCCTAGCCCAAGGTTTGAAGCATCAGTAGATACCTGTGACAGTGGATATTCATTCAGCCCCAGTCACATGTTCTGAGACTTGTCATTATGGGTACCGGTCCAGTGCTGGTGTGGCGCCATAGGTCTGACAGACCAGGGCCTGCTGTTGCCTCTGTTTCTACACTCTTATTCTGCCTAATACTCAGTCCCCCATAAAACTGAAGCCCTTCCAAGCTCTTATCAATTCCCATTCCAGTATATGGAACTCTCTCCCTAACTTTCATGCTAGTGTCCAGATCATCGCTGTCCACAGAATAGAATAGTAATACATTTAGGTAGGCACGCAGAGGACTCAAACAAATCTGGAGAATTGCATGATTATAACATTGTTCTTCTAAAATTAGCCTCATCACTAATGTTTGCTTTCTGGAAATTTTATACTATTCGACTTAAGACAGTACATTATAAAATCAAACATCTCATGAATTTTTTAATTTAATCATCAAATTTCTCACGAAATATTTTTCTTTAAAGTTGAGTATTTGTTCTTCAAAGGATGTAATCAGAAAGGAAAATTGTAATGATATTCTGAAAAATAAACACTAAGTTTCAGCTTTGTTTATATTTATTGGGATAATACTCTCACTGGTTCAAGCTAACATCAATGGAAAAGTATTTCTATTCAAAATAGAAGGAGGGAACCAAACGTTTTGAAATCTCAGTATTTTTTTTTTTTTTGAGGAAGATTAGCCCCAAGCTAACATCTGCCACCAATCCTCTTTTTGCTGAAGAAGACTGGCCCTGAGCTAACATCTGTGCCCATCTTCCTCTACTTTATATGTGGGATGCCGCCACAGCATGGCTTGACAAACAGTGCATAGGTCCGCACCCAGGATCCAAACCAGTGAACCCTGGGTCACCTAAGAGGAACGTGCAAATTTAACTGCTGTGCCACTGGGCCTGCCCCCAAATCTCAGTATTTTAAAGAAAGTAAGACAAAATCATTGCTCCTAAAGAATTTTAAAAATATTCAAATATATTTTTTAAATATTCCTATTTCTGGGAAATAAGGCAACTAATAAAAGTGAAAGTATGTGCTATTATTTGACATGATGTAGAGCCAAGATTTTTCATAACTGAACACATAAAGGCATTTCACCAAGTCAAGAAACTAGTACCTTATCTATCCATGTTCCAGTACTTCATTGCGAGGTTCTTACTATCAGCACCAGGCAAAAGAGTCTCACAAGTAGACAGGAAAAAGAATAAATGAAGAAAGAATATTGCCAAATAATACTATCTCAGTAGGCAAATTTACACAAGTATTCATGTAACTACCACATTATTAAAATAATTCTGTCTTCAATCAAATTTTAAGCTTTTGCATCAACCACGTGTTTCATTTAATTTTTTATACCCTAAAAATATTCATAAGTTATTTGTTTCTGTGTCCTTCAAATAATAATGAAGACACTTGACAGTTCCTGATACTGAGGCATCAGAGAAATTTTTCTTATGGATACTTGTTAAAAGAACATAATATAAAAAGCACACCCTTAAGAACATCCTTATAATAAATATAGCTATTTCTTTTAACAGCGCTCAGTTTAAAGCAATGGTTATACAATAAAAACAAAAAATGCTCCATAAAAGAGACTCTATGGAGATTAATGAGTCTGTGGAGATTAATATAGCCCAGGTATACATTTTTGTTTAATCTATGGATATGTTTTAAAGCAGTTTTTCTAAACTTTTTTGGAAATTAGATACTGTTGAGAATGGGGGTAAGGGGAATGAATAGAACATTTCCAAATAGAAATGCACGTAAGCACAATATTTTACATATAGGTATGATATTTTAATAAATTCCATGATGCACAACCATGGACTGCATAGACTACTGCTTTTCAAATTGCAGACCCCCACCCATCAGAAGTCATGAATTAATTTAATGGACTGGAATTGGCAGTTTGAAAAACAAAAGGATCCTGGTAAGATTCTGGCAGTAGTGGTGTAGTTTTGGAATCTTTCTTAACGCATCCGTAAAAACAGGTCAGACAGGCAAACAAGAATAGCAAAACCTAAAACTTCTCGAGAACATCCATGTCAAAACTTCACAAATGTGACGCACACAGGAACAAACCATAAAGACCTACAAGACCCAGAGGGAATCAGCATCAGAGCGGCAGGAAGTGGAGGGAAGAGAATGAGCTCAATGGCCCTAAGAAGAATAAACATCCAAATTGCCATAGGGGACTCATGGGAAATTGAGGCAGGACAATTTGAGAACAGAAGCTGAAACCATGAGGGTTTCTGCAAGACCCAATTCATGAATAAGGCAGGGTATTGAAACGCGATGTGGTCTGATGGGGCTCGAGCAGTCTGAAACCTATAGACTATTAAACTAATATACCAAAACACCTTCTAATTTTAGAAGCACAACATTATAATCACACAAAGTAAACAGCTTTTCTTTCAAATGGAAATATTGACAATTATGACCGGGCAGCAATGCCAAAGCTATTCATCCCTAAGAATTACCTTGAGTTCTGCCATATTTCACTGATTCTGAGGAATATTATTTTTTGACATTTTAACATCTCTGAATCAGCATGTCTCTTAATTAATTTCAGCACCTTTCCTTTGTTCATACATTAAATAAATAATTAAATTATGCGTCTTACAATTGATAGCACCTTAGATATGAAAACAGTATTTTCCTGTTATCTGCACAATGGTCCATCATATGCTTTACCAACGAAGGAGTTGTTATTTTCTGGTCAACGTAAAGAAGTTTGAGCAGGACGATAGAATTCATTGCTACCTTGACCCAGAGACAGTAAACATCATAAAAATTACTGTTTGAGTTAAAGAAAAAAATACCTCCTAGTTATGCAAAACTATACAGGAAAATATTTGATCACTTGGATTATACTTTTTAGTGTATTTCTCAATATTTTAAGAGTCCAATAGCTGAGATAGCAACATTTATAATTATGATTTATTGATTGTTTTATAAATATTGGTCTTATGGAAATTATGGGCAAAGTATAAAGTTGAATAAAATTGAATACAAAATCCACAGTAACAATACCATTTATGTCACTGGTGCTTGCTGCCATTATATGAATTTTTTCTCTGATGCTAGTAAACACAAGAAAAGATGATGACTTACTTGAAGTTAATGAATATGTTAAAGTAAAATAATATAAATATGAATTATAATTTAGGATGCTGTCGTGACTGTCATACACTTTTTTATATGATTATGTGATACTTTATCAGTCAATGTATTAGTTTGGGCCCAATCAAGAGACAAAAATCACACAGTAATTTAAACAGGGGATGCTTAACATAAAGAATTATTAAGTTATGATAGGAGAGTAGCTATAAAGATGTAAAGAGAATAGTAAAGGCTACCCTAAGGTTGAGAAAGGGGACTTAAGGAAGGACAGACTTAAGTCTGAGGTTCAGGCCAAGCTGGAAAAGGCATGATTGTAGCCCACTGCATGGCAGAGAAGTTGGCTGCACTGCTGGGCCAGAGTCCACAGTTACAGAAAAGTATGAAACCACTCCTCAGGATACAGGAGAGCCATGGCTAAAGGTAAAGTGTGCAAAGGGAGTAGAGGATGCTGCTGCAGGAGAGAAGCCTGGAGTGTGCAGTGTCAACACTAGGAGGGCTGCAGAAAGATGGTTACCATGCCCAAGCCAGGGATACAAGGTTCCCATGGAACTATGCACTCTGGCTGCAGGGTCAGGCAGAGCTGCACTGCATGCCTTCACACACCCACATCACTAAGTTACTGTGCAGCAGAAGCAAGGAAAGGAAAACCACATACACAGGAACCAATAAAAGGTGCTCCCTTCCTCCTGCAATGTCCCTCCCACTTCCTCTCCTGGCTAAATTTACAACATGCTCACTGGAAAGAAAAATGCTTGCAGAGTTCAGTATGGACTCTCAGAACAGGTAGTGAAGGGTGAATTTGGAGCTGAGAGGCAATAAATTGATAACTGGCCCAGGAAAAAATTAAAGATATCTTTGAAGTGTCTGCTATAAGAAAGGTATTGTAAGCCCTGGGTTAGATGCTAGGAAAAACGCTATCGTTAGGAAGTGTATGGTATAGCAGGAGGAAGGGAAAGAAAAGGAGGAGAGAAAGAAATTATGCTCATGGAGAACATGCCTAGAAACCCAGGTAGTTGGGGTAAAGCACCTTTCACTTGTGTAGTGTTTAAGAATTTTATAAAATGCAATATGTCATCTCATTTTGATACTCACAATTATCCTGTGAGATTAGTTATTACTATTATTAGCAATTGATAAATGAGGAAACTGTGGCCCAGAGACGTTAACAGACTTACCAGAGCCCCCAAACTAGTGAATATCAGAGAATTTGATCTTAAATTCTTAGAAATGCATGTCTAAAACTATAGTACTTAACTTTACAATGAAATTAGACTAGAGATGTCGCAGGGTCCCATTACCCAGAAACACATTGCAAATTACAAGTTTCAGCAAACAATTAAGAGTGTACGCTAAAGTCTAACCATCTCTGTAATTCACTGAGACAGCAGCTACTTCTCTCTTCTGCAAATATTCTGGAAAACCCCATCCTCTTTCAGCAACCCCACTACACACACACACATGCCACACTACAAACTGCCTGGGCACAAACGTGGTGCCTATCATGGAAACTTTCAAAAGTCTAGCTGTCTAGATTATTTCGCTTAACATAATACCCTCAGGGTCCATCCATGTTGTTGCAAATGGCAAGATTTCATTCTTTTTATGGCTGACTAGTATTCCATTATAGATAGATAGATAGATAGATAGATAGATAGATAGATAGATAGATATAAAGAACAGATTCGTGGTCACCAAAGGGGACAATTGTTAGAGGAAAGGAGAAGTGGGTGAAGAGGATTAAGAAATACAAACTTCCAATTATAAAATAAATAAGTCATGGGGATCTAATATACAGCATGGGGAATATAGTTAATAATATTGCATTAACTTTGTGTAGTGACAGATGGTAACTAAACTTATTGTGGTGATCATTTCACAATGAATACAAATGTTGAATCATTATGTTGTACACCTGAAACTAATATAATGCTGTATGTTAATTGGACCCCAAAAGCTCTAACTGTGAACATCTTTAAACCTTATGAAAATAACCCCTGGCTGTTTTTTTTTTTTTTTTTAATTTAATGTATATCCATCCTAGGAAGAAGTAAGAGAGGACACAAAGGTAAAATTCAACAACTCACAAATGTTAATTAGATTTTCCAAGTATTAATATGCCTGCTATTTTTCCTGACTCAATGAGTTCTTTCTTTGTTTAAATAATTTCTAATGTCATGTAATCAATCTCAGATTCAATCCATATAGCCTTTCAAACTTACTTAAATCGTTAGTTCTACTGACTACAGCCTGCCCTAAGAGTTTAAATTGTGCCTGAGAGTTGAACGTGTAAGAATGAAAGCCAAAAACACCCAAATCCATCTCCGCCTAAAATATCCAGATAATAAAAAAATACTCTATTTTGTCTGAATAACACAACTTCGTCTACTTTTCAAGTAACATTAGATATTTTCTAAACAATCACCGCCAACTGTGGGGTTGTTTATTATTTTCACCTTTCTTTGAGTATTTACGGTACAACTAAATTTTAATTGTTATGGCACTTGCTATCCTGTTATGTGTGATGTACATCCTATGCTTTCCCTCCCTTTGTTTCCCTGCATAGGCATTTCATTATTACTGAATTTCACTACCAGACAGTTGACAGGATAAGGGTAAGTGGGTGCAGCTAAAAATTGCTACTTGAGAGGTTGTGGCAAAAACTTTAGCAAGAAGCTGAAACCACTAAGTAATTTATAATTAGGGTCTCTGTCTGGTGAACAACAGCAGAAATAATTTTTAAATGTATAGTCTTCAGAATCGTCTTTTATATGAATGAACATGAATGTAATAAAAAGGAAGGAAGAATATATTTTTATGTTGCTCCCCATTCTTTCCTTCGGTATAACTTCTTTCATATCTGCATGAATCTTACACTTGAAGCAGTTTGCAATGGTAGCAAAATTTAATACATGATAAGTCTTCTAAAATTTGAAATAAAATAGCTTCTTAAAATAAATCTGGGAATCTAAATGCGGGAAGCATTTAATATGGGATTTTCTTGACAGGAGTTTTTTTATTCATTAAAATGTTTTTATTTGCATGAAGAATGTGTGGCACATAATTTATAAATAGTAACAAAATACACAAGACTCTTTATTGTAAATTCCATATAGTCAACTGATTCTTAGAAAATGCTTCCCTTGATTTATTTTACTAATTATTTTATTGAGTCATACTGGCTTATAAATGCATAAATTTCAGGTGTACTTTATTATATTTCAGCTTCTGTATAGACTGCATAGGATTCTTTTTTTAAATAAGCATTTTTGTTTGTTTGTTTCGAATCATGCCGTTTTAACATTTGAAGAACAATTTCCTGTGGTGTCTCTGCAAAGCTGCAAATGCCATGTCAGTGACAGCAGGGAGAGCCAGACTGTGTAGATGGAAGGAATGGTCCGGGTTACAAATGACGGAACGAAAGGGGCTCTGTCAGAGAATATGAGATATAAAATAAACCCATACGTTTAACTGAACAGAGGTCATTTCCACTGAGTAGGAGAAAATAACTCCACGTGTTTGCACTAAAAACAAAAGACATTTGAAAATAAAAACTTTGCAAGAGTCATCCCAGGACACAGGTGCATCTTTTCAGAGAACTGTTCAATCATCCTCTGCTCTTTCTGCAGACGCCTCTCAATGCAGCCCGACAAGCGGAGGATTTTGCTCCTCTTCCACCTGCACATCAGCGTGAATTTTCAGGTAAAGAAAGTATTAAAATATCAAAATATTTGTTATTGCTGGATGACACCTCCTTTTATTTTTTACCATTTTTTAAATTTTGCAAGTTTTTACCATTGCAAATTTTGATTTTTTTGAAAGAGTTATAATATTTTCTCATCTTAAATAACTAAATATGTTGGATTTTACCTTTCTTTTGTTTTCAGATAAACCCTAATACTTGCAATTGACACTAAGTGACAACAGATACTCAATACAGTCCCTCAACTATTTGCGTCATATACGATTTTCTAACACATCTAGAATTTTACAAATAGTGTATTTAGTACCAGGTCCTGTGTCTGATGTGAACCAGATCTTGAAACTAAATTTTTTTCAATCTTTTAAGCTATATAGACTTCAGAATTATCATTAATTCTGAATAGACCAGTTGTGATCATTCTGGGCAAACAAACTTTTCAAGTATCACCTATTTTTATTAATAGTACTTAAGAAATTTTGGCAGTATTTTTTAACAAAAATCCGTTAGGATTATAATTCCCAAACATAGGGATGTAATGATTTTTTTTTTTAAAGTTTGCATGCTTTCCTGGTGGACAATATAATTCTCACCTTTGTTGGTATGTGCCTACTACTAATTATATTAAAGTCTGTAAATTTAAAATAATTATTTCAAAGTAAGTATATTGTGAGAGTTATGAATTAGGAAGCACATAGAGATTCAGATATGAATCGTTATGTTACTTTGTATAGTGAAGAAAAATGCAAATTTTTAAAGACTTTTTCTTGTGCAATGCTATTCAGAAGAAAGACATCTAGGTTTAGTTTATATGCACAGCGTGCTTCACCCTCTCCTTGACTATTAAAACCACTAATTAGCAGCTGCTCGATTACTTTAAAAAGTCAAGCTGTGCATGCTGTAGTTAAGGACAGAAGGCACAAGTAAAAGAAAACTAGTAGTAAATCCATTGTTTCCCTTTTGAAGGACAATTGTTTAATAGGATCTTATGTCCTGATTCACTGTCACAATGTGAGCCTGCGTCCTACTAAGAAACTGCAAATTCACAAATACTTGTCAAGCCTAAATATGTTTGCTTTATACCATTAAAAATGTTATTGAAGAACAAAACTGAATTACTAAAATAACATCTATTGGCTGATTATGTGTTAATTAATAAATGTTAGTACAGTACTTAATTTCCCTTTCATTGTTGGCATCATTCTTTGTAAAATTCTGCAGCAAAATAATAAATTCATGTTGAATTTTAGATTTACATACACATGAAATATTTGGGAGAAAATAGTAGAATTGGTTAAATAATCTCTTTACAGCTGATACTTAATAATTATTTTCAAGTATTATTTGCTAAATACTTTTTCAAAGAATTATACTTTTTTAACAATATTTTGATTGTAGAAATAGCATCATTTAATTATGTATGGCAGAAATGAAGAATTACAGTATGTTTATAACAGAATACATTTTGTTGATTTCAACTAGGTCGTATAAAATATTTCCTTTGTCATTTGCTTGTAGGTTCTATAGTTCTTGGAATCATCTATTTTTGCTAGTTTGGAAATGAGAATCAAAATGTTACATACCTAAAATGTATCCAAAACTTTAAATTAGAATCATTTGATAGGAAAATTAAATCCAGACTCTTGAATAAAGCATCTTTTTCACATTTGGCAAATAAGTGACTTTGTCTCACACCCTTTAAAAAATATTTCATTAACATAATTTGGAATAATGCGGACATAAAAGTTGTTTATTGCTTAAAAAATAAAACGCTTACATTTTTATTTCTTAAAGCATAAAACATCAAAAGTAATTCACAGACTAGAGGAAATGTTATTTCAAGAAGTATTTAAATTAGAAAATGTTTGACAGTCTTATGACACCAAAAACAAATAATAATAGAATTAATAAAAAGATTTCCCCAAATCTGTAGTCAGCTATCACTTTTGCACTGATTAAAGTTCTTACAAAATAAGGAGAAAATGACCTTGGGGTGTGTTATCCTACATATGCTATACCATATATTCCGGAATACCTTCACACTCAGCAATTAAGTTCAAAGATATAATTAAGAGGAACAGTAAAGTGTTCTCCTTTTTTTTTCAGGTCTACTGCTTAATTTTTCCTTATTTAACCAACGTATCTCACATTAGCATAAACAGAATTATATCTATTCCCTGGCTCTCCTCTTCCCATGGGGAATGTAAGACTTAAGGGAAATAAACATCAAGCTGCTTCTTTCTTCCCACTGCAACTATTCCACAGCAATTCAGGATATAGATAAATCTACACATGCCTGTGTTGTTTTGAAAAGTTGAATTTAAACATCCATACACAGCTGGTGGAGTATAAACTGCTAAAACCAATGTGGAAAAATAATTTTACTTTACTTGGTAAAGTTGAATATATGCATACTGTATGACCACTCCTGTGTACAATACCATAGTCTGGAGAAACTCCTTCTCCTGTGCACTAGCAGGGCATGTCCAAGTTCATAGCTATCTTGTTCATAATAGGAAAAAAAAATCCTGTAAATAATTCAAAAGTCCAACGACAGTGGATAAGATAAATAAATTCAGGCATACTTATGCACTGGAACATTTTATCGGATGGAAAATCAATGCACTATAGTCATGGGCATCAACGAGGAAGATTTTTAAAAAACAAATATTAAACGAAAAATTAACAGAGGAATACAATATGATTTCAATTTCAAAAACAGGCAAACACACATTGTTTAGGAATACATCCAAATGTAGTAAAATTATAAAGAAAAACAAAGCAATGATTAGCATGAAATTCAGAGCAGAGACTACTCCTAGGAATGAGGGAAAGGGATGCAAAGGCAGAAGAGTGTACACTCAGGTGACTTCAAAGGTGCCTGTAATGTTATGTTTCTCAAGCTGGGTGGTGGGTACATAGGGCTCAGTTTTTTGTTTCTTTGGTTCTTGTTTTTCATAACGGCACTTGGGTTTTGAAATTTGCATTTGCACTATATTTTACAGTGAAACAAAGAAAATAAGGAGAAAAGAAATTAAAGTTAGTCACAAAGCTAGTTACTAGCAAATTGCTAGTAACATTCTAATTGGTTTCAAAGTAGCCTATTGACTAACTTTTTGTCTTCCCCCAACCAATAAACAAGCAAACATGCAAAAAAAAAAAAAGTGTGTGTATGTTAAAGCGCAGAGTAAACCAAGGGAGGTATTCGTCCTAACGTACGGAGAACTAAATCTGAATCTGTCAAGAGCTGACTTACAACACAAATGAGACTTTGGGGCAGTAGTTCTCAACAGAATTACAGTGGATTTCAGCCAAGAAAAGGGAGGAAGAAGCTGAGAGCTGACGATACATACGGAGGATAAGTGTCAGAACAGTGGTGGGGGAGAGTTTGAAAAAGCTGTAAAGAGCAAGATTCCCTTCCTCCTTCTCTCCTTCATCTCCACCGATTCCCACTCTCACCCACTAAACTGATCTGAGGACAACTGTAAACATATGCTCATTGACATTTTTTTCTTTCAAATTGAAGAGGCCAATCATCACATTCATTTACACCTTGAACAATTATTTATTGAGCACCTACAATGTGCCAGGTAACGACTTTCCAAATAAGGCAGCGAACAAAATAAACCAAAACCCAAAATTCAAAAAATTCAAAGACATCTCAAAAAAGTAGAAGCCACTTAACTGATAGGATTGACACCATTTGTTAATCTGTTCATGGAAAAACATTTATTTGCTTGAAATTAAAATACTTTATACACATACATAGACATATTTCATTCGCTAATCTTGTGATAGTCTAGTCCTTTTCCTTGAGTATAAGCCCATTGATTGGAATGCTACATCATCTCTCTTGCCTAAGACATTCATACAATGCATTGTGTACACTTTCCAGGTTCAGTTTCTTTCAAATGGAACAAGAACTTAAGACAGATCAAAAGTTACAGTTAAAGACACTTTAGCTGAGAACAGACTTTTTTGGGTTTTGTCATTTTTTTCTCCCAGCCTTAATCTTTCATAACTGGTAATTTCATCACTTGCCTTTCATGGAGCATTCTAAAACATTTGATTTAGTTTCCCCAGAAATAACTATTTTCTTTTCAAATTTATCCTGTTTCTATTCGCGTAACTTTTAATTTAATTTAAATTATGTAAATTAGGGGGCCATCCCCCTTGCGTAGTGGTTAAGATCCCCCACTCCACTTCTACAGCCGAGGTTTGCCAGTTCAGATCCCAGCAGGAACCTACACACAGCTGATCAAG
This sequence comes from Equus asinus, assembly GCF_041296235.1. NCBI lineage: Eukaryota > Metazoa > Chordata > Mammalia > Perissodactyla > Equidae > Equus > Equus asinus. The sequence goes on from NC_091800.1 coordinate 65,787,859, forward strand.
CCATGCTGTGGCAGCAACCCACATAGAAGGACCTACAACTAGGATATACAACTATGTACTGGGGCTTTGATGAGAAAATATATATATATATATAAATTAAAATAACTGTAACTGACATAATAGGTTTGGGAACTGACATCATTTTGGATTCAAACACTCAGATTGTTGATAAGCACACAACTCAGCTGCTGGAAGCAAAGATGAGCCAGCTCACCTACAGAGAGGAACCCACTAGCCTTAAACATTCAGTGTCTTTGGCATCAGTCAGTATACTCACGAAGGAAATGGAGAAGTTCTGTTAACCCAGCATCAGTTAAGGGGAAGCGGGTTAAGAGAATGCATACTATCAAATCGACATCAGCAACAAAAACAACAACGGGTTGTGAGCAAGGGAACACCCATTCTGGAAAATACTGTGGAAAGAAGGCTCCTATGCGGAAGATTTTAACCTCTAAGATCTAATTGATATGCAGTTTGGGGGATTTAAATTCTGCCCTAAAACCTGGTGGTTTTCAGTCTGTGAATCAGTTTAACAGGTGCAAAATCCCCAGGACATTCCTATCCTACCGCTACCACATAGTATTAAAAGAAGAAGAACCACAAAAACTAATACAGAAAACACTGATTAGAATTAGTGAGAATGGCGCTGTTTCTGATGAGTCCCCAAAGAAGAGTAGATGGCTTTGATTAGCTACTGAAAAAATAAATGTCAGAAACCTATTGGCATCACCCTATTAAAGACGGTACACGGAAGAGTGAAAACGCACATGGTTCTAGACCCCACTCTGAAAACCGAGATGAGAGCCAAATGATAGCTACCTGATGCTTTTTTTGTGCAAATACGGACCCCAAACCAAGATACAGACTTGACACCAGGGGTTGGCAACACAGCAAAAAGGGACCCGAGCAACCCAGCGGATGTGGGAGAGGAAGGGCTCCCAGCTCCCCCAGTTAGGGGACAAACATTCTCTCCTACTGATGGGAGGAGCCAGGGTGGGATCCTCCCAGGCTAGCTGCCAACCAGAGCTAGAGGCGATGCACCTGCGCCCACCGGTTTTGCGATGTTTCTAGAAAGAAGTTGCTTTGAAACTGCTAAAGAATAAAAACATAAAAATGCAAAAACAAAATAATAGAAATGAGTACATTGTAATAAATTTTAAAAATAAATCCATATAAAAGTGGGGGGAGAAAAACGAGCCTGGGATGTGCCCCACCTTCCCCCCCAATAATAGGTGGTCAGGATTGGGTAGAAAGGAGAGTGTCTAAGGGCCCAAGGCCAAGCCCCCCTGGGACCCCACGGCGAAGGACGCGGTGCAGCCTAGGCCAAGAAGGTCAGGGACCGCGCCTACCTCAAGGTCCAGCTCTTCCCCAGTAAAATGGCATCTGGGACCTTGAATTCTATGACTGTCCCACCTGCCAGCCTCGCCTCTGGGAATCTGCAAGCCCCACTCCTCCCGCCAGCGCCTGGGGACTGAAGTCTCGAGGACCCTGGACGGGTCGCAGCAGCGTGCTGGGCCCACACACACAGCCCTCAGGCCACCCAGATTTTCAGCTCTCAGTTTGAACTAGGCGGCCTCCCTGACCCCTCCCACCCCTCCCACCCCTCCCTCCTCGCTGAACCTTCTCTCACTGACCTACTTTGGATTGTTGAAATGTTCTTCCAGTTGCTCCTGAAGCACCGGAACCCAGGTTTTTTTCCCCAAGCATATAGATTCCTTTCACTAGTCCTCCTCTTCGGGTCCTTTCCCACCCACCCTATGTACACACGCCCTTATTCACACACCTCACCTTGCAGGCCATTTCTCTGAGGGTGTTCGTAGAACTGTTTGCAAAACTAATCTTGATTTTGTCTTTTATTTTTTCCTCAGGAGGTTGAAATGCAGTGGTATTCACCATAAATATAAGGAGAAGAATGCTACCTATGGACTGTATCGCCCGCCACTAGGCCCATGTCCAGAGGGAGCAGAGTTTCTGTTGCTTTCCTCAGACAGCTGTGAGCAGGCTGCCACCGGCCAGTTGAACTCTAATTTAAAATGGAAACTTCTCCATAACACACCTGCCATCAGATGTGTGCAACAGACTACCTTTGTTTTGACTGATCTGGTGATTTCCTCCCTGAACTTTTAAAAGTGTTGAATGGCATAGAGTTCTGTTTTCATTTGAAATAAATTTTAAAATAATTGAGTTTTAAGAATTTCACAACATTCAGTGGAATAACTGGAGACATACTTGTGTTGAGGTGAAATTAAGGTTTGGGGGAAAAAATTAGTTTGGGAACTACTGGTGCACAATCCTAGGCATTTGGATTTCAGTCCTGTCTTTTATTTATTTATGTTTTTAATTTGTACTTGAATTTTACGCATTTAATAAAAACAAATGCCACTCCCTAAACATCACCATTATTGTCCTTTCAAAAAGTGCATTTTAATCCCACAGAAATAAGAAGGCTGTAACTCACATTAAAGTCTAAAACAGTGAATTGATTGAATTCAAACCCTACAAAAAACTCACAGATGTTATGCATAGTTCCTTATTTTTGCCCTTCCTCAGTGTAAACTTTGGCATGGAATGGCATCAGTGTGATGGCTGGAATTTATGAGCCACATCGTCCTAAATCATTTGTTTGCTAAATACGTAAACCAAGATGCTCTGGGATGCTTGCTTACAACATTGCTCTCATCCACTAGCCAACCTCACTGAGGAGAAATCTCTCTTTTCCTCCTTCCTAGATATAGGCAATTATGCTAATCATGAAGAGAAGACAAGCTTGATTAGGCTATTTTCAGACGTATCTTCTTCAGTCTGCCTTATGAAGGATGTACAATTAAGAGGAAAAGAATATTTATGGGAAATTGCTGGTAGGATGCTATTGCAGCACCATTCTCCATAATGGCGATTTCTGGTTTGGAATACAGAAGAATGAACATCGAGGCAGCGTGGCTTTTGGGCAGTGCAAGTGGAGAGGAAAAGGACTTGTCTCTGGGACATTTCAACAGCAATCTGTGTGTTCAGCAGAGAAAGTTGACTAGAGACCTGTCAATATACTAACCCACCCGTACAGTAGGGATGCATGTAATAAATGATTCATTTCGAGATTTCTTTGTGCATGTTGACTTCATGAACTGATTTATTAAAATTAGTACATCATAATGAAATCAGCCAGGTTTGGGTTTGATTCTTGGCTCCACCACTTGATTGTGCTAGGAACTTGAATAAGTTCTGTCACTTCTCTGAGCCACAGTTTCATCTTGTAAAACAGTGATAATCTCTATTTTACTAATTCCATGTAGGAAGTAAAACTATTAACTGTCATGTGAAAGGATATTTTCTTGATGTGAACATATTTGTGAAAATTTCTATGCATATTTATGCAATGAATTAGATAATTATGAACATTAGGAAAGATGAAGCACATCTTTCATGTGCTTATAATGTTCCTATAAACATTAGGAAGATAAAGGAACTGCAGTACTTCCTGACTTCCCTTTATGTTTTGGGGGGAAGATGAGGAAGGAAGGCTACTGGTTGTACCTTTTACACCAGAATAACCACTCCAGAGGGTGTGGCCAAATGCACACATCCACAGATTGCAATCCTCTTCTGTTTCCTCTGGCTTCACCTGATCTATCTGTTCTGAGGTGATCATTTAAGGAAAGGTCATGGAAAAGGCCAGTCTCCACGCCTGTCAGAAACAACACTGCTTGCTAAGCATTATCAGGACTTTCCGCGGTCTTAATGGAGCCAAAATGGAGATGGTGGCAAGAAGATGTGGGTTTCAACAGCAGCCACGACAACCACATCCTTTACTAGAGAGGCAGTGACATGTGGAGGCTTGGAGCAGCGACGCTACAGCCAGACTGCCTGAATGTGAATCCTGGCTCCACCATTTACTATGTGACTTCAGAGAAGTTAGTTAACCTATTTGTGCCTCAGTTTCCTCCTCTATAAAATGGGGACCATCACAATACTGGGAACTACTTCAGAAAATTTTTATGAAGATTAAATGAGTTAATATCTGTAAAGCATCTATAAAAATGTAAGCACTATGTGAATATTTGATAGCGAATCTTAGAAAGTTACACTTCTAAGAAGGCTGTGTAATGATAGAGTGAATGAATAAGCATCCTTCACCTAATTGCCAAGGTTGTTTTTGTTTTGCTTTCTTTCGTTTCGGCATTAGCATTGGGTTAGTTCTTTTTTATTCCCAGGAGAACTATGTAACCGAAAGAAAGCCTCAATCAATTATTAACCTAGCCTCCATTCAGTCTGGTTTTTCCACTGATTTCTAACAAGTTTCTTATCTAAGATTGGAAATCATCGGTAAGTGTGGTGTTCGAGTATAGTTATTTTACATATGAATGGTGCTCTCTTTATCAATATTGCCCACAACCGACTGAGGATGTGTGTGGGTCCAGAGAGATGCCTCCTCACCTTGAAAGCTTACTGATGTGCTTACTGAACATATAATATGATTCACTCTTTCCTCCTTACTTACACCCAGGCCAGTAGAGTTTGGAATGAATTAAAAACATAGAAGTCTATTGATGGTAACTATACTCATCCTTTTATGAAAGCATAGGCCTGATCATTTCCCTCCCTCCATTAGCATCCAAAGCTGTTCAAAATCTCCTTCATGTTTCTATCTATTTTGGTAGACTGCAGAACAATGGTTAATCAAACTTTGCCAAGACATACAAGAAAAAGTCCACCTGCTTGGATCATCCCCATGAGCCCACATCCATATTTTTTTATAGACTTCAGTATAAAAAAGACAAATAAAACAGGTTATGTACAATTCCAGGCAAGCTGATAGCTCCTCTACCATTCTCTCTTAACACTCGGTAGCCACCAGAGAAAAAAAGGAAAATGTAGGGTATCCAGAGTATCCAAAATTTTATTTTGCCCATTTAAGAATATTAACAAAAAAATTGCCATCATCTTAATTTCCAAAAAAAAGAAAAACAATAAAATGGACATATTTAAGAATAAATACAGTCCTTAACATGGAAAGCATTTAGGATTTTTAAAATAACTACATTGTCCTTATTTTCCTCTTTTCATCATGGGTTAGTGAGCCGTGTATCATCTGTTGAGACCTGTGTGGAAAAATGCTGCTGTAGATCATGTTGTCTATAATAAACTTGTCTTAATCCATTCAAATTACATATGGTAATTTATGGAAAAAATATCACAGACTTAAACAACATAGGCTTTAACAACAAAGATTTATTTCTCACACTTCTGGAGGCTGGAAAGTCCAAGATCAAGGTGCTGGCAGATTCCATGTCTGGAGAGAGCCCACTTCCTGATTCATAGACTGCCATCTTCTGGCTGTTTCTAATGGTGCAAGAGGTAGAGAACTCTCCAGGGTCTCTTTCTATAAGGGCACTTATCCCATTCATGAGGGCTCCACCCTCATGACCTAAGGACCTCCCAAAGGCCCCACCTCTTAATACCATCACATTGGGGGTTAGGACTTCAACATATGAATTTTGGGGAACACAAACATTCAGTCCATAACAACAGTTTCAGCACATACAGCCCCATACCTTCTGAGCACTCCATTTCATCCCTTCACCTGGAGTATACCAGATCTTACAAACTGACCTCAGTTTTAGGAAATGGTACAAGGAATTAGACTTTATTATAAACCCAAGTCAATCTAACTTCCTTTGAAACCACATATTGCAAACAAACTTGCTAAATGCCACAGTAATCAGTGTTTTACTTTGCATGCTTGGAATTAGGCTTCAAAAAATGTGACACGTAAATTAGCAACTTGATGCAAATAGTGTGTATTAATATACAAACAAATGCAAAATGGTTAACTTGCATTCTAATTGTGTTAACATTACATACTTTAAACATATTAACATAAAACACTTAAGTGTGCATTTTATTCTGAAATCTCTTAGATAGAAGACCAAGGCCTTTTCTTTGAGTATAGTTTCACTGATTAAAATTGTATTGATCAGATCCTGTCCTTCACATATAAACCATATTCCAATGTATCTTCTGAGATTTCTAATATTGGTTTCTGTAAAAATGGGGAAGAAAGTAAAACATTAGCAAAATAATATGAGAATCTTTATAGATTTGGCTTGTTTTCTTCATAATCTTTTACAGTTTTTCATGCACATCTAAGTTAACAGTGTTTTTTTTTAATCATATGGTCTGTAGGCAGTCTTTCTAAGGCATTCAACTTAGTTTTCCTAGAAACAACTTTCCCTTTCAATCCTTATTTCATTAGTTTATGTAATATTTAATGCAATCGCATAATTACAGTAACAACTACCATAAATCGATTTGGAAACAAACACAACTGATTTTTGGCAAGCCCCCAGCTCTGACTTGTGGGAGCAGAAATGTAGAACTAACTGGAAGGAAGCCTACTAACTCTAGTGAACACTCTGTGGCCTTGGGTCAGTATTTTTTTACAGAGGAAAGAGAGAGCTTTGATTAATATATTGAGTATAAGAAAACACATGTGTGAGTTAACTATTTTCTCATTTAATTTCATTAACTACTAGAAAAACTAATCACGAATAGAATACTAACATTTTAGCATTGTCACATCATTAAATGACACAGAGAAAGTTATAATAATGAAATTCTTCACAAAAATAATTTTTTAGAACAAAATTGTATCTAGAATATCTTGGCTTAAAAAAAAAGAGTCTATAGGTCTGGATCTGCAATATTGGATCTATCCTATTCCCTACCCAAATTTTCGAGCTGACCATAGACAAGCCGCAACATAGACAAATTTTGTTTCATCCGTTTTGCCCTCTATATGACCTCTTTCAAAAACTCATTATTTTTATCACCTTTTCTCACTTACTACTTCTTTCAATCCCATAATAAATATTTTAAGATGCTTCCTAGCTGATCAAGTGCCCTTGATATTTGGCATCCAAAATTCTCCCTGCTCAAAGTGCTCCCACATCCAAACTTAGCTATTCTCTGTTGTAGTCCTTCAGATTCTGTTTTTGCCAAATCAATAGGCTAATAGTTATCAAGGTATATCAATATGAATATAGTAATGGGGTTAATAAAATGAATGTCTAACATATGCTCATGAGTTCTAGGATCACATATGGATTTTAGTAGGAAGTTTACGGAGATAATCTCTCACCCAAAAAAGGTGTGACTAATGGTAGGGATTTTAGTAGATGCTATGGAAGACTTCAGAGTCAGTAGAAAATTTTCAGTGATTGTACTTTTTAACCCTCTTTACAAACTAATACTATGGAAGCCACTGAATCATTCCAGTCGTTAGGGCTGACTCTTGATTCCCTGCGCCAAAGACGTACATAAAACTATCTCTACTAAAGAAGCAGGGCAAATTCACATGCTGCATCTAAAACTCAAAAACTCTTTTATTTTATTTTGATCCAGAAAGTCAGTCTGTGTGTGAGTGTGTGTGTGTGTGTATTTTTGGCATGCTTGTTAAAGTATAAGTTTCCGATGGAAAAGGAGCACGCTATATATAATTTCTGGAGGAGTACTGATCTCATTTTAGGTCCAGCCAAAGAAGTTATTCTTAATAGAAAAGCTGGAGTCACACCCTTATTAACAGGCACCTAGGCAACTATAACCCACAAGCCACTGGCACCGTATTTCCCCCAAGAGCTAGAGGCAAAAATTGAAGCAAACAAAACCTAAAAATGTAAAGCTCTCCACTCCTACACAGTTTGGCTGAAATTTTTCCTTCCCCATCCCTCTCTCCCCCAAACTCCATAAATCAGGGGTAGGAAACCTTCAGTTTCAGGCCATGCCAGTTTATAGCAAGTACAGTTAAATCTTTGTTATTTTGATCGTACAGTCTAGGCTAATGAACAGTAGTACACGTCTCATCCCATTTATTCAGTCATTCTCAAGTATTTCTGAAGCTTTCTGTCTTCTTCCTTTGGCTTTCAAGTTATATGAGCCACACTTCTAATCTAAGGGGAAAAAAAACAATTCCACAAATTCTAACGGAGACAATGTTACTTTTACAAGTTTATCATTACCTCTTTAAAAGGAATTACTTTTAAAAGTTCTTTTCAATTGTTCAATTATTTTTAATAAAATAATTTATTACATCTCCTTGCACTATCAAACAGGATTTATTTTTTAAATATTTGTCATTTTCCTTGATCCGTCATAAAATTATAATTAAACAAGCATGCCAAAAATATGCACGTGCGTATATATACAGGCTTTCTGGATCAAAATAAAATAAAGGATTTTTCTAGTTGTAAAGGTAATTCCTGAATTTGCTCTGCTTCTTTGGTGAGATGGCTTTCTGGTGTGTGTTCCATGCAAGGAATTAGGAGTCAGCCCTAATGATTAGGTGCCTACCAAAGTACGCTTCTGAACTGTCATAGTTTCTACAGTTTTGAAGCCTTAGAGAAAGATTATATGTTTCCTTCAGTGTAAACCACTAAAGGGAATTATAAAATTGACATTTTCTAAAGCCTCTTTTAAAATGTATTGACACTGTGGTTGATGGCCTGCATTACTAATGGTTTGTAACCAAGATTTGCAAAGACTACGGATTATATACACAGTTCATTTTAGAAGACTATTTAAAGGCTTTTGGTTGGTAAAAGTGCTATGTTTCTAAAAATACTTAATTAGAGGGTCTACCAATACAAAGAGGCAAGTTAAAGAGTTCCATTGATCGAGATTCCTGCATCCTATCAGGGTCAGCCTGTCTCGGATTGTTTCATTGCATAAATAGATTAATCCTTGGAAAATCAGAGGATCACAGCCAATGGGACAACACGGTATGTAATTATGCCAATTAACTGAGGTGTTACCATTTTTCTGTACCTAATATGAGTAAGAATAAATTAACGTCTCCCAGAATGAGGCTAGAATCTTAGAAACAGTAGTCTTTTTCTTTCATGCACACATATATATACCACTTAAAAAGAAATGAATTTAAGAAGATTTAACTTAAATAACACTTAGAATTTTTGTTCTCTGTGTTGTTTTTCTTTCATGTGCCTTTTTCTGTTCCCAATTTGGCAGAGGGAGGGGCTGGTGCAAAGGGTGTTAGGGAGACTGGAGTGGAAATGACTTTGAGTAAAACAAAATTGGAATTAAGAAAAAGATGGATCAAAGAAACTGAATCTTTGGGTTGTGAAGAAACTGAAAAAAGATGGCTGCCTTACAGACTGTATATTTGAGCAGGGAGAGGCAGAAAGTAAACAATAAAGATAACAAGAAAGTAAATTAAATTGAATATTGTAAGATAAGTGCTAAGAAAAAAAATAGAACAAGAAAAGGTTGGGGAGATTTGCAGTTTTAAATGGATTCAACAAAGAACAAGGAAAAACAATACTTGCCTCCAATTCTTGGGGTGGGGGTAGGGGGGTTAGGAGACACATCCAGCAAAAGAGCCTTAAGAGATTTTTGGATGAGTCCTTGCTCTTAAATAAATAAGGAGAGAAATCAGCATTCCCTGCCCTCCTCCTGCCTTCCCTTCGCCCGTCCAGCAAAAGCTGGCAACTCTCTTAACCTCAGTTCTCAGTACAAATAATGCTGCAATGGTACAAGCATACCAGTGAAGATCCACTTTTTGCATATTTATTTCAAAAATATATAGACACATACAAAGAAACCCTCTATCCAGCATTTTCTCACTGCAAGGCTTTGTGTTGGCTATTTTCCCGTACAATACTTATACACATGTCCATTCTACGGATATTTCTCCTTGAAAACAAGCTCTCTGTGTTATACATTTCTGCATCTTACTCAAGGATTATTTGTTGACTGAATAAATGAATGAATTCATTTATTCATTATTGAACATTGGATTTGGCTGAAGGAAAAAAAAGAAAAAACTTGTTCTCTCATGCTTCAAAGGAGGCAATGTCAAGTTCAATTTAGAGCAAATATATCAATTTAGAGGCAATTTGGAAGTTATTTTTCATTCCCATAAATCTTAAACCAGGGAGAAAAGACTTAGGAAGAAAATAAGTTTCTCCTCCCCTTTGTACTAATTGCATGACTAGGTTCAAATACATTATTTATCTTGCTTCATGAACACACAACCTAACTAGTTCTGTATGTCCTGCATGTATGCATATGTGTGTGGTTATGTAGAAAAGTCTATGTAGAGAGATTTTTAGGTACTATGATAGTAAAATGGCTACTTTTATGGTGAAAAAACTACTACAACTTCAATTATAATTTACTCCTAAAATAGATGTTTTGAGAATCTGACTCAATATGTGAAACAACATAATTTAGAATCTTTTCAACAATAGAAAGAATCTAGACATTGGCAGATAATCTTATCACAATATATTTTAACTTTATATTACTGTTAATAATAACAATAGCTAATGTTTATTGAGTCCTTGTGTACTATTTATGACCTTCAAACATTCACATATATCTCACTTAATTTTTAAAAACAACCCAATAAATTATATATTATTAATATTCTTATTTTAAAGATGAGGAAATTGAGAAGTAGAAGGTTATCCATGATTACAGGCTAGTGAACAGAACTGTTTGGACACCACACAGGTCTTCATTGCTCTAAATTCCATTCTTTACACATTGGTATACGTTATTCCTACTTTAACAAATAGTTTTCGAAATATCAAATGTTTATGGACCACCTGAGAAGGCTGTGAAATGCCTTTGGGACTTCAGGAGAAGTTCAAAGGGATTACTTAATCTATATCATACTCAATTTTCTGCTGTCTAGAATTGGCAATATGAGAATAATTCTGACTTTTATCCCTTCTTCTAGCAATCAGAGCAATGGCAACTTTGATATTCATTAAATCTTTGTTGGATTGAAGAAAGTGAGATTTTTTTTTAACGGGTATAGTTTTTCTTATTTCTTTTAAAGATTTACCGAAGGAGGATTTGGTGCCTTGGAAATGTTCAGATTTAAATTATTTAATTTTTCTTCAATACATTGACCAATTCCTAATGACTAGTAATACCATAAAAAATTAACAACACTGTTCTGCCTAGCTTGGCAGTTTTTAGGTAACAAAAACACAGGATATTCCTAAGCAGTCAAAAAGAAAATGAAAAAGATGCGGAGTGTTTTAAATTTCTAAATCTAGTTGAGTTGACATTGTTTGAATGTACTCTAAAATATACCAAATGTGATGGCACATCTATAAAGTAACTCTAAAACACAGCAGTTAATCTTGTCTGAGAAGATTGAAAGAAGCCAGAGAGGGTACTGCCTCCAGGATCAGGCAAAGAGGCAGCACACACAGAGAGCTCTGGAAAAGGTGGCCCTTAGTGGTTTGTCTTAGATTCCACCCGCGATTAGTTTCTTATTGCTCTATCAGTCTAACCTTTACTTACCTGCTCTTTCTTATTGATTCGGGACTGCCAGTGGTCAATATACTCCCTGGAAAAGGAAATATTTAAGAAACTCCTTGTTAAGACAGAATTTTGTCGCCATTTCAGTTTTACCAGGTAGTGTTTTGGTTACAGGTGCTCTGCATTGACTTTTTTCTTGCTAAATCCTCACCTGCCTTTCATAGGTCCACAGGGAACTGCTGAGGTTTTTGGGGAGGGGGGAGGCATGGCAGGGTGGGGGCGGTCTCTTCTAATCCTAATATCTTCTTTGCATTTCCCATGTTCCCAATTTGATAAACTAGATACCATATTCACAGATAATGATTACTGATCATTTGATTGTTCTCATGCAGGCAAATCCACACGTGGTTATCACTATCAGTTATATCAGCTTCCCAAATTATAGCATGTGATCACTTACCTTCAGAAACACATACACGTGAATCAATGGTTATATTAATATTCTATTCAGTTGTTTAATAGTCAAAATACAATCTGCTATAATCTGTTAAATCTCTTTCTGAGTTCCAGTCAAAGGTTGATCTGCTAGAAACACCAATTTCTATCCCACATCTAGTTAGGTTTTATGTCAGGGATATGTGATCCAGTATGTATTTCCCAGGAAATTGGATGTATCAACCTCTATCTAGCCCACAGCTGAACTTCCCCACTTGCCCATCTGTAAGGAATATTAGATATCAGAGAATGATATCTAATGACTCATTGACAATGGAAGAAGGCAGTGTCCAATGGGCTTTAAAACAGTGAAGTTTCATCTGGAGCCACAGATACTCTGGGAATCACTGAGCTATCCTAGATTAAATGTGTCCTCCCATTCATGATACCAGTGCTGATTCAGCGCCTCATCTCTCTTTCTGTTTCTGTGATCCTGAATCAGCTGGTTAACCACCATCAACCTCTCCTGCTTATATCGTTCTGCCTCCTTGCCATTTTGATCACTCCATTCTAGCCATTATCAATATTTTATCCCTTGGTCCCAATTCACTTCTGATTTTGTAGCTCAAAAGCCTAATAATCCTGACAGAGTCTAGCATCAGCATCTCCACTCTTTCTTAATCCTGCCTGGTCTCCCAATCTCTAGCCTCTCACTGGTTCCTATGAAGACTTCAGTTATGTCCCTTTGTCTAGTGCTACATAAGTGTAAATAAAAACAAAAAAGTCCGTCTCTCTTTTCAGATAGAATTACAAGACTTAATTATTAAATATGTCTCTAAGGATACATTCATAAAATACAAATTACATTCTGTATAATTTCTGTATATATGTATAACCAAGTATAAACGTTGACATATGACAATATAAAATGCTTTCACGTTTGTGATGTCTACAGATGTGGAAAATATAAACCTTAAATCCATTAGATTGTGTGGTAATTAAAATTGGCATAATAAACATAGCTTGTTGGGGAAAAAATGATTTTTTTCCACATGATTCTGCAGATAGGACTCTCATTCATTAATTAATTCGACAAATAATTTTTGAGCACATACTCTGTCGCAATTATTTTAGATGGACATACATGAGACTTCGAAATAGCTCATTCTTTTTGCTACTATTAGGCGCTAACCTTGAACACTGGATGTTGAAATAACCAGCTGCTATAGCTAATGTTAGATGTGGATCTAAACAATGCCTGTTGGGACAGCCAGCTCACCCAGATAATGTATGACGTTAGTCATCTCTTAAACATTCAATATTGAAAAAGAGGATTCTCTTGGCGAATGTTAGAGGTTAGTCTTTTCTTGAATATTGGATATTGTAAAAGCCAGCTCTTCTGAGTTTCTTAAATATTACCTGTGACTGATTTGTCTGTCCTATGCCTGACTCTCTAGCTGCAACTAGCTCATCTACCCATAATCATTCAGGGAACATACAAAAGTGAGTAACAGACAATACACAGGAATTTAACCACATCATCCTTCTGTGTGTCTCATTAATCCCTGCTCTTCTGTTTGCCTTGGGTGCTGACACTGATTACTCCCTCCTTGTTGTTATTGCTGTCCATATTGTTTTGAAATTGAAAGATAATATACGTAGAATAAAGGGCATAAAATACACTAATCAAAACTGTGTAATGATGATTTTTTTTTACACCCATGTAACCATCCCTTAGATCAAAACTACAGAATAATTCCAGCACCCACTTCCTAAACTATTTTCCACACCCCATTCTCACAATGCCCATCTGATCTCTCCTTATTTTGATATCCTGTGTGGACTTTTATGGCTCATAAACTTCAGCTTCCCACATACCTTCCTATCTTGACTTGGCTTTAAACATTCTCCTGGCTTAATTTTACCTGGAGCTCCCAATAACAGCTACCATGACCTCCCAGCCAGAGAAGGAGAACAAACAATTTGCTCTAAAAATTTTACAAGCAAATTTTAACACTGGACACATCAAAGTATGTACGGCTAAATCTAATATCATTTGCTATTAAAATTATACCCACATAATTTTGGGAAATTCCTATAAACAAATGTGTCAGGCATAACCGGTCTTCCTACCACCACAATGCCATCATGCACACATTTTCAGAAAACAAAGAAAATCATTCACATTCTCAAGGATGATTTCTGAGGCTCAAGTGAATACTGAGTTCTCTTTGAACGATTGTAGTGTAGAGCCCCCAGACACTCTCCATAAGGTTTGTAATTGGCCCTTACACTTTTATCTTTTCAAACACAGAAATGTCATCTTTTGCTCCAATTCAGTTTTGGTTGTACCTGGCCAAAACTTTGTAATATAGTTCCTTGTTTTGAACAATGATATGTGAAAAATAAGCTAATATATTGAAATGTACTGCCTGTATATGAAAAAGCCTTCATCAACTGGCATGTAGGGGAGCAAGGGTGCATTGGTTTGCAAGATTTTTCAAAAATGTATCCCCTTTCTTGGAAGTCTCATGTAAATAATACTTCCGTGTTTTTATAATTGTACCTGTTTATCTATTCATTAGGCACTTATAGAAAAAGAGCAAGTGAACATTACTAATCTTCAATCTAAATACGTTGTCATCCAACCTCTAAAGTAAGTTCAGAAAAGCAAATTATTTACTTACAATTATAATTCACATAACCAATTAAAATTTACATAAAATAATTTTTCATCACCTTGATATACAAAGAAAGTATTAGGCCTGAAAGTTAAGGTAAATATAGGTACTCAAATGTAGTTTTGTAAAATAATAAGACAATTGTGAAATCTGTGTTATTTTAACCAATCTTAAAGAGGTAATGATATAATCAATATCTTAAGTTGTTTCTGGAACTATTAGCTAGCAAAATAGACCTAGATGGTAGGCTGAATCAACTTGTTTCCCCTTATATAAATTGAGGTTAAAGTCTATATTTGAAAGCAAGAATACAAAGAAAACCTAAGAAACTTTTAGGAAATTAAATAAAATTGATTAAAAGCATTAGCATTTGGTAATTACTCCCACCTGGGACCTGTCTTCTTGTTGTTTGTCTTTTATTATTTTTTAAATTTAGTGATGACCTCTATCTACTCCTTTCTCACAGCTAAGTGATCGAGAAAAATAAACTCAACTTATATCTAAATATGTCTGCTTGAGAGAATTTTTTCAAATACAACACAATCTGTGCTTGGAATTATTTTCCATTGTTCGGTAGATTTATTAGTTAAATTAAACTGCAACCCCAGATAGCAAAAATATAACAACACTCTACAGTGTCCAATGTGCCTTGTAAACCAAGGTAGCTACAGATAATGTACGTGTTTTTCAAAATTATTTCTGAAGGTTTTGTCTTCTTTTTGAAACTTTATGCTCACAACTCTTTGGTGAAGGATTTGGAATATCTTGGGTCAGTTTCTCATGGTTTTTCTGTGTGTATTAGTAACGCACATATGCAATATGGGTGGACACCAGCACAAGCACCTATCAAGAGTAACCAGCTAAAGGTACTGAGTAGTCAAACACTTTTATCTAATGCAAGAACTAAGTACCACAGCTTGTTAGTTCTTATTTAACTCAAGCATGACCTGGGAATTTTTTTAAATGATGTTCAGGTCCCACTTTTGACCAAATAAATTAGAATATCTGCAACTAAGGGCCAGAATTTGCATGTTTTAAAGGCTCCTTGCATGATTGTGAATTACAGCCAAGTTAGAACCACTGAATTAAGTTAGGAACAAGAAATTAAAAATAAGCTTCTTCTAATTTTGATGTTGCATGCTTCTAGTAAAAGCAAGTGAAATATTTTATTATAATATACTATAATGATACATTACCTTAAATGTTTAATTAAAAATGTTTGAAATTTGTTTTCTAAAAGCCATATAATTTCAAATATATCAATAAACCTCAATGCATACTGAATTTCTTTAAGGGTAGAAACTGTCTCTTATTGTGACAAATAGTACCTAGTATGTCTAGTTTTCTTAATTAAATAATCATCAGTTACTCCCATCTGGTTTACAGAGTACCACAGTGACAATATCAAAGATACAAAAAAAAGGACTTTCTTCAAATTGCTTCTTTATTCAAAACCACACACTTATCTTTCCCTCTATAGTTTATGATTTCTTAATTTCAAAACCATAGATGGGATTATCAGGTTAAATGCTCATGGTCTTTATGTTCACTATAAATTTACTGTCATTAACAGCACCTTGGAATGTCACTTGTGGTGAATAATCTATATATTCACGTCATGTGTGATTATCAAATAATATACACAAAGTACAAATGTTCTAAATTCTTAACTAAGCAAATAAAATAACCTGACATCAGTGGAATTATTTTATTAGACATTGGAAGGAATAATATAAACAAATAAAAGCCTGAAGACTTGAATCTTTTGGCTTATTTGTGAAAGATCATGGTAATCAGTAATATTCTGTCATTCTTGAACTTGTCATAAGCATAGACTCTGTCTTATTCCGTTATAACTCTGACCAGTGCCAGAAGAATAGCAGACACTTAAAAGATGATTACTTGAATACTTTAAAAAGCCTAAATATATAACATAATTAATATGGTAGGACTAGACTATGTGGTTTCAGACATTTACAAGTATATATTGTAAAAAATCCAAAGTTCATCACTGAATTTGTGTCATTGATTACTATT
This sequence comes from Equus asinus, assembly GCF_041296235.1. Classification (NCBI taxonomy): domain Eukaryota; kingdom Metazoa; phylum Chordata; class Mammalia; order Perissodactyla; family Equidae; genus Equus; species Equus asinus. The sequence goes on from NC_091800.1 coordinate 65,804,298, forward strand.
TGCATTATAAAAAAAAGAGTTCAAAATGTTCTCAATTTACAACCAGCTAATTTTCCAAGGTCAAAGTGGTGTTTAAATTTATTTCCCTTTCTAACAAAATTCAAATACTGGGAGGAAATAATGAATAACTATAGGAATCTATGTTAAAAATGCCAAATTTCCAAAATACAAAATATACTTAATTGCAACAGCAAGCATAGGCTATCTCTGAATTACTATTTAAATTAGTATATGGATTTAGGTTTAAAATAACACTGATAGTTGTTATTTGTCTTTGATTCCTGTATCATTCTTAAGTTTTCATATCTATAATGTCAATGTGATTATCGCTTCATTAGTTTCTTGAAATCCTATAATTATGCCACAAAACAAGAATATTTTAACTGAATTTATCCATCAAAAATTCAATACAATTAAGTCAGTTGAGACTGACATAGTCAAACAGCAAAAGGTAGAGAATAAAATTCTGAATGTTGTTAATAAGGTCAAGAACTTTCCATATGTTCTCATTCATAACGTCTGTGTCCATAAGGCTCTGAAGCATATGGGTGAAAAGTGAAAAGTACAGATATTTGTCTACTACTTGTTATATACCGTGCAAACAGTCAGCTGTATGGAACTGTTCTGGTGTTGAACTGAGCTTTTCACTTCATTTAAAATGTTCTCGATTTTGTAAAACAGTATCGTGTGTTTTAGCTAACTTGAGAAGGCTGTGTGTCTACTTTGGCATTTCAGATAGTTTTATTTTTACATTCCTTGGTTGCAGCAGGCATTTGTTAGCAGTTCGGATATTTTTCTGATCTTCAAAATCACAACCACAAAGTCTTCACTTTAGTTATAAAGTATACCTAGCTGTGGCCCCTGAAATTGAGGAGGATGAGTTTCTAGTTACTCAGTAGTGACTTTAAAAAAATGTAAAGTCGGCTAAACTTCAAATTCATTGGGATTGAAAAGTTTTCGATTATTCTAATTATACTTACAATAATTTGTTTATTAATTTTGAAAGGAAGTATGAGCGAACCCCTTAAAAATAAAATGCAACCTACTAATTGTGAAACTTTCTGGGATTTCCAAGTAAGTAGGTTTAAATTAATTTACATCTTCCAGAATCCTGATTACCGTAAAAAATGTATATCTTAAGAATTAAATTTCTCACACTGTAGTCACAGAAAATAGTTGCTTGTATGATAGACTCCCACAGAAATATTGTTAGATGTCTGAAAACAGCCTTTCGAAACTAGGGATATTGCAGTGTAGACTTTAATTAGAAAGAAACTATGAGATAAATAACTCTCTCCTGCTAAGAAACCTGTATATAGGAGGGATTTCCCATGATTCACAGAGTGTGATGAACACTTACTCATAGTAGCCCTCCCCCTAGACATTCTAAATTAAAGCAGAAGATAAAGTTTTAAAGAAAAAGGAATTGACATATCAGTCAATGCTGACCAAAATAACATAAATTAGACTTTTAATAAAATTAGCAATCAGTTTTCCTCTTTAAAAGACTCGTAAGTGACTAGTATAGAAAGATTAAATGTTGTAAATTTCAGATTTGGTCCTCTACTCTGAGTTGTAAAGGAGAAATAGCTAGAAAATAGAACTTTAATATAAAAGAGTAGCAAAAACAAGAGTTAATCCATTACTTTTCATATCACTAGTTTGACAACTGAATTTAAGCAAAGCATGATAAAATGAGTCAGAAAGATAGTAAATAAGTAATATTGTCAAGATTTGAATGTCGACAGTTTTAGCATTTGGACATTATAGACATCTTCTGGTAATATGTTTTTCACAGTTGACTTGTAAAATCACGAAATAGTGGTATGTGCTTTCCAAAAAATACTTACTGGATTATTTAAACCAATTTAAAATTACTGTATTTGTTGTAAATGTTATGAATCCTCACTTCTTTGAACAATTATGTTTCTGAGAATTGTGGAATTTCCTAAACCACAATGTATTGAGGGAGGTACTCCTGAGTGGGCTCCTTCTCTTAGCTGTGTGGTTGTTTATGTGGTTCTTTCCGACCTCTATTTCTACAGGAGAGGCGAGAGTTCTTACTAAATGCAGCGGGGTATGGGAGGAGGATCAGGTACCGTAGCTGTGAAACCTCTGCTCGGGCATGCGTTTTGGTTTTCACACGGCCGGGTTAAGGAAACAAATTTCAACGATTTGTGCATTCGTAAGTCTCGGATGTAATGCATTTATCTCTGTGTCTAAAACGATCTTTGCACTGAGTAATCCTGTTTCGATGTGAGAGTAAGTCACTGGATTTTACTTATCTTTGGTTCATGTTGGCAGGAGGCAGGCCCCTAATTACCACCGAGACCCATCCAGGCAAGGAAAGTAATACACAGTAATCACATCGCGTATACGTCGAGTCCCAGGGAGAGCAGGGCTCTCAGGAAGCCGCAGGAAGCGTGCGCTTCCAGGAGGGTGTGCGACGCGCGGGGGTCCGCACGCGCGCAGAGCTAGTTAACGGAGGGCGTGCCGGAGGCGTGGCGCGGGGTGCCCGGGCCAGGCGCTCCGCGAGGCGGGCGGCGTGGGCGGGCAGGCGGCGGGGCAGCGCGGCCCGGCCCGGGGAAGGCAGCGCGGCGCCGCGAGCGGCTCCCGGCTCCCGCTCTCCCGGCCGCCCAGCCCGAGCGCCATGGGCGGGGCCTGCGGTGATTGGCGGGCGGGCGGGGAGGTCGGAAGTACTTTGTTTTTTATGCTAATGAGGGAGTGGGGCTTGTCCGTATTTACGTTGAGGCGGGAGCCGCCGCCCTTCATTCACCCACATGGTCCTTCGAGGTGCCGCCGCCGCCGCCTGACCTGCGCCTTCGCGCCACTTCGCGCCCTCGGGCGAGGCCGAGGGGGTGGGGACGACCCCCGCCGCGCCGCCGCTGCTCGCGCGCCTCGCGAAGCCCCTCCGCGGGGCGGGCCGGCCGGCCGGCCGCACCCCCGGCCTGGGGCCTCCGGTCGTAGTAAAACGGAGGCGGGTGGGGAGGCGGGAGCGAGAGCCCGCGGCGGGCGAGGCGAAGATGGTGGCAGCTACTCCTCCCGGTGAGTCTGCCCGCCCCTCCGCCGACGGAGGGAAACCTGTTGTGTGCGGCCCGGGGCCGGAGGGCGGCCGGGCGGGGCGGAGCGGAGCGGCCCGGGGCGGCGTGGCGGCGGCGGCGTGGCCGGGGGCCGGGGCGGGTCTCGGGCCGTTGGCCGCCCTGCCTGCGGCGGCCGCGGCTTGCTGCTCCCTGGCTCGCACGCGGGCGGGCCGAGGGGCAGGGCCGCGGCGGCCGGGCGAGTGGGAGGGGGCGGCGGCCGCACCCGGCCCCGCGCGGACCCTGCCTGGGCCGGCCCGGCGGGCGGCCAGGCGGGCGCGCGGCGCACACAATGGCCCCTCGAGGAGGAGACGCGCGAGGCCCGCGCCCCCTCCAGGCTCGGGGTGCACGCGGGACGCGGGGGCCCCGGCAGGGAAACTTTCTCTCGGGGGCGAGAGTTAAAGCGCCTCCAGAACAAAGCGGCGGCGGCGGCAGCACATGGGGCAGGCCGCGGGCCGGGAGGGGGCGCGCCCACGAGGTACCTGCGCGCCGGCGGGCGGCGCGGCGGGGGCGGGAGCCCGCGGCCCCCAAACTTTGTGCGCGGGCGGGCGGCGGCGGGCGCGGGAGCTCGGGGCGTCGCGGCCTGGGCGCCACCCCCACCCCGCGTGGGCTTTGTTACCCGCGTGGGCAGCCCTCGGGCGGGGCGCTCAACTTCCCGATCCGCGGCCCGCGGAGCAGGCCCGGGCGGCCTCGGCGGCGGCGTGGAGGCGCCTTCGGCCGCCCACCGGCCGGGAGCGCGGCGCGGGAGGGCCGGGCCGGCTCGGCGGGAGCGGCGGCCGCGCCGCCATGTTCCTGCGGGGCGGGCTGCGCGGGGTGAGGGCGGGGGACATGGCGGCGACTGCGCGCCGCGGCCGATTGTTCCCGGCTTAGGCCTCGGGCCGCGTGCGACGGGCACCGCAGTCGCGGAGCCTCCGCCCCTCTGGGCCGGGCGCGGGGGGGGCTGGGGGACACAAAGGAGGGGCGGCGCGCCCGCGTCCCCGCCGCGCTCGGGCCTCGGCGCCGCCGGTCGCCGCGCGGCTGCCGCCGGGAAACGGGTGGGGGGAGGTTGCCGCGTCCAGCAGGGCCCAGCTCTGACCCATCGCCCCCTGGCGGCCGCGCGGGGAGCCGCAGGGCCGCGCGCCCCCTTGTGCGACATGTGCTGCCGGCCCGGGCTCCATGAGCGTGGCGGGCACTTTACAGTCTCGGTTGTTCCTGCCCCCTTTTCTGTTCCTAAGTCGGAGCAAAGGGGACGGGAACTGGAGACGGCGGGCTGGTTTCTGCAGTATCACCAAAAAAAAGACCCAGATTAGCAATATGCCATCCGGACCACATCAGTTGGGGAAACAACTCTTTATCCCGGCTTGCAGCCACGAGGTCTTCATTGGGGGAGGGGTGGTGAAGAATAGTCCCTTTGCTGCTGCTCTTCGCTGGCACAGGAGCTGTACAGCAGAGTTAACGATTGCTGTTGACCATGTTCGAGTATTTCAGGATCTTTTTACATAAGACAAGAATTTAATGCCTGTGGGTTTTTTTAAACTTTATTCTCTTACACGTTTTCACCCATACATTGTTGGTGTTTTAAACCTTGCTAGTACTGCCTGGGTAGGTTATCCTCGGTTTTGCAAATGAGTGTAATGAATTAATATAAGGGGGTTGGGAAAGAAAATTTCAAATGTGAATTTGTAGGGTCGAAGTAATTTTGAGCAAATGTGTTTGTCTTTTTTTCCTTATTTCCCCCTCCCCCATCCTAGACATACACGTGGACCTAACTGCACCAAAAGCTTTTCTAAGGATCCTTGCTGGGAAGGAAGTTTTCCTGAGTGGGTAAGTGTATTTTAATTTTCTTTGTTAACTTTTCTTAAAAACAAATTTCTCTTGACTTTAATCTTTTACTTAAATAAATAAGGTGGGATTGGGTTTTCAAAGAGTGAAATAGGTATCTTGTACTTTGTCCGTTTACCTTTTCTAGAAAATTAACTCTGTATGGGTCAGCTAATTTTTAAGTTAGTGAAAGTACAATGCAAATATCCTTATGCATCTTTAGAAACTGATGCACAGTTTACAAAATGTAATTTTAGAACTGCTTTCAATTGGGCAATAAAATAGATCTGATTTGCAGTATGTTTTTAAGGTTTAAAATAATTTAAGCAGGATATTTTAAGTTCTACGACCAGTCGATATGCTTGAAATGTAGTCTGAAGAGTAATTTTATTAATCAATTTACCAAGTATTTGCTAATTGGAAACCGGAAGAAAAGGAAAATGTTTTGCCACGTGGAAGTGAAGATTTCCTCTAAAAGGTACTTGAGTCAAATTGCCCTGTTAATGCAGTAGTTCTCATTCATAATGCAGTCTGATTTTGACTTTTTAAGTCATGCTTTTGGAAATGGCCAGGCAAAGGAAGAGCCACCACTTCTCTTACAGTGTTAGGACGATGGTTAGTTATGGTTGTCTTATGAAAAAGGTTTTTCTTCCAATTTTAATGTCTAAATGTGCTTCTAAATGGAACTTGCAGGTTTGAGATAATTAAACTCATTTTGTTTTCCTCCATTAGGCATTATGCTGGATTTTGTATGTTTTATAGCTGTTAGAGTTTGAGGTGTTATTCTGTCTAATTATTTATTTCAAATTTAGCAGGAATAAAGAGAACTTCACCTTGTAAACCTGAAGATTGTGACCAGTCAGAATAATGTCAAAGTGCTTACAGTGCAGGTAGTGATATATGTGCATCTACTGCAGTGAAGGCACTTGTAGCATTATGGTGACAGCTGCCTCGGGGAGCCAAGGGGGGCTTTAAAGCGCAGGGCCTGCTGGTGTTGAGTGCTTTTTGTTCTAAGGTGCATCTAGTGCAGATAGTGAAGTAGATTAGCATCTACTGCCCTAAGTGCTCCTTCTGGCATAAGAAGTTATGTTTTCATCCAATAATCCAAGCCAAGCAAGTATATAGGTGTTTTGATAACTTTTTGTTTGCAGTCTTCTGTTAGTTTTGCATAGTTGCACTACAAGAAGAATGTAGTTGTGCAAATCTATGCAAAACTGATGGTGGCCTGCTATTTCCTTCAAGTGATTTTTACTAATTTTGTGTACTTTTATTGTGTCGATGTAGAATCTGCCTGGTGTATCTGATGGTGACAGCTTCTGTAGCACTAAAGTGCTTATAGTGCAGGTAGTGTTTAGTTATCTACTGCATTATGAGCACTTAAAGTACTGCTAGCTGTAGAACTCCAGCCTCGGCCTGTCGCCCAGTCAAACTGTCCAGTTACTGAACACTGTTCTATGGTTAGTTTTGCAGGTTTGCATCCAGCTGTGTGATGTTCTGCTGTGCAAATCCATGCAAAACTGACTGTGGTAGTGAAAAGTCTGTAGAAAAGTAAGGGAAAATCAAACCCCTTTCTACACAGGTTGGGATCGGTTGCAATGCTGTGTTTCTGTATGGTATTGCACTTGTCCCGGCCTGTTGAGTTTGGTGGGGATTGTGACCAGAAGATTTTGAAAATTAAATATTACTGAAGATTCACCTTCCACTTTTAAATGTTCCAGAGGTATGAAGTATATGAATACAAATCTTTGTAATTTTAATTACTTTGTCAGTGTAAAATTCATACAACTTTTTGTTCCTTGAAATTGTTGTCATATTTTTGTTCTAAAACATTCTGCTTCTAAGGTTGCATGTCAGATTTGACTATTAAGATTTTACTGTATTTTTGGTTGAATTAGATTAATTTGATAATCAAGTATTCTATTATGATTGTGTCTGTAAAGGAAATGTACGTTAATAAATGCATGATGATAATCTGTAAAGTTTAAGGATTTGCTTTTTTTGGACCTGATGTTTTACTTAATCTGAAAGGTAGTGAGTTATGTTACTTGTACATTGTTCAAGTATTTAAATCTGATGAAAATGATATTCTGTTTAAAGCAATGTGTAAAGAAAGCTTTTAAGCTTTTTTTTTCTTTTTCTTTTAAAGCATGGAATTTAGAGAATGGGAGGGGAGGTTGTCTTTTGTTTCTAGTAAACAGATAACTATTTTACCAGTACTGGTGTTCTTGATGTGTGACTGTTAACTGGTTATGTACTAGTTTTCATAGTCTTTGTTAATGATGTGTAAACTGTTAGTGATCTGTCGACTGTTCTTAGCTTTCTGGAACTTAAAAAATAGAAGTTAAAAAGAAAACAAGGCATGCCGACGATAAATGAAGTGACAGATACGTGTATATGTTCACATCTCTAATGCCAAGAGTGTTCCTGGTGTCTTCAGAAACTACTTTCGCAACAATGACAGTTGGTTCTAGGCTTATGTGACTTGTGACTTAGGTCACTGGAGTGGAACCTAAGAAATGGCAGTTACAGTATTTTTTCCAACGTTTCTGCCTTTTATTGTGTTGTGTCTCTAGCCTGGGTTTCACATATATATAAAAATGTGGGTTAACTTAAGAATGATCAGATTTAAAAGGATCACTTGTTAAATTGGACTCAAGTAGAATTTTGGAGGAAAGATGCTATCTTAGTAACAGGAAATTTCCATAGCCTTATTTAGTATACCACCTGATAAATTTGAAAAACATTTTTTAACTATGTTATGTGAACTCTAACAAAAGTTTAACCTCTAATGTATCCCTTCTTTGAGAAATTTAAGGAGTTCAATTATGGATTCCCTGAATAAAAAGGTAAGAGTTTCACAGTTCTGGAGTTGATTAAAAGGTGAATTTTCAGAATGAGAAAATATTAAGGATTATGTAGTGATTTATAGAATGAAAATCTAATTGTCCTTTAGTTTGAGTTCTTAAACCTTTTGAATTGAAGGAAACCTAAAAATTGTTTTGTTTTGGTTATTTAATGACAAACATGGCTTTAAACTAATGTCAAAAGTCTCAGTGTTAGCATCGCTTACAGTAGTCTGCAAAATGGTGCGCTGTGGTTATAAGTGAGAAAAGTGATGTTTACGTCTGTCAAACCATGAAAGCTTTTGGGGAAATACTCTTGCATTATTCTTTGAAGTGGAAATGATAAGAAACCTGCCAGTTAATTTAAGATGCTAAAACGTAAGTCAAATAAATGTTAATAACAAAATCTTAAGAAAAATGGTTAACTCTCACCCCCTAGATAGTGAATCTCTGTGGTACTTGTGTTGAGAACTTAGTTGGACTTTACATGGGACTTGTATCTAGTAAACAAACTAATAAATGTGTGTGGTTTATTGTGGGGTTGACAGTGGGGGCTGGTGTTGTATATAGGGTTTAGTAAGACTTGCATTTCACTTGTATCTGGCTTTAAAATGTGTGGCAGTTTTTATGTTCTTGCTTCTGTTAAGATTTTCTTAGGCATGACAACATAGTTTTCAAGTAGCACTAAAAAAAAGTCATGTAGGTTAGTTCTCAACTGATTTGTTGCCTGGATGAAGTAAGGCTTCGTCTTGTAATATTTTTTATCACTGTTGTCTTTATTTTGTTTTCTCCAGAGTTTCAAATCCCCATCTTTGCCATCCCTAGCGGGCGGGTGGTCGTGCAGTGTACACAATGGCCCCTCGAGGAGGGGGCTCACGAGGCAAATAAAGGTTGACGTTAGTTTCGCTATTTTGAGATACAAATAAGTGAACAAGTTGATTGTTGCTGATAATTGTTTCATCTCTAATTGACCTTGGAAAGAACAGTTTGGACCTTTTTTCTGTGTTTTAACCCTGAAATTGCTTATGACTTAGAGTGCTGTCACTTCAGGTTTGGTGGCCTTCAAACTATTTTTAGGAAAAATTTAACTTCATTCTTTTGCATGTTATGTATGTACAATTCTCTAGTCTGTTTAAAAGGAAAGCACTTAAAGGATTTACAAATTATTCTTTTTCAAAACTGCTTGCAAAATATTGGTGATTTTACTAAAAACTTTGAGATCTTTATTTTACAGGCAAACCTATCTAAGCAGAGCAAGCCAGACTTGGGTTTTTCCTGTAGTTTGAAGAGCCCTACAGAATGATTCCTGACAAAATGCAACCTGCAACTGCCTGGAGATCAATTCAGTGAGACATTGAAGTTTATTATGTATTTAATGAAGTACCATTTTCCGTAATTGACAACCTGGTGTAATTTGTCTGTTAGAGAACTAGAAATGTCTGAGCTGAGCACTAAAGGTAAGAAGAGCTCAGTGTATTAGGCCACTTTTTGGTGTCTGACTGGAAATGAGATCATCATGCCTACTTGAGACTTCACAGATTGTTCTTTGCTTTAGAGGTTGTTTTACAGTTTACATTGCGCTCAAAGTCTGAATTAATGTAGTTTTCTGTTTGGTAAGTTCAGAATGTAATATTTTTAGTGAACTTTGAAGAATAACCAGGATGGATATGTCTCCCATGAATTTGAAGACCACAGAAAAATTGTTAAAGAAGGTTTAGTTTTGTTTTTCCAATAATTTGAACACAGACATAGCATTCAGAGATGCCTACTTTTTTCTTTTTAAAGATTTTCTTTTTCTTTTTTCTCCCAAAGCCTCCCAGTACAAAGCTGTGTATTTTTGGTTGTGGGTCCTTCTAGTTGTGGCATGTGGGACGCCGCCTCAGCGTGGCTTGATGAGCGGCGCCATGTCTGCGCCCAGGATCTGAACCAGTTTCCCCTGGGCCGCTGAAGCGGAGCGTACAAACTTAAGCACTCAGCCATGGGGCTGGCTCCCAGAGATGCCTAGTTTTGTATCTGCAATTTAGTTATGCTGTTTGAGTTGTTTTAGTGCATTTAATGTAAATAAATATGCGTTTTAAAACTGCTTGTTAAGAAATTGTCCAGAATGAGCATATTGAAATAAAAGTCTTAAAGTTATTCTTAGTTGTGGCAGTTTTTCTGGTGGGGTTTTTCTGTTTGTTTCTTTGTGAGTTTTTTGGTATTTTTTTCCTGTAAATGATCTAAACATCTTTGCTTGTTAATTGAGGTAATTAGGGAACTGGGGTCAGGTACATGAGTGAGTGACCTGTATTATTTTACTTCGGTATCTGTGCCATCTGTATTTGTATCCTAATTTTACAGATGAGAAAATGAGATCAGCAAAATTTATTTACAAGAAGAATATAAAACTGGTAAATGGACTCTGAACTTGTGTCCATAGTCACTATATATAAAAAAGGGATGCTTTACCTACTATTTTGAATCTGACAGTTGTTCAAATCACACTTGAACTTACTTAATTTGGAGATTGATTTGGCTTTCTGTATATTAACTTAAAATCTGATAAGGGCTCCATGTATAAACTGTTTGTTTATTTTGAATTATAGATCATGGGCACTTAAAATCCAGTCAGCTGAGAGTTGACTAATTTAGTCAAGTCTAAGGCAGCTCTGTTTGGTTCTTACTGGGATATTGTACACGTTAAGGTTTTTTTTACCTATTGATACATTAAAGTTTAAGGGGAAACCGAAGTGTGAAGTGTCTTAACAGTTTTCAATAAATACCGAAATATTTGTTGACGTTTCTTAATGGACCTGTACTGTATTTGAAACAAATTGAGATGAATTCAGCAATTTCTGAGTGTTCAAAAAACTTAGTAAATATTTTTATAAAAAGGTACTAAGTTGTACTTGTGGCCAGTAAAGCAACTCTGAAGCAACAATTTAGTCTTCTGCAGTTTTGAGTACTTAAAAAGGGTAAATGCCAGCTTAAATGCAGGTTGTCATTAATGGGGCATGTAGCCAACATGACATGTCGGTAAAGAACAAAAACTTGAGGTTGGTAGTGAAGGGTACCTGATCAAATGTCCGATGCAGTGTCTCCATTCTTAATTGCAAAGCTGCATGATTACTTAACACCAGAGGCCTAAATTTTGGAGCATGTTCACTTAATAGAGAAAATGAATGTGTCCCTGTTCACGTTTGTAAGTTGTATACTATGAAATTTTTAATGGATACAATGATAATGTTGATTTAAATAAACTAAAAGACATTGAAAGGTTCTTAAATTGCCCTGGTAATGAAATCACTCTTTACTTAGTTGAGATCTAATGATCTGTATGGGAATACCACTATTCAACAGATTGTGGGAGCTGGGACTTCTGAATGTTGTATGGGTAGTAGATGAAAATTAGCAACATTTGGGTCAAGTATGTATGCCCCTTGAGCCACTAAGTGGCTTTGGGCAGTGCATCAAGTCCTGTTAACATCCTCACACAAAGTCAGGAATGCAAAAGCCACCTTCAGTGAAGACCGTTGTTGGATACATTTACAAGATAAGGTTCTTAACCACATTTGGACATTATAATTAGCCAAAGACACAGATAAGGTATATTTCTAAAATAAGAAAGATAATATTTAAAAATAGTCCTGGAGCTTTAATCTAGATGCATTAGAATCTTTGGGGAGTGAGTAGGGCTGGATGCTGGGAAGACAAGCATTTTGAGAAATCTTGATTTTGGTGTATTTAAGAATATGACTACTGCCCATAATTGTCTAAAATGATGAGCCCTAGGAAGAACATGGCAGAATGCTGGAGAACATCAGAGCAACACCGTGGAATTTGTGGAGGTAAGATGCTCACTAAATAGGACTAGAGAACAGACTGTTTCATGTACTTAAGTTTTATAGTTGACTGTTTTGCTTGGCATGACACCTTTCAGCTGGTGCCAACCTTCTATTTGCTTCTGAATCCACAGGCTTTTCCTCCCAACTTAAGTTAGTAGTACTCCCCTCTGCTCCAATGGTAACTTTGTTTTGGTACCAGCACCTAGTATACCAGGTGTGTAATTGCCTTTGCTGATTGGATTTCTTTGAGGGTTGGCTCTTCTGATCACGCTGGTCTATAGGTTCACTCTGGACAAGTAATTTTCTGGTCGTCTTCCAGACTAACACCTCACATTCTTTGATATCTCTAATTTCTTCTGAGTTTAAATAGGATGTTAGTTCTGCCATGTTCTGAACATTTCTGGTCTTTGACTTTTGCCTTGAACTCTGCTTTTACTCGTAACATAATAGACTGCTTCTTCTAAAATATGAAACTTGATTGAGTCACCAGCTAACTTGTTTATCTCCTCTATACAGTGGCTTTTGGCTGAAGGGCCCTGCGTGTGTCATCCCCACCTTTTACTCTCTCCAGACTGACGTTTTCCTCATGGACTTCGCACTTGCTCTTACCTTTGCTTGGAACCTCCCCTCCCCCTGCCCCATACCTACATATAATTTAATCTTGTTTACTTCCAATCTGCACAAATGACAAGTCGTACTAGCTCTCCCTAACTGCATACTCGTCCCCTTCCCTGGGTCATTTTTCCTAATAAGAAACTAGTAATACCTGGGATCTTCCCCAAAGCTAAATTGGCATCTGTTTTTTTTTTTTTTAAAGATTTTTTTTTTTTTTCCTTTTTCTCCCCAAAGCCCCCCGGTACATAGTTGTATATTCTTCGTTGTGGGTCCCTCTAGTTGTGGCATGTGGGACGCTGCCTCAGCGTGGCCTGATGAGCAGTGTCATGTCCGGGCCCAGGATTCGAACCAACGAAACACTGGGCCGCCTGCAGCGGAGCGCGCGAACTTAACCGCTCGGCCACGGGGCCAGCCCAAAATTGGCATCTGTTTTTAAAAAGATTTTGTGCCCCTCATTCTCTAGGATGCTCCATGAGGACAGGGATTTGAAGGTGTTTGGTTCTGATACGTATTCAGCACCTTAAACAGTACCCAGCATGTAGACAGTCTTTGATGAGACTTGCATAAACCAGTGGAGGTGCCTGGCGGGGAACTGCAAGAGTGAGGCAGGCTCAGCGGAAGTTAACAGCAAAAACAGAAGAAGACATTGGTGCTAGTACCTATGGGACTTAGGAAAGAATCATTGTAAGGTGCGTTGTTGATAACCTTATCAATTATCTGGTAGGATTAGAGTAGTGTTGGTGAGTAGGAGACTGGTAAGTAAGGGATTTACAGTATCCAGAAATTCTCTAGAGAAAATGAGCCTAAGTTCCTGAAGGGTTAAGAAAATAGAAAACCTCTTCTATGTTGTATTTGCATGACAGCGTAACGGTGATGTTGAAAGTATGTAAATGTTGAACTCAATTCTTGAATCTCACAAAATGAGCAACCGACTTTCAGACCACCAGGGTAAAGGAGAGCACCAACCAAAGTCGACACTGAGGCAGGTGAACATGGGAGGTTGTGCTTAAAGGCAGGTTGGTTCTCAGCATGATTGTGTTCCCTGGATGAAGTCATTTTTTTTATCACTATTCTCTGTTTTATTCTCCAGAGTCTCAAATCCCCATTTTTTGGTTATGAAACAACTTAGTATTCTTAGAATATCATGGTGCTTAACCAAAATACAGTGTTCTAACTTTTGACTTCACCTGTAGCAGACGGTTTCAGAAGTACAAGAAGTCCTATACTGGTATACGTGCCTTGAATAAATTTTGAATTGTCTCTTTAGTGCCCTGGAATAAAAAAAAAAAAAGCATCAGTAAAATCAGTAGCTTGAGGAATGTTCTTTGTGTGGTAAGAAAAGGGTGATGGTAAGGAGAAGTCAAAGGAAAACCAAGTACTTTCTCAGATTAATTTTAGGAAACTACATACAGAAATTGGTATGGCAATTGATTTCCTGAAAACTATGCATGCCTTTGTGTAGTTCATCTAGTCACCGGGCCCCAGCAATGTGTAAACTCCAAAACTTTTAAGTTACCACCTGGTGCTTGGCTAATTGGTTGAGAAATTTAAAGAACCACTTAAGGAGTCTTACGGTGTAATGTTTAAGAGGGAAACTTCCTGGTTCAAGTACCAGCTTCCCCCATTAATGTAGTTTAGGCAAGTCATTTGTTTTTGGATTTCCCACCTTGGTCAGCAAGATAAATAGCTGTCATAGTTCCCCTAGTTCACATCCAGTGAAAAACAAGCCTCTGTCCGCCCCACCTTCAAAACAAAGTTTCACTCAGCTGGGACAAGTTTAGGGGTCAGATCCACCGGAACTAGGCTGAGGGATAAGTTCATGTTCAAGCCTCATGCTTAGGCATCTCTTGTCAGTGACAGTGACAAAGTCGGCTTTCCCTCCCAGAAGAACACAGGCTACTTAGGCAGGGTGGTGGGGTGGATAATGGAAAGATGTACAATACAAATTGAGTACAATACTGAGGATTCTGGGAATGCGTTTTGGCTGGCCCCAAACATGATCCTAGTGAGGGGAGGAGTGGGAAGAGTAGGTTGGGAGTCCTCACAGGTCTCACCAGGTTAAAAGGAAGGTGTCTGGAGGCTCATTGATTTGCCTTTTCCATCTTCAGGAACCTGCTGGGGGTCCTTGGCTCATGACTCCTTTCTCCATCTTCAGATCCAACAACAGCCAGCTGAATCCTTACATCACATTACTCTGACCTCAGCCTTCTTTTTCCACTTTGAAAGACACTTGTGATTACGTTGAACCCACACAGATATTCCAAAATCGTATTGTAAGGCCAGCTCATTAGCAACCTTAATTCCATCTGCTACCTTAATTCCCCTTTAGCATGTAAACTATTCAAAGCTTCTGGGGATTGGGACTCAGATATTTTGGGGGACCGTTGTTCTGCCTGCTTCACTGCCCCTCATCTTATGGGATTATGTTGGTTTTGGACGTTATATATAGTCCCAGTATATGCAGACTTGCATAACTACTTAAGGCTTTGTTCAGCCTGAGCTTAGTAAAATTAGTGAATTAAGGAAAATACTTTTTAACAATCCAGTGAGAAAAAATAGTACAAACTCAGACTAAAGAGTTTTCCTCCCCAGTATCTAAAATCCAGCTTATAGAGGTTTGAAGAGAAAATGATTGTAAGTTCAGTGTCACTCTTGCCTGAATGAAAGGAAGATTTTCTCAGATGTGAAGGGCTCAGTATACTTCTCATAAATCCATTCTGGGAAAAAGAGAACTACACCAGTCAGCTAACAGGTTATTTAAAGAAAGACCTCCAGAATGTGGGAACCATGAAACAAATATTTCTTAGTCAATAAAAAAGGTAACCATTACAAAACTGCTTTAGGAAGTGAATATACAGAATGTGAAGAGACCATCAGGGTCTAAGAACTCAAAACTAGCAAAAACTGGGAAATGAGCCTTACAGACAGAAGGCAAATAAACAACTTATGCTTTGTTAAGAGTGCAGAAATGGTTTGAATGTTGTTTTTATTTCAAAGCAACCACTAGCAGAATGGAAGACTAAACTGAGATCACAAGAAAAGGAGCTAAGAAAACAACCCCCAAAGCAAAAGACAAGAAAGGAGGAAACAGAAGTCAGAGCATTTTAATAGAAATCCAGCACAAAGTATTTTTAAGTAGTTTGTGTTTTAACCTAAATAGTTACACTTGAGTTTCCTAAACTGCAAGCCTTGGTGATTTGTAGCCGTTGGATATAGAGGAGGGTGGTGGTTTGGCTATGTTCAGAGGTGAGTTCTGGCCCTTACCTTGGTGCTCTGGCCCGGCAATAAGACCTTCTGCTATACCTCAGCTCCTTGAAAACAACAGATCTTATTTTGTATTCCCCTAAATGACTACAAAATAGACATTCCATAAATATCTTTGAATGAATGGAAGATCATTCCCAAATATTTTACAATTAGTATATTCTCTGATGCACTGCAGTATGTATTTCCACACCATCCTTAAATTTTTCATCTGATGCCAAATTTTGTCCAGAGGTCGAGGCTGAAGATTTCACTTACTTTGATGGAAAGGATAGAAAAAGTGTGTGTATGGCAGAGGGTGGTCAGGCAGTGGATATAAAGAAAGAGCTATCCCCACATCTATATGTGATGTGTAAGGGTGACACGGATGGCTGAATGGGGTAGGTAGTGATCTGGTGGGTTCTGGGAGCTTTACTGGTGGGTCATAGTGTGATAAAAAGAGGTCAGAACAGAGCTCTGATCTCTGGCAGAGGTAACTCAGAACTGGTTTCCTGCTTGGTAACTTAGGAAATGGAAATTGGTCCATGACCTCAGGACCACTGTCTGTCTTTTTTACTTTTTGTCCGTTGCTGTTATCCACCAGATCACTGTAGTCCTCAGGAAGTAAGCTGCTTAATAAGCTGACAAATATTTGTAAAAATATATATTCATAGCCCTATACTGTAGGCTATGTGTCTTCAAGGAGATTGCAGGTGATTTTGAGATGTCTCACATGTGTAAAATTAGAATTAGTAAAATTAAGTGGTAGCTGACACTAAATGAAAGGCTCAGAAAGTAAGTGCTATTGGAGTTCAAGGGGAAATGACTAATACAGTATGTGCATTTGGCACAGAATATAACACAATCTAATTCAGCATACATAAATGCAGTAATCAAGTTTTTTACCAATTTGGTCATTGTATGTTGATCCTTGCTTAATAAGAATCTAATATTTAGAAAATTTTCTAACTAAATATGGAATGTGCAGTTTAGTACCAAGTAAGTTGATTCAGTCATAGCTGATTGATATTACTTACTGTCAGAGAATAAATTCGCAGTTTTCTTGCTTATACAGAATTTGAGACATCTCACCACTATTGAAGTGCTTTGTCTTCTTACAATGGTGATGGAATATTAATACATCAAAGACTCTAGGCACACATTTTATTCGTTCTAACGATTTATTCAACCCTTCTGATGTATGAAGCCTGCTGTAATATTTTAATCATAGGTCTGTCTGTAAGAGGATGCCATCCAAAAGTAATTTTCATTTTTGTGTATGGAATTATTACTTTGTATTCATTTGATTTATTGAAAAAAATTAAGGGACAGCAATACATTTATACAGTCAAGTAATTCAACTTTAAATTACAGGCTTCTTACACATATTCAGTTCTGGATAATGATAGGATCTAGAAGAAGGGAGCACTGATGAAACTTAAAAAATTCTACTAGGAAAAAGTTCAAGTTACAGTTCAATAATTCAGTGAGGTTACAGTGCAGAAATTAAATAGGCAAGTTGTATAATGCCATTATTTTAAATAGCTGAGAATGACTTAGCTGTGACCTTTGCCCACTTTTTAAAAATACAGTGCTAGCTAAACACAGAGCACATGCTACTAAGATGCTGAAGAAAATTTTGAGATTAATGATTGATTTTTACACTTTAACCATGTTTTAGTAGTCTAAGTGCTGCTGACGTTGTTCTCTCTTAAACTCATCAAATAATTGGGCCAAGTTTGAGGAAATCAATCTCTACTAAATAGTTAACCATAAGGTATATTTGTTCTAGCAAACAAAATGCTTTCAAAATGTTCCACTTTTGAAACTGTTTGAGTTTTTTATGTTGACCCAATGACTTTGTTTGCAAAGGTAAACTGAAGTGGAGTTAAGCAACTGCCTGGCAAATTTGATCGCTGAGATGACCATACAGGATAAAATGAAGAAACTAATTTTTAGAAAATTTGCTTAATGACTGCCGATCTTTACCCTTCCTAGATCTTTAGGAGTTTTTGTTTGTTCCAAGGATTATTGGAGTTATAGTCCTGCATTCTTTCCCTCCCCTCTTTCCCTCCCTTCCTTTCCCCCCACCTTTCTTCTCTTTTCCTTTTTCTTTCCTTTTTCTTCTCTCTCCTTCCTTCCCTCCTCCTTTTCCTCCCTCCCCCCATCTTTACCTATCTATCCATTTATCAATCATCAGTGATATGCACGTGGGTAAGGACTTTTGTCTAATCATTATGAACCCTATCCTTATAAAATGTTAAGTATTTGTAGACCTATCAAGGTAATAAGAATAGTTTTTTAGTTTCAATTGGATGTTTTACATTCATATGGAAAACTCAGAGGCAAAAGTGTTATTTAAAACAGTGATATATTTTGAAACAGATGATGAATACCAAAATTATTTTCTACTGGATTCATTAACTTACTATCCCCTGAATTAACTGCCTATTTATTAGACCATAGTCATAATAATATTTCGTATTTCCTAGCCATCTCAATTTCAAAGTACCTGGAATTTGCATGGTTTCTAATCTGTCTTGATGCCATCTTTATCTGAGAATTAAATAAAAGTCTTTCAAAGATTTTTTTTTTAGAAAGATTGCATAATGATGTCAAAGAAAAGCTTCACAAGACCAGAAAAGATTCCCTGGAATGTGGACAGCTGGGTCTGAAGGGGAGCAAGAAGTGCAGAAACATCACTGCTCTTTCTTGTCTTTTGTGTGGGTTGGGCACAGGTAGGAGGTAACAGAAATCCCAGTTATATTGAGAATTTGACAGCTGACCTTGTCACCTCACTCTGATGACAGGCCTGAGAAAGACTCAGCAGATCTCTTGCCACTCCCTGTGGCACGGGAGATAGGTAGAATGGTTCCTGTGCATTTAAGGAGGCATGGGAGTGTCTGAAGGATCCCTATATGCCTGAAAGAGAATCGTGCTTAAGAAGGCCTTCAGTCATGCACAAGAGATAGCCCAGCAATGACAGGCATGGCCTGATATCCAAAACCCAGTGTGGAAAAAGCCTCTCCTCACTGTGACTTTGTAGTGAAACTCATTCTACTTGCATCTGTACCAGGGATTGGAGATGGAAGATATTAAGAAAGCATTATTGGAAGAACTTAGTCTAGAATCATTTAATATAGCAAGTGGATTAGAAAAGAGGAGGTGGCAGTTACAGGAGGAATGAGATGGGATTCAGAAACAGTCTTTGTGGCCAACACGAGCCCTAACTTGTGAGCCCACAAAAATGTGAGAGGACACATGGCTGATCTCCACTGGTGGGCTAAGAGTGGACACCGCTAAAAACAAACAAATGAGCTATTATGCCTCCTTATTCTCTGAACTCCCCCAGCAAGGGAATACCCCTTACAACCACTCCACCCCTATTCATTTATGCAGTTCCTTAGCAGAAAAAAATGCAGTAATAGACAAGTCAGTCTGCCCTGGTGCAGAACTGCGTAGGGCAAGAGAATGGCAATTCCATTGTGTAGAAACTTGAAGAATTATTTTTTATAACCTTAAAATTCACACTGAGCGGCTTGAGTAATTTTGTTATAGGCAATTTATTCAGCCCTTCATCCTTCGTATAGGACTTGTGAATGTCCTTATGTTAACTTTATTTAAAGTAAATAGTAGCTAACAATTATCAACCCAATGTCAGGCACTGGGTATTTATTTAATCCCAACAGCAAAACTATGAGATAACTGCTATAATTACTGTTTCCATTTTACAGAGGAAGAAACTGAGGCAGAGAGATATGCAGCTCACCCAGTTCACAGGGTTGATAAGTGGAGGAGCCAGAATTTAAATCTAAGCAGTCTGGTTCTAGAACGAGTTCTGTTAATGGCTATACTGCCTTTCAGAACAGCTTATATGTTATGATAATTATGCTAACAAAATTTAAATAGCAGAATGTTAACATTACTTATTGTGAACAGAAAAACTTGAAGAGATTTAATGCGAGTTTACACCTTTCCCAAATTTCATATAATAACCACATTTCTGTTACAATCAGAAAAAATAAATACTTAAAAGTAAGTATATTTTTCATGAAAACTATGGAAAGAATTACATAGAGTACTCTCACTGGGAAGACTGAGACAGAGATATGCAAAAATGTCCATTGCAATGTTATCTGAGTGATGAGATTTTTCAGTGATTTTTTTTTCTTTCTCTGTACTGTCATTTTATTTTTTGGTATTTGATTTTAAATCCCTAGTTTTAAAGACATAAAGTAAAAATTATATGTGGGTTTTATGCTAAAAATTGATAATCTTGATATAATCACTGATTTTCTGGAGAAAACATATTACCAAAAGTGATTCATAAACACAGAAATTGTTGGGACTGGCCTGGTAGCATAGTGGTTGAGTTTGTGTGCTCTGCTTCAGTGGCCTGAGGTTCGCAGGTTCAGATCCCAGGTGTGGACTTAGCACTGCTCATCAAGCCATGCTGTGGAGGCATCCCATATAAAATAGAGGAAGATTGGCACAGATGTTAGCTAAGCAATAGTCTTCCTAAAGCAAAAACAGGAAGATTGGCAACAGATGTTAGCTCAGGACCAATCTTTCTCACAAAAAACCCACAGAAATTGTTAATAGATCAAGAAACACTTTAAAATGTAACTAAATAATTACTCCCGTTGAAGACTTTGAGCCAAGAGAATTTGGGGTATTGAGTTATTTTAGCCAATTCCAATGCTGTTATAAACTCTTAAAGAACAGAGGAAAAGGTAAAAGTCTGCCAAATACATTTCTTCAAGTTAGCACTAGCATCTGAGAAGAATACAAAAATACAACAGGATAATCTCAGTTATGACAGATGCAAAAGACCTACATAAATATAATGCAAATAACATCATAACAAGTTGAATAGTATATTAAAACAGCTGCTGTCACCACTATGACAGCTCTGCTTTGGTAGTGTGAATAAACTCCCTGAAATAGAACACAAAAATAATTGGCATAACTATTGGAAAAGGGGAGGCAAAAATATCATTATTAGCATTCAAAATGATTCTCTTCCTTCAAAACCCAAAGAAAATTAGTAGAAAAATTATTGAAACTAATAAAAGACTTCAGTCAGGTAATTTAACATAAAATTAAAATATAAAAACCTGTGGTTTTCTTAGAGACTAACAAATACAAGTTATTGAAGAAAGAAAAAAAAGACCACAAAATAGTAACAACAGTATAAAATACCTAGGAAAAAATCTTAAGAGACATGCAGAGTGAAAGGTAAAAAGATTTAAACTTCACTGAGATTCATGAAAGTTGCATAAATAGAGTGCTGGCCAGGTTTCTCCATAAGAAAACACAGTAATATATCAGTCTTCCCATACTCCCTTATTGAGACAACACTGTTTCAATAAGAACTTGGTGGAATTTACTTTTGGACTTGGCAAAAATAATTCTAGTCTCCATATGGAAGAATGAACAGGTGAGAAGACGGGAAAAAATTGCACAACATGGCAAATATACTAAGTACTAAATGTTTTATGAAGTTACACTAATAAAACCAGACACACTGGTGATAATCAAGATGAATCAATGAAACAAACAGGCCTCCAACAGCCATTCTTATATAAAAGAACTCAAAAATATATAATTAAGAAAATGCCAGAATCAAAATTAAAATACAAACACTACACTAAAGGAAATGTTTGAAACAAATATGGGCAATAGAGTTACTATTCTTGCTATAAAAAGCAATCATAATCAAGGAAAGAAATCATACAGTTCCCTAAGAAACAAACAGGCAAAAGATAGGTGTTGATAATTCAAGGAAAATGAAAAACAAGTCATAAATAAATGTGTGTGCTGGTTGAGAGAAATGGTAGAATTAGTGTCAGGCATGGGCAGTATTGGGGCTTATTTATATGACCCAATACCCAGGGATTTTTACTTGGTGGTGAAAAACAATTTTAGAGAATTCTTAATATACATTACTACATTTTCTATTTGTGTTTGTGGTAGAAACTGCTTATTTCACCCCAATATCTGTTTTGTTTTTGTTTTTGTTTTTTCCCATCTAGGAACAGGAACAGCAAAGCTGTATCTGGGCACATGGCTGCCCAGCTAGAGACTACTGGCTCCTTTACAGTACGAGTGGCTAGGTGACTAAATTCTTGTTAATGAGAAGTAAACATAAGTGATCTGTGCAACTTCCGGGTCACTTCTTTTAAAGCAATGTGCTTATCTTTCCCTATCTCTTTTCCCCATCTTTTGGGATGAAATACTGGCCTGGTGCTGGTGAGTCAACTTTGACTATGCAGAGGAGCAGAATGTGGAACTCTAGTGGTAGGGAGAGCAACAGCTTGAAGGGAACTTGAAGCCTTCAATGACCTTTTGGAGCAGAGCCTTCTACTTAAATGGGGCGGCCCTGATTTTGAGTTTGAAACAAAGGCCTACATGCAAGTAGTTTATTTTAGAAGTGATCCCAGGAACAGGAATGAGGGAGAAAGTAGTGAAACAGGAAAGGACTTAGCAAGTTGGCTGCTACTAAAATTACCGGCCGTTCCATCCCATGAAACCCTCTGGAGACCCTTAGGAAATGCATTCCAAGACTGTCTGCCTAGGGAGAAAAGGAGGAATCATTTTTCCTATTGGTTCTCATCCTCTCCTGACTAAAGTGGCTCCAGGGTGTTAACCATGCCACTCTTCTTTATAGCACTTACATATTGATATCTATTAGATTCCCTTGGGCAGAAAGAGAGAGATACACTGCATAGGCCTAAGGTGAGGCATTGTCTGTGTGCTCTATAAAGCTTGTCAGCTTGTGGGCATCTCCTTACCCCAGCAGTGGCTGGAGTTAGAGGTGTGATTAAGGAGATTTAAAATGGTGCACGAGGGTTGTCCAACACAGTGCACACCTTGCACCACTCAGATCTGCTTGTGGGCTGCATTAATCCCAATCCATCACCGAGTTCCTTTAGTTATGGCTGGCCACAATCTCAGCAAGCTCTTTTTATGAGAGGGTTACTGTTGCTAGTCCTGCCTCTCATTGATATTCATCATCACCTTCCTCCACCATATTTTCTAGGTCTCTTAATCTCTGTGTCTCTCAGTTTGCATTTCTGCTGATTGTGGTTACTTGCTTGGTGGGATTATCCAGGCCTTCAACCCTGAGGAGACTGATCCCTTACTTGCCATATTATATTTGGGCTGCAGTTGCTGTAATTGCTCATTCATCATGGTCAATGGGCATAAAGGCACCAAGAGACACCCTAGAGAATCCCCTGGGCTCAATATGCACTCTTCACACAACTCATTTCCTATCAGCAACTCTAGCTCATGGTGATCAGGATAAATTACTTTCACCACTGCAGTAACTCCTTTTTTTTGGCCAACTTGTCCCTTGCATTAAGGAGCCCAGAGTTAGCAGGTGATTTTTGTAGCATCCAGAGGGGTATACTCTCAACAACTCGCTTCAGGTGTGTGCCAATTATCACCTTATGCCCTTCAGCTCCAAATTTACCCTTCATTGCCTGTTTTGCAAAATGGGAGCTTGCTCTTTAGGTTTTTTTTCCTGCCAGCTAGCCCAATATTAACCTTTGTCAATAGAAGCTATTCAAGACAGATTGCAGGAGAAAGGGATTCTCTTTCCTGTTGCTAGCATACTCACCTGGCAGGCTCTTCTCTACTGCCCAGCTCCTTCCATGTGTAAAAGCAGCACCCAGAGGCAGCAGTTTCCTTGGGCAGTTTCATAGTGGAATACTTAGAGCAAGACACTGCCCCATGAATAGCTACCAGAGGGTGGATTTCTGGTAAATTCAACTGACTTTACTCTGGTAAATTCAACAGTGACTTCTCTGCTGGTCAGAGAGCCATGCTGACTCACTCTCCAACAAAGTCTGTATCTCAGTCCTTGGGGGACTTCTTCCTTGGGGCTCTATCTTAGCCCTGGGGGTAGTGGCTGCTCCTTATATCTGCTATTCCTATATTCTTAAGAGTTCTCTTTACTTCTTACTAGGCAATTCCTTGTTATTCCGAACCCCTGTTTAGTTAGTGATTCTTTATATTAAACTTTCCTTGTTCAAGTTATTGTCTGGTTTCTTTCTTCTGATTGGACCCAAACTGATATAAGATGATACCACAGTAGATAATGGAGAAGAATGAATCTCCCAGCGGGTAAGACCAATGGCCATGGGGAGCAGTTGACAAACAAGTTCCTTCCAGAGATTGGAACCAGAGCCTAACCAAGGAATTTATTGCTTGGAAAGGAATTCTTCTCAATTCCTGCCAAATAGAATATCATAGTGAATGTCATATTTCCCATTCCTTACTTTCCGAATGGTAATTTTTATTGCAGCTTTTTATGCTACTTCACCATTTGGTATTGAGATGTATGGGACTGCAAGTAACTTGTCTGTTAGATAACAAATTGCTAGTCCTTGAAGATCCACCTCCAGATCAGGTAGAGAGAAATAAACATCACTCGGAGAGCCTAGATTTTGAACTGTGGGCAATGACTAGATGAAATTTAAGGTGCATTCCTTGGGGAAGGCCTGTGTTTTCTGTATGGGAAGATTGGTGCATGTGGATATTTGGGGG
The DNA here is from genome assembly GCF_041296235.1 of Equus asinus. Lineage (NCBI taxonomy): Eukaryota > Metazoa > Chordata > Mammalia > Perissodactyla > Equidae > Equus > Equus asinus. The sequence continues at coordinate 65,828,253 of NC_091800.1, forward strand.
CTAGAGGCCAAAGGCAGAGACTTCTGTTTTCCAATATTCATTCTCCATTTTCCTTTTAATAATAAAACTCCTTGAGTTTTTAGGGAGTACTTGCTCAGCCGGAGATGATATTTTTCTAGTCTCCTTTGCTGAGTTATTGACAACGGGATGCAAGGGGAAGAGATACATGTAACAACCCAGTCTTGCTCTTAACACAATTGGGTATATGCTCCCCACTCTCTCTTTACCTTGGTCTTGAGTAGACGGTGTGCTGGGGAGCTAGTTTTGAATATATAGTGCAGGGGAAACTCTCACGGGGTTCAAAGAGTCGCACAGAGAAAATCTGGGTTCCTGAATGTCCTTGTGAAGCAGTCTCCTTCTTGCCCTGGATTCCCTGCTTACCTCTGGACTGATATGGGAGAGAAAAATAAAATTGTTACTTTGTTTTTGTGAGCTAATGAATTCTTGGTCTTTTTGTTACATCAGCTTAATCTGTTCCCTAACACATTCCTTCTCATTCCTTTCAAATTAAGCATATTATTTTCCTTCCATCTGACATGGAAATTTTACAGTATTTCTTTCCCTTGAGTTTACCCCTCCCATTTTTTGCAGAGAGAAGAGTTTGCAGGAATCTTTGGCTTCATCTCATTACTCTTTACTGTCACTGCCTACAGGCAGAGCCCATAATGTAAACGTAAAATTGTGTTCAGCATAAGTTCCCTTGAGTATGTAATTATAACGCATTCCAGGGTGCACCTAAATAAGAAGAATCTGTCTCTCTAACCTAAGATTGCTTTTGTGTCAATCACACAGTGAGATATAGACAGAGGCAATAGCTGTAGTAACTAACACTAAATGAGGCAGACCATAATAGAAAACATTATCCATTTTCATTGCTAATGATCTGGGGAGGATTCAGATAATATGGAGGCCCTAAGGGTGGAATGGGAGAATTCTAATTTATTTTGGAGATATGCAGAATATTTCATAGGGAAATAGTATTTTTGTTCATCTTCAAAAGCACTAAGTGATTTAGTTCTGTTTTATACTGAATAGTATTTTCTATTGTCAAATCACAAATACTCATCAAAGTGTAGATATTGGTTTCAGTTAATATGTAATCTTTAACAACTAATACACTGAAAATCCTTTAATGTGTATGAAAATACTGATATGTATTTTTAAAACATATAAATACTTATACATATTTAAAACATACACACAACAGCAGTTACTGCAAAAGTGATTGTTGGTAGTCAACTATTTTATTGACTAAATTCAAATATACTTATTTCAAAGCTAAAACTCTTAATGAAGTAAAGCTTCATAAATAAATAATTTGATAATTTATTTACTTTATCAATAATAAATAGATTATTCTTACTGAATTTTAAACACATATCACAAGACTCAGAGAAGTTTGGATCTAGAACCTTTACATAGGGGAAAGCAGTTTGTGAATCATTTGGTAAAATATTCAAGTAGTTAATAATAAATGCATTCAATTTCTAAAATAAATTTAATTGCTGACACTAACTTGATGACTATGAAAATAAGTCTTGGAAAAGTAAAGGGATATAATTAATTTTAGAACTGGTAATCAAATAGAGGTAAAAAGTTTAGAAATAATGCAGTGTTTGCCAAATTTTAATCATTTTTACACCACATTCACAATTTTTAGCATATCCATATAACACATAAAATAATATTTATTTAATCATTTTATTATGTTTCATTCCATTCCATTTGTACTTAAATACATTTAATTTTTAAAAACTAGCATCATAGTTTTACTTACCATAGCTATAATATTTATTATACATACTATATCAATACATAATATTATTTTCTATCTATCTACTTAAGTAAAAAATATTCTTAGATGTGCTGTCTGAAGTCATCTCACGTAGCCCACATACCACACTTTGGCTAATGACGTAGCAAGTATGTTATTTAATGAAATTTTTTATGTCCATCTTTTCAGGAATGTTTCATTTGCCCAAAACAAATTGAATAATATACTTTACAATTATCTTTCAGGTAAGAAGCTAATTGTCAGCATAACATTGAATAATATTTTAGGTTTTTGTGATTATATTTGTTCATATCTGTAAATTGCAAACTTGCAAGCAAGAACTCTCAAAAATTCAAATTATATTTATTGAGAAATAAAACAATAAGAAAGCCAGATTATTCTACAAAATGCAATTCACCATTTTCAATGACTATGACACATCTTACTTTAGGGCAGTGAGTTTGGACTTAAAGTATTTATGATAGGAATTTTCTATCATCCAATGTTTTGGATCACCGTCTGCTTACAAATATGTTCATGGGCCAAAATGCTGGGTGGAGTCAAGCTTCAACCTCATCCACTTCATGGAGTTTTGCCCAGATCAATTGTGCTTGGTAAGCTGGGACAGTATGCACGCTTTTGATGGACTCGAGCTGTGTAGTGAAACCTCAGTACTCCATAAACCCACGCGAGTTGTTCAGAGAGTGAGACAGTGGAGAGTCCTAGCATGACTATGTGGAGCAAGTCTGTGCACAAAACTCTCTTGATGTTCCATCAACCCCATGCTTTCCCGGGTGCTGAAAGGGGTCTATTCAGACCAGCTTTGGAGGTATATTCCTTTTCTATTGCTGTGTAACAGATTACCACAAATTTAGCAGTTTATAACAACATCCATTTATCAGCTCACGGTTCTATAGGTCAGAAGTTCAGGCATAGTGTGGCTGGGTTCTGCTCAAGCTAAGATCAGGTGGTCAGCCAGCCCTGTTCTCTTGCGGAGTTAGGGTCCTTTTCCTAGCTCATTCTTGTTATTGGCAGAATTCACCTCTGCTATGTCACAGGACTCACATACCTGTTTCCTTGCTGGCTGTCAGTCGACAGCAGCTCTAAACTCCTAAAGGCTACTCCCAGTTCCTTACCATGAGGTCCCCCCCATCTCAGCAATGGAGAACAGTCCTTCGAATCTCTCCAACTTCCTCTTCTGTGAGCAGCCAGAGAAAATTCTCTTTTTAAAGAGCTCCTATGGTTCGGTACTCCCTCCAAGATGATCTCACCATCTCAAGGTTAATGCTGTCATACATGCAATCTAATCAGAGAAATAAAGCACATGAAATTCACAGTATTGAGGATTATGCAGGGTGTGCACACCAGGGACAGGGAACACTGGGGACATCTTAGAATCCTGCCTACCATAGAGGGTTTTGTCACTTTCACTTTCAGCTTTACAGATTTCTTTGGCTTCTATCTTTGCACCCAAACTTTTTCTTTCTTTTTTTTTGTTCAGAAAACAAACACAGAAAAACTCAAACTGTCACTAAATTAGTCTACATGTAATAAAATATACATAAAAGTTGTGTATTCCTGGGCTTGAAAACATGTTTCAAGGTGACACCAAATAAGCTTAGATGCTATTCATCATTCTTATTGCAAGTGTAGCTGCAACTAAACCATCTCTTTATGGTGAAGCACTTTTGTGACACTATAGTAGCTGACAGTATGGTTATAATAATGAGGACACTGTATTAATTCAATACGATTTCGCTCTAACTAATGTCAGGCCTACTATGTAAGCAAGTAACAGGTTTATTTCAATACTAATACTAATTTATTTATTTATGGTGTTCTTCCTACAAATTAAATGTATGTTTTAGGTTCTATGATGTTAGTAAGGAAATAGTTAAAGGTTAAAGTAATTATTGTTGATTTGGTTGTGTCCACCTATCCTGAAATGCCTTATCTCCCCTTCCATGTCTGATTATTAATTGGATTCTTATAGTAACTAATTCAAACCAAAAGCTTTGATTTATAAAAGCTTAGATGAAAAGGTAATTTTCAAGAACACAAGTAAATCTGATTTGGAGGTGTTCCCTAAAACACTAAAATTTATTACTAAATATAAAATGGCTAATTTCAAATCAGGATAAAGACTCATGATGGAAAATAAAATACACAATGGTGTGGTGTAGTGTAGTGAAAAGAACGATAAAAAGTCAGACACTGCATAAGCTACTTAGGTAACTTATCTGAGTCTCAGTTCTTTTACCATAAAAGCAGGGTGGTCATCCAGCTTTATTTCAGTTGTGAGAATTGAATGATTTGTCAGATGTATAGCCTGTAATAAACGTTCAAGAAATACTTCGCTTCTTCCAAAGTAAATAAGCTAATTTGACAAATTAGCTTATTTTAATAAACTTTAAAATGGGAGAAGTGACAGTTTAGATGGACAGAGGATACTCCACAGATTTAATTTGATTTGTAAAAATTTGTGGATTCAGCTGCTGTAACTGAGAAAGTCAGAATAACAGTGGCTTACATAATACTAAAGTACTTTTAAGTATTTGAAACAAAGGACATTTAATAGTGGAATTACTTAGGTGATGGAGTAGTTGAGAGAAGTCAAATGGATGATATGACAGTCCAGAGATGGGGAGGGTACGATCTTCCTACACAGGAAGAACAAAGAGAGGATGAAGTGTTCTGGAAACCCAGGGGATGTGGTTGTGAAGGAAATGCAGCCAGAGATGCCAGATGCCACCCAATGCAGAGGGAGAAATACCCTGGTTTCTTCCTTCTAACAAAAGGCAGATCCTTCCTTCTAACACAGCCCACAGAGTTTGAGAAGAGCAAAAAGGCAATGAGTGTATCTGAGGCGAAGCAGACCATGGACCAGCATTCTAATTGGTGGAACTAAGAGAAATGTAATTGACCGGCAACTCAGGTTTTAGCTAATTCAAGAGAAGCCTGGATCCTGAAAATACTGTGATGATTAATTCTCTTAGTTGTGTTTTTTCAGAGCTTCAGAACCACCACCAACAAAAAGAGAGCTATCAAAGACTGAGAGTTATTCCCTAAGCCCTTCTCAGGCAAGCCTGCGGAAGGGAGCTGCAAGACTAGCAGCCTGAGGAACAATGATCAGGAATGTGAGCCCTCCTATTCCTGGCCACAAGATGTGGAATAAGGCGTGGAAGCACTATTTGTTGTCTCACTTTTGCTCTTTTTCCAAATGTGGAAATTCTGCTTGTCTTCATCATTATATTTGATATTTTGGGATGCAGAAGAGTGTGTTTTCCAAAGTTGATCACAAGAATCTATATCCCATCCTCATGCTCTTGTTATGGTACTTTGCTGACATAGGTCCACTGAGAGGTGTAGGGGGTCTTTGTTTTCTCTCTTAGAATCTGGGAGAGCCTGTGACCGTGAAAAAAGTGACACTGTGACTTTTGAGGCTTCTGCCTGGTCCTCCTGGGATGCTCGCCTTCGGAACCAAGCTACCATGCACTGAGGAAGCTAAGTACCCATATGAAGGATCCATGTGTCAGCATCCCAGCCACACCCCAGTTGAGAGTCAGTATCAACCAAATGTGAGTAACTGAGTCTTCAGATGATGCCAGCCTTCAGCCTTCAAGCCATTTCAGCCAGCTCCAAGAGGAACAGACATGACGTGTCCTCACCAAGCTCTTCCCAAATCGCAGACTCATGAACAAAATAAATGTCACTGTTTTAAGCCGCTAAGTTTTGGAGTGGTTTGTGACTCAACAATAGATAACCAGAACATAAGGTGATTAAACTTATAATTTAGTCAAATGTTGCCAGATATGACAAATCACATTGGACAAAAACAACATGCTTCTCAAGAGATCCTGGATATACCATTTTACGTAATAGGTGGATTTGATTTTGTGTTCCCTCCCTCTGGAGAAGTGTAAGTGCATTTTCACTTGTAAGTGGAATAATCGTATTTACTATATTAGCAGAGGAAATGTGGGAATTGTTTGTGCATGTCTAAAATGATGTTATAACTGGATCTTTGCTGTCTCCATTTTGACAGAGGCGCCAATGATCAATACTGGATTGCCTAAGTGAGAGGGGGACAGATTCCAGCTTTATACTGATTTATTCAACATGGAGTGCCTATTATGTGCCACTTGTTATTCTAGGTGCTGGGGATGAAGGAGTGAACAAAGCAGTTGAAATTGTCTGCCCATATGAAGCTTACATATGCAGAATTAGAAAGGAAATTGCTCTAAAAACCTGTTCCTTAAGGAATATAAAAAGGAGTCAGGGTGGGGTAAAGAGGAGTTTGGTTAAGAGATTTTATTGGAGATTTTGTTGGCATATATATTGGTCAGGAGAGGACAGGTTATGTTATAATAACAGATATGCACAGATAAGCCAGACCTGAGACATGTATAGGATGTTACAGATCTTGTCCCATAAGCACTGTGAAACTTCAGCAGAAAAAGGAGGATGAACACACATAGTTCCAAGGGTGTGGAAGGAATGGCAGAAGACATTCTGGAAGAGAGATTCATCTGCCTGCCTGGGCCAAGAGCACTGTGAGAGAGACAATGTCTTAAGGAATCTCTGAAGAGAGAAAGTAGGGGAGCAGAGAGCAGAAGCACACACCCTTGTTCCCCCTCTAACTCCCACCTACCCTTCCTCATGGCATGCCTCCAGAGAGAACAGGTCCAAGCTTAGGATAGAAGAATGTTTGCTGCTAAGTTGAGTTTAACATTTTGTTTAATATTTTGTACCAGGCATTATAATTTTTAAATTGAAACTGTTTACCACTAACAGTAACTGAAGAACTTTTATTTTCTGTGAGTGACCACCAAAAATCTTCAATCTGCTCACGTATTCTTTCCAGGTAAGAGAAGATTAGCTGAACTGAGTAAATTTTGAAGCCAAGGTAAGATACATAGTTAATTGTCATTGTGATCACAATCCTTACATCCTACTTGTTCAACACACCCAGTTTACATCTGTGGGGTAAAATGTGTCTTTTTCTAGATAGACAATGGATAGTTCTGCACTTTTCCTACTCTAGTGCAGGTAGGAGGACTCTATTTCCCCGTGGGGAATGATTAGATGGGCATTACTCCACCTATCTCTAGTCATAAAAGTGGATGCCTGACCCAGTCTCAGTGAGAATAAGGGGTAGCAGGATCAGCATTTGACCCAAGAGTCCATGAGATTCTACTTTTGCAACTGTAGAGAAAAAGCTGCAGCTTTCTGTTTGGGTTACAAAGCTGTTGGTGGCCATTTTTTCCACAACGTGGAAAAAGAGAGAGAGAGAGCATGCACGCCTACCTCACTACATCATTTTAATCCCAGACCCGTGAAGATTTACCATGAAAAATTTCACTTATATGAGCCAACCAAATTTAAATTTTTACTTAAGCTAGTTTGAGTTGTCACTTGCAGCAAAAAGAGTTTTGACCAATACCAAGTACCACATTTGAAAAGGAATAAATAAATGCCTTATTGCTAGCAGCATGTCTTTGAAACAATGCTTCTTAGTCTCCATGAATCTTGGATCCTTTGAAAATCTAATGAAATCCAAGGACTCCCCATATTTTACACATTAACATAATTAACTCTGTATTAGGATTTGATTTTCCTCAATAGATAACAAAACACCACTTATAAAGAATTATATCTTCCTCACCCTTTTTCAAAAATTGAAAGAGAATAAAACATTATCAAATAAAGTGCAAAGTAAATTCAAGAAGGCTGCTGCTGTTTTGTTTGAATGTGAACTTGACACAGTGGAGCAGTTTTTTGAAGAAGAAGAAGATTAACCCTGAGCTAACATCCGCCGCCAATCCTCCTCTTTTTGCTGAGAAAGATTGGTCCTGCGCTAACATCTGTGCCCATCTTCCTCTACTTTGTATGTGGGACGCCTGTCACAGCATGGCTTGCTAAGTAGTGCGGAGGTCCACACCTGGGATCGGAACTGGCGAACCCTGGGCTGCCAAAGTAGAGCATGCAAACTTAACCGCTGAGACACCGGGCTATCCTCTGGAGAGGGTTTTTGATTTGTTCCTCTTTGGCAAGTTGGGAGTCTAGGACGGAAGGAAGTCGACATCTTCAAGTGTGGCTTGCAGTGCTTATAGATCTCTGCAGATTTTTGTTTGGAGTGAAGTTTTCAAGACTCTTGTCATTTTTGTCCATAGTGAAGACTTTTCTCCAGTGCTGAACCATCCACAAAGTTGTCTGCTTTCAGCATCCCTTTCCAGAGAGGCAACTCGTGACTAAAGATAAGTGTTTTTTTTTGTCAGTATCTATAGTGTCATTTCAAGGCCTCCAATCCAAGGATTTACCTCATTCATATGGCTAAAAATATCTGTTGAATGACCCAATCCATGAATCAACTCTTCGTTCTCAAATTGACCTGGAATTTGGGTTGTTTTTCCCCACTTAATATTAAAACTTCTGTGAAAGTTTTATTTAAATATGTGAATACTTGTCTTTTGGAAAGTCAGCAATTATATATTACACTTCTTATTATGATAAAACCTCTTGAAAGCTAGCAATTCAAGGCTCCATTTTAGTTGTCAACTGATAGCAAACATGCCAATGTAGAATGCTTGCAATCTCACATCCCAGTGATGTGTGGCACTTCTTTCTTCACTCAACACAAATCTAGATGACTTCCAACTATGCACTTGCTCATATGTACTTGGAATAGTGAGAGGTTTCTTGTAGTTGAAATTTTCTTTGGCAAAGTCATAATCTCGAAGGCTGATACCAAATAGATAATTCTTTTCTGGTGATGAAAGTAGGAAAAACCAGGAGCTGACTGCACTGCCATTAAATGGTTTCATCCTATTGTAAGTTGAAGGAAAAAATAACAATAACTAACGTTAGTTTAAATTTAAATTTATTCAAATAAATATAATTATTAGAATGTGTTTTAATTATGCTTAAGAACATACATACAAATTGACTGAATAAGACAAGCATTTTAATAACATTTAATAACTGGTCATAAGATGACAATGATTTTAAATCAGTTCCTTGGAAAGATAAAATATTTTTTTCTTTTAGCCTCTATCAGCATGAATTTTTTATACTCGTGTACATATAATTTTTAATTTGTTTGAGATAAGGCAAGTCTCTTTCTGAGATACCAAAATGGCAAACATGTGCTGTATCATTTTGGAATCGTTGCTAATTTTACTTAGCTAAATATTAAACTGTCAAACTTCCAGAACAAATATTATTCTTAAATATGAGTCATGCTTCTGAGTTTATGAATATTAGTGTTCAATCAACAGTTACACATACAACAGTGTATATCTTTACTATTGACTCTAGACTATTGACTCCAGAATGTAAATATCTTTAATTCTTTCTTAATGGCTTAATTAGTGTTATTCATGCTAATTATATACTAAAATATAATATTTTAGAAAATTGGTATTCTCCTAATGGTATCGGCATATATGAAGGACTTAGGTGATGAAAAAAACAAATAAATAATGACAATTAGCATGTTTCTGTGGGTCACATTTATGCTTCAATAATAATAATAATAATAATAATAATATTTCTTCAGAATCACTTTCTCTAATTTTGGCTTGCATCTTGTTATCAAATTTATACCAGGTCTTTACAAAAAAATAGCTGCATGAAAATGTGCTTTTGTATTTATAGTAAACATTTTATTAATACATTGTCTTTCCTGCAACTTAATGTACCAGTTGAGACAAGTACTGAGAAAAGAGAAAGAAAGAAAGAAAGGCAAGAAGGAAGGAAAGCAGGAAGGCAGGAAGGAAGGAAGGAAGGAAGAGGGAAAGAAAAGTAAGAAATCACTTTGCCTCTTAAGGAAGGGGTAGCCTTCTTTCTCTCAGAAAATGAAACAGTACTTGTTTACTTGTCTGTCTCCCCACTCGGGCTGTGAATTCCTTGAGGGCGGAAAATGCTTTCTTCTTCACTTGTGTTTTCCTGTTGTCTAGCACAGAAGCTTGTACATGGTAGATGTTCAAGAATATGTGGTACATAAATGAATGAAGAAGTCATGTTTCTTTTTTTGTCCTGACAAAAACGGTTAATGCTTTTACTTCTCCTTCCGCTTTGGGGTACTGATTTTCTATTCAGGTTATTTCAACCTATCTATTATATTTAGTGTGATAGAAAGTAAACAGACTCTGAAGCCAGATTGCTTGAGTTCAGATCCTGACTCCATTAAAGGCTGCTCACTCAATATTATTATTATTATCATTAATTTATTTTTTGCTTTCTCAACATCCCTTTCCAGTCTCGTCAAACTTGTCTTCATTATCCCACAAGCAAATCAAGTTACTATTTTTCTATCTTTTTTCCTTTTGCTCTCATTTCCTGGAACATCTTTCTCTTTCTCTTCTATTTGTCCAAATTATATTTATTCTTCAAAGCCCTCACAGGTCCCTTCTCTTCAGTGGAAACTTCCCTGCTGCATCAAGACTTCTTTGAACCCATAGGCACCCATTACAAAGATTAACATCCACGCTCGTTCTGTCATTTTCATTCCTGTGTCAGTCTTGCCACCACAACTAGTCTATAATTTCTGCTAGGGTAGAAATTGTGTCTCTGCCTCTTCTGTGTAACACTAAACAGCCTGGTTCTCTATTCTACCTATAACGTTAATGTTCATACTTTATTGTTTTTCCTTTTGAAATTGTATTGATGGTAACATCTTATATGTTACAAAACTTTTACATGTATTAGTTACCCATCAACATCTAGAATAATATTTTTATGAATAATTCTTAATGTAAAATTACACCATAAACAAAACATTTCAAAATGAGAGTTTCAAATAGACTTATTTGAAAGATAATAAATCAGAATAAAATTTTGGGATGATGTTAAGTTGTAAACATACAAGGCACATTTGAACATAGACCTTTACCAACAAACTGATGGTTGTAAGAAACTTCCTGAAGGAAGATTTATTTGTCATATAATTCAGACCAGATTTAGAAAACCTGAAATATTAAATTTCCAAGAAGCTTGTTTGAGTCCACAAAGGAAAACAGAAGATTGTACAGTATTCTTAAAATTGCACAAGATTGCTTTAAGCATTACAATTATTCAGTTTTTTTAAAGATATGTCAAAATAAAGACTGCTTAAGTTTCCAGACACAGTTTTCATGTCTCTCTCCCTAAATGGCTTGTGAAGCTAGGGTCTATCTTCTCCTCTAATGCCATCCCCAGTACAAATATGCCAGGTTTCATTTTGATGTTCTTTAAGCTCAGTGACTGGGACATTTCTTTCAGATGTCACCAGATCTCTAAGGTTCATTTTGTTAGAGAAAAATAAGATTAGTATTTGGCAGTAGTTTTTATGTGGATGATACTGGAGAGTTTCAGGGTTCTCTTTGGTCACAACCATCACGAATAAGAGCCATGGCCTGCCCTTCTCTGCAAAAGATTCCCCAGAGCTGTGGTGATCCATGCTGGGCTTGTCAAACACATGTGAAGGACATACTGGAGAGACTGAATTCTAAGGTTGGACCTATGCCCTACAGTTGGGCATTTGAAGGTTTAAGTTTGCTAAGTTGGTTGTTTTGCCTCTATCATCCAGCTCCAGGCAGAAGACTCAGACCTCCTAATTTGTTAGGCCAAGTAAGACTTAAAAATTTTCCACCAAAACATCCAGGGGACTCTGGGTCTTCGTTAGGAGCCAAGAGGGTCCATCAGGCCTCAGCTGCCATGTAGCAAGGCCACCTGGTTCTGAATGAAGCACCCATAAGCATTGGGGAATCACTACTAGCCATAACTGTCATTAGAACACTCCTGCACGATAAAGGGTCCTGCAGAGCCGTATCCCACAGATACTGATACATTTTTAAAAATCGTACAAAGCTCTCAAACTTATAAGCATTTGTTTTTAAAAAAATGTGTATAATCTGCTTTGTTTCCTATGTGAAAGATTTATTGTTAGTATTGTCTGCTTTCTGCCAATTAAAATTTTCAAACAGCATAACTAATGTGACTCAATATTTATTGGAAATCTTTTAGTCTGTATACAGTTTTCTATATACTTATCAGTATTCTTTTTTCATTAAACATTTCCATCTATTTTCCCAATAGAATTTAGTGAACTGAGAGCCAATATATTTTTCCCAGATGAGCAAACCACATTGGTTTAAAATAGAAGTTGTACATCTTGTCTATATATTATGTTCAACATTTTTTCCTGCATCAAATTGTGTCTCTCCCAGATGTTTATTTCTCATTTTGTGAAGGATTGTGAAGCTGGGTATTGCCACTTTTGAACAGTTGGTGGCTCCAATGCTTTGCAACTGTCTTGTAAGTGTGGCACCAAAATAAGATAGCTCTCTTTTAACTGTTCAATGCAAAATTTGAAACAAAAATGCATTTAAGTAAATATGGTGTATTTAATCAGAAACTAAAAGTTATATCAGCTATGAATTCAGCAGAAAAGTTTTAATACAAACATGTAATTCAGACTGTGTAATATAGTGTGAATACATATTAGTATATTCACTAAGTGTACTTGAAGGATTGAAAGTATTTCTTTAGAAATACAATGTAAGCCACATACATAATTTACAATTTTCTAGTAGCCACATTTGAAAAAGAATGAAAAGAAATGGGTGAAATTACTATCAATAATAAATTTTATTTAACCCAATATACCTAAAATATTATCATTTCAACATGTAATCAATAGAAAAATTACTGAGGAGATATTTTACATGTTTTTTTTCAGCACCAATGTGTATTTTATACTTAGAGCATACCTCAGTTTGAATTAGCCACACGTCAAGTGCTCCATAGCTGCATGTAGTTTGGTGGATATTGTGTTGTTGAGCTCAGGTCCAGAGTAAGTAAGGGCAACTCTTCCATTCAGATTAGGTGCATTCTGGGAATATTGGATGGAAAATATTTTTTGTAAATGAAATTCTGTATAGGAAATCTTATTTTTGCAATAATTTTTGTCCTAATTGCGGAGCTCTTTTCCAACAGAAAATCATTCAGGAGACTTGGCTCACAATTTTGATGAGCTAGGAATGAAACATGTGGCTTAACTAGTAGCATATTATTTTGTGTTATCGGCATTTCTAGAGATTTGCATTACTAAAGAATTTTTAGATTTCTCTAGAGCTATTGATCTCAATATTTTAGCCAGATTGTAAAATTTCCCCCGCGCTTGAATTCCGTTTCTAAATCTGCCCTTCCACATTTCTAGAGTTTAGCTTGCCGTATTCTTTTATTTGGCATTTGCAAAGTCTTTTCAGACTCTGTTGCTGTGTCACCTTTTACGGGCTGCTGTTATCATCTAGATTGTAAGGAACATGGCCTTTCGTAGAACGAGCTGGGTTTGAGTCCTGGGTTGACCACTAATTAGTTGTGTGATCTTGAGCTAATTACATTCTCCTTGTGCTTCTGCTGACATCTAAAAAAATGCAGAGAATTGTAGAACCTGGCTTGTGAGCTGTGGTGAAGATTAAACAAGATATGTTAGTGCTAGTTATCTAATCTATAATAAACATCAGCTTGCACATGCCTTAGTTCAATGTTTAGATCTTGTAAAGTATACCAGTGTCCTCTCATCAATTCTATGGTATTTAGGAAAATAAAATAACTTGACACTACGCCTTAATTTTTTTATTGTAGAGTGAGGAATTTTATTCAAAATTGCTTCTTATTTACACAGATAACAATAAAATACAGTCTAGGTCAGTTTTCCTGAGTACAAAATAGGATATTCTGAATACTTCACAAGGAAAGTGCTGAGGAAGCACAACAACTGAAGTGCATGGCTATGGACAGTGTTTTGGAAAGTATGGTTTCAAATTAAATATGTAATTTTCTTATTTCTCCTCTGTGCTGTTTATTCTTCATTATGTAGGATCTATTCGGTTGCCAAGGAAAGCAAAAATTCAACTTTTTAAGTGTAATTGGTCTGTGTATCTACACAACATATCTTCTGGATAATTATGGTGTGCTAGGTATTATGGTTGTTATATCAGAATTACTTAGAAAAAAGGAAGCATTTAAAACATTTGAGAATAGCAAATTGAGTCTGGGTCTTGATGAACCTTGACTTGCTACTTAAACACATAGAAATTACACATGCTTTTCAAGCTAGTCAAGAATGTTTATTACTTCCTCAATGTAAACTATCTTTCACATCAAAAAATCTAGAACATTTGGAAAAGTAAGTCATCTGTACCATCTGCTATAGTCTAATTCAGGAATAATGATCTAGAGAGGAAAAGGAAACAAAAACCTATAAATTGTAACAATTCTGAAAACGACTAGAAAAATATTTGTGAAATGATTAGTATCGTGAGTTTTTCAATTGATAAGCATTTGCCATCTGTGGCTACAACTGTTAGATGTATTTCTGGACAGTAAAAGTCTAGAATAAATCAGGAACTAGAAACATATTATGAAGGATATCATGTAGAATAACAAGATAACAGTGAGAATATGCCATATTCATGTTTTAATTCTCAATTCCATTAAAATATTCATGAATAGATTATATGTCTCCATTAAACAACTGTTTATTATGTACCTACAACGTGTAGGCGCCTGAGATCTTTTAACTAACTTCATTTCCTTATTATACATTTGGATCTCTTTTGTGTTTAACTACCATGTTCCTTGAAGGGATCAACTTATACGTTGTAGCTCACAGAGGTATCTGCAGAATGAACGGGCTATGGGAAGTTGAAGCCGAAGGTAGTAAGAATGGTGAAGAGTAAATCCCAGAAAATTTCTGAATGGAGATCTGATGTAGTGATTGACCACATAGGATGCTAAAAGAGAAAGGAATATCAGTGACATAACACAATAAGCTGATACTGATTCAGTCTAAGATGTTATGATGAAAGGTGGTAAAACTGAATTGGCTAAGATGGTTTTCTTTTTCTCGATGATGAGAGCATTATTTGGAGAATAGGTGGCTGATGGGTTCAGTTCTTGAAGAAGTTTCTAGGAAAGTGAAGCAGGCAGCCAGTTAAGGATGAACGGACAGATTGTAAGCAGAAAACAGAGCCAAGACATTGTTTGATGGCAAATATTTTGTTGTGAGTCATAAATAGTTGGCTATGGAGCTCCCCCAAACAGGACTCCATAGCCTGGTAGGGCAGATAAATTCTGTGAGCACTTTCAAAGTTTATTTGATCCATGTTTTCTGCTTCTAATTAAAATCTCATGGTAAGGAAAAAGTTTTAACTTTAACAGTTAAAGTATAGATTTTTCACTATGCAGACACTGCTACAGTTTTTATTTTGAGTCTTACAGATTAACAAGGAAGGTGAATGAGTAAAAATGTTAAAGTGATTTTTCTTTGATGAAATTTTAAAATTATTAGATATAGTATTTTATCCACAGTTGTCGTGAGAATCGGAAATGTAAAGTAAAGGGAACACTAGAGTTCGACGGCGCAAGTTGAGTCTCCTTCCCCATGCCTCAGTGAAAATTAACCAAAACCAAAAAATCCTCTCAACTTTTCATATTTCTACTTCTATTTTACTGAGTTCCTTTAAGTGTATGTGTGTATTGTGTAAGTATGTGTGTGTTTGCCTCTTACATGATTCCTGGATTAGAGTAGCTCATTTACAATGCATGCTATTTGGCCTTAAAACAAAATATTCATTTTGAAACTTTCTGGTTATTTGAGAACAGATGCTAATATTCTAAACCAACCACATCCCCTCTTGTGCTAAATGCTTTGAGGATACAAAAATGAACTCTTCATTGATTCTGTACACAGGACTTCACTCTAGTGGAGGTGATAAATCAAGACATGAAGTATAATACCCAACAAGGAGGTGATAAATGACATACAAGAGGAACAAATGAAGTAATGGGAGACTTGAGGAGGGGATCACTGCTTTTGTATAAGGCAAACTGATTTCATGAACAGTGAGTATAATTTGAAGTATGTTTCAGGTCTGGGAATAAAGATCTAGAAACAAATATCTTAGTCAAAGGCAACGAAGATGGGAAGAGAAAGTGATTCAGTTTGGCTTGAACAAAGTACATGTAAAAAGGAAGAGTGGAAAACAACTCTGAAGAGGTAGGTTAGGACTCAGCTCAAGAAGGATCTGGAATGGTAGGCTATGTAGTGGACGATGGTATGTCATTGAGGTATTTAATGAGCAGAGTGACAGTGGTAGGGCAACAGTTGTGAGCACAGGCAGATCAGACAGACCTACATTCTGGATCCAGTTCTGCTGCTCACTAGCTTTGTGACCTGATCGACTTATTTAACCTCTGAGCTTTGATTTCTTTCACCTGTGTAACAGAGACTATAATTGTACCTACAGGCTACCATGTGGATTAAGTGGAAAAATGAGCATTAAACCACAGTCCCTGGCATATAGTAAGTGGTAAAAAAAAAAAAGCTACTGTTGAGCCAGCTTTGATGGCCTAGTGGTCAAATTTTGGTGCTGTCACCACTTTGGTGGCCTGGGTTCATTTCCTGGTCACAGAACCACACCACCTGTCTGTCAGTTGCCATGCTGTGGCAGTGGCTCACCTAGAAGAACTAGAAGGACTTACAGCTAGAATATACAACCGTGCACTGGGGCTTTGAGGAGAAAACAAAATGCTACTGCTAATATTAGTAATGCTAATAAGTATAATAAGATAGTCTTGGCTTTAGCATTATGTAAAATCACTTTAATTTCTCAATTACCCAAATCATGAGGCAAAACCACCCACTGCCATTCTGTTGCAGAGCTAGACTTATTTTCTATGTTACCACTAAAATTGTCTATCTTGTTTTGATTTATATATATCTTGGTACTGTCTTTATATACTTGTAGAATATGAAAACTAAAAAATTAATTATGTGTGTAATTTTTTCAAATCCACCTAAATAGTGAGGATGTGTCTTAATTTATTTGAGCAATTAAAATGTTTTGTTTGTTGTTTTTCAAGAGCCCTTTTTAAAACCCAAAAACATTAAAATAAAATTTATAGAATTTCATAGTTTTAAGAGATGTAACAGATGTTTCAGCTTAGGCCCTCTGGAGAAACTGGAAGCTCTGAGAGGCTTGGTGACTTGTTCAAGGTAACAGAACATTAAAGAGGAAGGAAAATTTCGATTAGGTCCAGGGGCTGATGATTCTCCCTCCTCATTATCTTACTTTTTTTTTAGTAATGTGATTAAAAGTGATTTTCTTTCTAAGAAGCTTAACACAGAAAATACTGCAAAGAAACTTATGAGAATTCTCTGGTCAAGTAATAATAAATTAACAGAGACAATATTTTATTTTGCTTATAGCATTATCCCAATTAGCATACAAACAGCATAAAAATGTCAGTAACACTTATTCTTTAGTCCCTTTGGCCCTTTTTAAATAGTTGTTAACCTCTCTGACTCCCCAGCAAACAAGTTACTGGAGGGGAGGGGAGTCCTTAGGCCTTGAGGACAGGAGCTAGGGGCCTGGGGAGCAGACGAAGTCACAGGGAAGAAGGGCAGAGCCCTTCTCTGAGCATTTTTAATAATATAAAGGGCCTGATGTGCTTCCACTTAACTACTGCCCCATTGAGTTAGGCTCTTGAAATTGCATTAAGACATGTTAATCAATTTGGATATAAAGACTCATATTTAATAAAAATTTACTGAGCTGCAAAATGGGCAGTCATAAGCTCCCATTAAATATCTGAAAATCTCTTGTGATGGGAACGTGAGGCAGGTGCTAACCTTCCTTTCAGAAGCCCCCCTTTCTTCCACCAATCTTTCAGTATACTTCCTTTCCTTCCTCTAATGTTGGGAAATGTAGATTTTTTTTTTCTAGGAAAGGGTGGAATTTTATTTGTGTAAAATGCTTATTTTGGGGTTGCAACTGCAGATTTGGAAAATACTTGAAACTATAAAAAAGAAAAGAATGAGCCAGAAATAACCAGTTAGTATATTTTTATCATTCCTTTTTCTATGCAGTTTTTACTACAGTTGCAATCATATTCTGTATACATTTTTAATCTTAGTTTTCCCATCCAACATTCCTGATATTATTTTACACTTTTAAAGGATACTTTTTATTGACTACATAACATTCTATCATATGAAGATGTGATACGTGGAGTGAATGAGAGTGAGGACACGAGTCTATGCTTTCCAAACCCTGTGATTTTTAACATTCCCCTTTAGATACAATGACTTATCATAAGAAGATATTTGTGCTGCACTTTAAAATTTCTATTTGGTTAAACTGCATTTTGAAATATTCGGAAGGACGTATGTTAAGCAATTACACAAGAAAAACAACTTTCTTTTTGCACTTCGTGCCCTGTGAAGCCATTGTAGCCTTTCTTTGTACCCTTTGATCAGGGCAGCCATAACCCGTTGTGGTCCTGGTTTGTTGTGCGTTTGTCTATCCTTCTGAATTGTACAGTTTTTGAAGGCAGGGGCTACATGTGATTCAGCTCTTCATCCCTAGTTCTGTACTTGGATCAGAGCCTGGCTTGCAGGTGCTTTGATGTTTGAATGAATCAATGAAATGATTCACGGCATACTGAATGTTGATAAAGAAGTCAGTGGGTTTGGTCTGAATGAGTGGTTTAGGTAAGGCTTTTTGGATTTTGACGGAACACTCACTGTGTTGAATGTGTGGACAGAGGTGGTATTGGAGATCTAGTATGATTGTTTCTCCAGTTTTTTTCTACATAACATCCGAGAAGTGAGAATAAGAAATAACAAATTCAGGGAATGTGTTTTGAATTCTGAAATCTGTGATGTAACTTTTTTTCTCTTCTGAGAGAGGCATAAGCTAATTGGGGAAAGCCAAGGCACAGTTTAAAAATGTATGTTACTTTATGATTGTAGAGAAAGCTTCTTAAAGTATCATTTTGGATTATTTATTTGGATTACAAAAGATAAAGCAGGCTGATGGAATCTGTGTACTGTAGATATTTCTCTGCAGAATATTTATGTTTTACTCTTCATAAAGGGCAATAGAGATCATTCTATGTTTAGTTGCCATAGTTAGTATGCCATGGACCAAGTAATCAATATTTAGATTTGCATAGCACATGTTATGCTCAATAGATATTTGTCGAGTGAATGGAATGATTTATATCTGAAAGTGAATAATGAGTATTGGTATGGTTTTAGTTTAAAATAATGCTTTTATAAACATAATAATTATTTTCCTAGGTTACTAGCTAATCTTTCTTGCATTAAGACTAATTCTATGGCTATTAGATCAGTAAACAATATGACTTAAAATTGATAATTTAAATCTAGCTATCTACTCTCAAATTTCTGAAGAGAAAATATCAGCCATATTATCATTGTTAAATTATCATCAGTCAGGCTTCATAATCGTACTCAAGTGGAATGAATCGGAACGTAATCATTCACTCCCATTAATTTATTTTCTAATAAGGCAGTATACATCTAATTGGTCAGCCTTTCAAGATGCTACACCTGGCCTTTCTTTCAAGCACTGATTCAGCACACATTTACTGGCTTCCTGGATCCTGTGGGGAATCTGGAGCAGCTTAAGATTATTTTAGGGAAACAAAGCATGACCACATGATAACTTAAATAGTGATATATAACTGATCAACAAATAATAATTGGCACAATTACATGCTATAGGAATCCAGAACTGGGAAATAATAATGTAAGTTGTGAGGCTGGAAAAGTCTTCATGATGAATGAGAAACGAGCTTTTAAAGAAAGAGAGGAGGAAGTAATTCTAGATTTAACTGATGCTTAAGAGTAGAAGTGAAAAGGGTATATTTTGGGGAGGGCAAATGGAGGATTTCTCTCCCTCTGGAAGAAACAGAGGGTTTCATGTAGGAAGGATAGTAGATTTAGAACAAAATGAAGGGTGTTCACTAAGTCTAAATATTGAGCTTGCATAAGAATTCTGTGAGAATTACTCTGGATCCCAAGCCGAGAATCCACTTTTGGATAAAGCCCAGGAATCTGCATTCTAATACTCCAGCTTAATGTGATGCAGGTATTCCCTGAACTATACACGAAGAAACACAAGGGGAGGTGCTAGAATCTGCTTTGCCATCAATTAATAACTCTTTTGAATAACTTTTTTGAACTGTTTGAATAGGCCTGATACAAACTGACTGAACCTGGGCAAAGGATGTAGGATGATTTAGTTAGGAAGAGACTGTAGGGGATGAGCCCTCATTGGGAAGTAATGCAATCAACAGGTAATTTAGGGAGAAAGGGTGGGCAGTTGGAATGAAAAAGATGAATATGAGGGATAGTTGGATAAATTGGCAAGTCTTATAATCTATATTACATAGAGACATTAGAGGAGAGAGAGGCTGCAAAATATTCTGGGTTAGCAAGGATGATTTTATTAATAAAATCAATAGACCTGAGGGTCTTGTGTTTGTTAAATTAGTAAGGAAATCAATGGATCAAGGAGAGTGTGAACTGGGGAGAAGATGATACGGTCCCTTTGGTAAAAAAAGAGTTTGAGATAATGGGAGGATACCCGAATTAAAAAGCAGAGGAGGTAGGTGAGAGGGCAGACCTGGAGGGAAAATCCTGTAAATACTTAGCACAGATGCCAGAAGTGAAAGCATGGGAACCAACAAGCCCTTAGTACTCATTTCCTAGGACTGCCATAACCAATTACCACGAACTTAGTGGCTTAACAAAAGAGAATATTTTTTCTCTCATAGTTCAAGAGGCCAGAAGTCTGAAATTATGGCATTGGCAGGCTTGGTTTCTTCCGGAGGCTCTGAGGGAGAAACCATCCCATGCCTCTCTTCCAGCTTTAGGTGGTCGTCAGCAATCCTTGGCGTTCCTTGGGTTGTAGCTGCATCACTCCAATCTCTGCTTCCATCTTCACATCACCTTTGTCTCTGCCTCTGTGTCCTCTCCTCTTCTCATAAGGACACCAGGCATTGGATTAAGGGCTCACCCTAAACGGAGGATGATTTCATGTGGAGATGCTTAATTACATGTGTGAAGAACCTATTTGCAAACTAATTCACATTCTGATGCTCTAGGTGGATATGAATTTGGGGGGCACACTATTTACCCAGTATACCCTCTTAGGAATGGTATGTAGAAAAAGAAGAGCAAGTCCTAAGGTGTAAGCCTTGGGAAATGCTGATCATAAGGAGGCAAGAGAAAGGGGAGAAATAGACAAAAGAATAGAGAAAGAAATGCTGGAGAGCCAGGAGAAGAAAGGACAGCGCACGGTCAGGAAAGCTGAAGGGGTTAGAGACTTCAAGAAAGGTTCAGCAGATATATGCACACAATTGGCCACTAGGTTTTGGACTAATGTGATTTATGAACATCAGGAGAACAGTTACAAGATTGTTTGAGAATATGGGCAAAAAAAGGAGAGTGAGGAAAGACTAGGATGATATATAGGAAACAGATCAGATGGAGGTTTTTCCCCCCCAAGAGAGGAAAGTTCACTTGAATACAATTCTCCTACAGGAGCAGAAAGTTGGCAATTATGCAAAAACTGTCCGGACACATCCAGAGAAAGGATTGTTCTCTCTTCTCACAAAATCTGGATCAAGAAGAGAATTCAAAAGTGGTCAGAACAAGGGATTTCTCCCTTCTGCTGGAGAGCATGAGCTGCTTGTACCTTTTCATATGCAAATATGAAGAATTAGGTTGAAGGCTAATTACATCGCAAAGACATTTCTAAAGTAATATCACATCTAGGGATAGTTAATAAGGCCTGTACATGGACCTTATTTATAAATAGCAAAGATTAAACATATGATAAAAGGAATCTTCAGATGAAACAATTAAAGATCAATTATGACGATGGTACCCAGCAGTGAAAGCCTCTGGAAGAACTTCCTACTTGTTAATCAAAGATAATTATCAATTATGAGGCCTTATCATTAGTAGAGTATCTACACTTTGCATCTTAAAAAGCTGATGATAATTAGTCTCCACTTTTTGCTCTAAGTGCTCATTATATTCGGAGAGGAGTGGCTCTTTCCTTTTAAAAATGACTTAGCTCATGACCTTGGACAACTTAGACTCTCCTGTCCCTACACTGAGTTGAGATAAGACTCATTTTTTAACATTACTCAAAAAATAATTTGATAGGTGCTTAAGCGCTAAATAATATGAAGAAACCATACTATGAATATGTGGAGGGCAAAAGATTTTAGTTTTGAATGGTTGTTGGTGTAGAGGAGCAGGTTTATTATCCTAATTACATCTAGGATGTAACTGATAGATCAGGAATTAATGACAGTTATTTTTCCAATGGAGAAGAATAATAATGTCTATTGAGTGATTATGTGAGCCAAGAATTGTACAAAATACTTCATATATATTGTCCTATTTAACCCTATTGATAACATTATATCACAGTTATTGTATTTTCCCCTCATTTTACATTCAAGGAAAGAAAGTGTCAAAGTTGTTTAACATGTCCAAAATGACGCAGATAATGAATAATTATTCTGGAGAATATTTGATGTGTAGTATTAAAACTCATCTTATCTGAAAATATTAATATTTAAGATATTTTAACATCAGAAGTCACAGGAAAACAATTAGGAAAATAACTCTGATTCTTGATTAAATAACTAATTTGGTAGTAACACTAAACTTTTAAGACATCCACCTCACATTTTTATGATAAAAAGTAAATGAAAAGAAGTGAAGCAGACATCACAGATTTATTGAAAGTCAAATACTGGATGATGCAATGATCCATACATAACTTTAGTTGGGAAGTTACAACCTGGTTTTAAAGGTGTTTATTGATACTATTCTATCAGATATTTTCCACTTTGAAAGTAATAGAAAAATCTAGCAATTAAGTTGAAGTTAAAAGGTTAAATGCTGCTTAAAAAAATAATCAAAGAATTCTGAGAGAGATAATAAAGGACACATGAGAATGTCAAACTTATGGGGGACAAATTCATTCAGTAAAGTTGAGGAATGCCCCTGGTATGTGGTCACGCACTGCTCGGAGGGAGGGTCAGGCGGGTATGGCAGGCTCACTTGACCTCACAAGGCTCATAGTCTGGCAGATAAACTTTTGTTTAGTTCTCACATTAAACAACCAGCAATTAACAGGCATAAAGTTTTTTTTTTGCTTCGGTTAATTTCTGGAAAACAGTGTTTAAGGAGGAATATTATGTATTCTGTAAAGAAACAACTGAATTCATTTGTTAATGTAATTGTCTTTCCTTAAAATATTGTTATAGTTAAAGATGGAGCTGAAGGTTACATGTGAATTTTGCTCTATTTGGAAACCAAAAATAGTTGGGGTCATATTAGTTGGTGCAAAATCTACATTTGAAAATGAGAGAAATTTATATTGTATTCATTTCCATTATAATGTTATTTACATGTGTAGAGTATATCATGACTTTGAAGGACTGTTTTCACATTCTTAGATATGGATTAGGAGAAAATTACTTGAAATTTAGTTTCATAAACTCATTGATTGTTCTCGGTTTTTTAGTGTCTTTTCTAATACTTTCATCCTCATTTAGCGAGCAAATAATATTTTTATTTCTCGGTAAATTTTATGAAAGAAATAAAATGTCTTTCATTAGAAATTACAAGTACAAAACCTGTAAAATTAAATACAGTATGAAATACTTTTGAAATTTTCACACAAGAACAGTTTATCTAATGCTTTTTGTGAAATAGTTACATTCTTTCCTTGAAGCATAATTACTATGAGACAATGGCATAAATGCATCTAAAATATTTAAAAACCATTGACAAATGTATACTGGTAATTACGAGGATTTTCAAAGTGAAAATATACCTTAACAGTAGATAGATATTTTTAGGAAGTGTTTGCTTGCAAATGTGTTTGCTGATCAAAGTTTCCCACTGATTTCCATGTAAATTTCAACTTGGTGTCTGGTTGTGAATATTTGATGGAATGCTGACTTTGCTGTGAGTTCTCTCCCTCAGGCAGCCTTTATTTCAGCCGTTACTCTCTTGATCTGAGGAGACATGAGAAGAGACTCCCTCAATTTCCTTCTGATTACTTGGTGGCAGAAATCTGTTACTAGGGTCCGCAAGGACTGACCTCCAATTTGGCTCCCTTTAATAGGGCAGCTGGGGAACAGAGCCTGCTTTGAGAGAGATAGAAGGCAGGGGAAGACTAAAGTCAGGATGTTTTGGGGAAATAGCTAACTAGAAGCACTTGAGTGAAGATATTCTTGCTCTAACCACCTCCTATTCACACCATTGATGAAAGAGGGACTCCCCACCCCCCAATTAATATGAGATGGCCAAACATATGACACCGGAAAGATGAGATTTACAGCAGTTTATGGGTCGCATACACTCACAGTCCTCACAGGAAGGAGGACACCATGTGCCATGCAGGGCTCATGGGGGATGCAGTTGGGAGCAGAGTGAACCAGCAGGGGCTGTGTGAGGAAGACTTTGTAGTGACAAGAGAGTTGGGTGATCCTTGGTTCCCACGGAAGGATGTGATTTGACTTGTTTGATAATTTCATAAGCTGGTAGGGAGGAAAGGAAACTGGCTAGGTTGATGATAAGGTGGGAAGGAGCTGGTCTGGCTGATAGGGGAGCTAGCTAGGGAGGGAGCCTTTTCCACTGGGTGGAGGACGTATCTGGCAAGAGCAGAATTTACAGCTAGGTCTTTGGGACTCCAAGAGGCTCAAAGATGTCAAGGCAGTGCATGGAATTTTAGTCTTTACAATACAGTTCTCATGATTAAAAGTTTAGTGGAGGCAGGACAGAGGAGGAAGTAGTACCTCTGCCAGCTGCTGAGGGAGGTCCTGTCGGGCCGGGGTGAGAGTCACTGCAGGTTGCTGGGCCACTATCACGATGAGGTCCAGCTGGCCGTCCTCAAGAAATAGTAGTAAGTACCAGGGTTTCTACCCATATGTGATAGGTTGAGTCAAGGCACCACAGAACAGGAATCTGGTTTGTCAGAGGTAGGAGAGTGTAGTGGCTTACGGGAGTGCAGAAGCTGGCATGCCTGGCTTACATTTGGGCTCTTATCAGATCTGTGGCTTCTGGAAGGTTATTTAATCTCTTTGTACTTCTGTTTCCTCATTAGTAGTAGAATAGTAACTGTTTTATGGAGTGATTGAAATGTTAAATAATATCTGTAAGCACTTAATAAATATTAGCTATTATTATTGATTGGGTACGGAAGTTACCCCAACCACCTTCTCAGGGTGACTTAGCCTAAAGCAGTAGTCAGGGATGAGGACAATATGATATCGTTAAGATCACTTAAACCTTGGGGTCAGCCTGGTGGTGCAGCAGTTAAGTGCACATGTTCCGCTTTGGTGGCCCGCGGTTCCCCGGTTGGAATCCTGGGTGCGGACATGGCACTGCTTGACAAGCCATGCTGTGGTAGGCATCCCACATATAAAGTAGAGGAAGATGGGCACCGATGTTAGCTTGGGGCCAGTCTTCCTCAGCAAAAAGAGGAGGATTGGCAGCAGATGTTAGCTCACGACTAATCTTCCTCAAAAAAAAAAAAAAAAATCACCTAAACCGTACTGAATGTCTTTATTTCTCTTTACAAAGTTTTGAATTGATATACTGTAAACAGTTACTTAGAAGCTTTGCACTTAGAAAATTACTAAGGTGTATTTTAAATAATGACCATTTAGAGATTCTCCTATCTGAGTATTGCTATTTTGAAAGCAAGACACTGTGCCTATTACATAAAAGGCATTCAGTGAGTGTTTACTGAATAACTTCGGAAAAAATGAGGCATTATTACTATCAAATTATGGAACACCTCCCTAGCTTTATCTGTAATATTTACAGGTAGATTGAACAGAAGATTAGTTATAGTACAGTGTGTAGAGTTGCTCTAGAATGATCATATAGAAGGCACTTTGCTATTGTATGCTGGTTGGAAGAAGGACACTTGTCTTGAAGCTTCACATCATGGTCAGCACCTACTGTTTGTTTGGGTGGCTGGCATAGGGATACCGATGGGTGAAGAAGCCCTGCCAAGCCACATCTACTGTGGGAGCAGGAGGGAACAGAGGTAGAAACAAAATATTTATTTTTAGTGAATAGTAATGTATTCTTCCTGTCCTTCTCATAGATATGGCTGACTTCCAAGCAGTCTTCCTAGGCTTGGTGGCTAGAGAAGAAGAAATTCATGAGGAAGCGTTTCCCCCCTGCCCCCCAGAATACAGATATGAAGCTTTGCTTGAAGTCCTTGAATTTAAAAGCAGCTAATTTTTTCAATTCTCATTTATTAAGAGATCTTCTTAAGAAGAAAAATCTAGTATTCATGGAATGGATGTCAAAAGCCCAGTGAGCACTATGTCACTGAAGAAGTCTCTCAGCCATTGCCCTGCAATGGTTTTAAAGCAAGCAATCCCCTGTGGAAAGTGCTGCCTTTGATATCAAAGGGTCATTACAAGTCCCATGACACTTAACTAAGATTTAAAATTATTCATCTCTACCTCTTGGCAAGGGTTCAAATTTGAGATTGAATTTCCTTTAAGTGGTTAAGGCATTTATAGTCCCCCCTGCATGATGCTTTTAGGTAGTTTTGTTTTACTGGAGGAGTGCTGTCTTCAGGAGACTGCAGATGAAGAGACACTCATCACTTACAGGCTTAGTGTTGTCACATTTAGAAAATTCACCTGGTCCTTTGGTTTATGTGTTCTAATGCATTCCTTTTGTAAATTGTAAATTGACAAAATTCCTTTGTCATTTTAAAATTGCTTAAAGTCTTCGTTTTTCTGTCTTCCTTGTGAGAAACTCCCTGAGCACTCTTACCTTAGTAGTTCTTTGTGAAATGTTTTAAAGAAATTCCAGAAGTGGTAATACTCAGCTGGGCCCTGTAGATACAAAGTGCTGAAGCAAAATATGATGCTAAAGTGTGATAAGAGAATAAACTGGACTTCGCTGTGATAATCAGGGTGTGATAAGGTTTGAGTGCAATTCTTCTGAATTTTTAAATTCTTTCAGAAAACGTAGTTAATGTCACAGAAAAATGTTCCAAAGCAGTAACATAAAGCAATTTTTAAAAAGTAACTTCTCATGTACACTCTTTTAAAATGTGGTAAGTGCTATCAAGTCTCTTAGTTGGGATCTTTAACTATATATAGTTTTTGCCTTTCGTATTGTGCCCAGATCCCATTTTATGTAATTTGAATACAAATTCCTATGTATTGAGGACCTTGATTCATAGGTTCCATTCATTTTAGTTCCAGTTGGTGTTTGTCATCCCTTTTCTCCTGTCAGCCTCTTCATACATTCGCTCTTCTTTTCATCACACTGTTGTTCCCAAGAATGGACTGGGGTTCATTTTATTTATTTGTTTCTTCGCTCCAGGCAGCGCGGCTCTGATCTCTGTCCAGCGTGGGCCCGGCATTGACAGCAGCTGGCGGGTGCGGCCCTGGGCAACGGCGCCGGGGGCGTGGCATGGAGGGGGCGTGGCCTGGCGGCGGGGCGGGGCTTGACTGGGGCGGGGCGGGGTTTGCCCGCGGAGCTCGGCGGGCGGGCGCGTCTCAGGTTGGCAGCTTCCAGCCGAGCCGGCGGCTACGGCTGCGGTGGCCAGAGCCAGATGCTCGCGGACTCCGTGCGGCCCCAGCCGTTCTTCTTGTCCGCGCAGCGCCAGCTTCCTCGCCCGAGAGGGAGACCCGGCGGCGCTCTGCCCGAGGACTCTGGTGTCTCAGCCTCAGGGTTCCTCCGGTGAAAGCCAAGCGCTCCCAGGTGAAGCCAGCATCCCAAAGCGGTCCCGGAACGCTCGCCGCCAGATCGCACCTCTTGGGAACCTCGACCGCTGAGCCTTTTCCAGCGCCTGCACCGCGGGGCGCGCGGGGAGAGTGGGGTCCACAGCCGGGGAAGGGGGGACCAGGACATCGATGATGGATGCACGGACCTGGCGCGTGGGCTGTCGCTGTCTCCTCCTTCTGGCTCTCGTCGGGTCTACCCGAAGCGAGGGCGTGCAGAGCTGCGAAGAAGTTCGGAAAGTTTTCCAGTGGCGCCTCGCGGGAGCTGTCAAGGGGCTGCCGGATTCGCCGCGGCCAGGTAAGGCGCGGCTGGCAGGCGCGGGGCAGTGCGCCTGGGCGCGGGCCGGGGTGTCCTGAGGGCCGGCCCTGCGCAACCCAGGCTCGGGGGTGGTCCTTCGTGGGAAGATGACCTTTCAGGCTCTCCGGCCGTGCAAAGTGAACCCGGGGGAGGCCTTGGGGAAGCTTGGTGTGAACATCCCGAGCGCGGCGCAGCTCCGGGGACTCCCTGCCTGTGCCTGCGGCTAAGCCGAGCTCTGGCCGTTTGCTTCCCGCCGGGCGCTTAGCCTCGGCGATGCGTTGGAAGAGGCCAGGAAAGCTGCCAGCTGGGGACGGCGCGCCCTGCCCGCCTTCTCTTCCGAGTGGGAATTTCTCCAGGGCCCCGCCGGGGGGCCTCGGTTTGCTGCTTTCTCGTCTGGTGGACGGAGTTGGGTTGGTCTCTCCAAGTTTGATACTAAAACCACAACCCTGCGTTATCCTTTTTTGTTGGAGAACGGTGCACTGACGAGGGCAGCCGGTCTCCTCTGTGGTTAAGACTCGGACCCCGTACACCCACACTGGCGTGGCCCTCAGCCTCCCTTCCGCGCCCTGGCACCAAGCCCTTTTTGCTGGAACCTGGACTACCCTGTGTGTCGCTCGGAACCAGCGGGTAGTTTCCACACCTGAAAGGTGTGTCGGCAACAGGCAATCACACTAAATGTATTAGGGAGCCACTTAACGCGGATGAAATGTGCCGGGGATCGAAGGGGAAAGAGTACGGTGAGTGGGGCCAGTGTAGAGTCCGCTTCCCGTCGGCGCCTCTTGCCCGCGCCATTCCCCCTGCTCCCCGCCCCACAGCGCAGGTGTCCCTTTGCGGGCGGGAGTTCCCGTTCCCCTGCGGTCTGGAGAACGGGTCTGCGTTGTCAAACGCTGTAGCAGGTGTCTGGAGCTAAGCTCTTACTGAAGCAATTCACCCTGACTAGGAAGCCAACGCGGAGGAATGCTGTAAGCTTATTGGTTGAACAAAGAACTTGTGAAGGTGGCCTGGGTGTAAAATCCATCCTTTGCCCGAGTTTTTAGGGTGAGACTTGCTCTTAGTACTATGGGGCTGTAGGTATTTTGTTTGATTGCTTTGCTCGTTGTGGACTCAGTTCTCAAGTCATCCCACAAGGAAAATCTGGGCGTTTGGGAACACTGAGTCCATTTTGGTTTACATGACCAGGCTTTTAAACAAACACAGGAAAATTTATTTGAATACCTATTCGGCTCTAGTTGCTTTTTCTATGCTACTTGAAACAACATAGTTGATATTCTCAGTGTAGGGCAATTCTTCTGTCCTCAAACAATAGTACCCCCTTATAAACCTGTTTCCTTATTTTGGTGCATTCTTTTCATTAAAAAAGAAACTTGACTCATCAGTAGTTAATACCACTAAAGCGGGTGTGTGTGTTGGGGAGAGGGATGCAGAGAGGGCGTTGAGCTGGGGAATCCTCACCTCCATTATTACATTTTGCCCCAAATGTCATAATTTTGGCTACATTCAGGGAATATTGACAGCTCCCCAGTAAGGCCTTGATTTCACCGCCTCTCATATCACTATTTCTGGTACCTGCTGCGTGCAACTCATTGACTAAAAGGTGTTACATTTCTGGAACCTTGTGTATGCCATGTCTTCTGAAGAGGAACTTCCCAGAGTATCAATCACTGGCATAGCATTTTACCAGGATGTAAGGGGACACTGAAGCTCTGCCCTACAGAGAAGGAAATGGTTGTACTTATTTGCATTGGATACACATGAGACACAAAAAGAGCCAGGATGGCAAGCACCTACTTTTCTAGAATATTCTGGATTGTTTCCCCACTGCTGGTACTTTCCTTTTTCTGTGGCCTAACCGAATGTCGGAGGAATCACAGCGGCCCCTCCTGAAGGGGCCTGGCAGGACTGCGCTCTTAGAGACGTCACTGGTGCTGGTGAAAAGAAGTGCTAAATTCTTTTCATATTTACCTTAAGAAAAAGTCACATGAAAGTATTATTCTGAATTAGAATCCCCCAATAAACGGCATTTGCAGATGAATTTGATATAATTCTGAATTTTTCTTTTCTCTGTACTGTCATTGTTTTATTTGAGTAATTAAATGTGATATTAAACTGTTTTTGTTAACATTGATGTTTCTCTTCTTCCCATTGAAAAATCTCATTCCCAAAACCACAATACCACACACTCCATAAATGCTTTTGTTTTTGTATTTATCTATGATCTATAATATTTAGCTTGATAATGTATAGTAGTTGGCTATCTTGTTTTCTAAAATTATCCTCAATCTCAAGAGAGAACATAGTCAATAGCTAAGTAGTCATCCTCACATCAGAGTACAAATATTAATATTCTTTATAACAAATGTGTGTATTTAGCACATAGGCTTTCATTGACTAAAACTAATACATTTAAATTTGTTATTTGTTTTCTTTAAAAGTTTGTTTTTTTAGTGCTTTCTTGCGTTTCTTGTCCACAAGTGGTTAATTTCTGAGATGTCTAGCCAAAATGCCATTTTTATAATATAAGCAGGTAGAATAACTTTTTACAGTTTATTCCTACCTTTGTGACATTTATGTCTTCTGAAAATGATGTTACCCAACTTGAAATTAATAAAATGGTGAGAACAGCCATGTAAGCTGTTTCTCAGATTCCCCTCACTTTTGTTCTCTTCCCTGCTCCAATTCTTTTAAGCCCGTTGAGCTCCTAAGGATGTTTGGATGAGAAATGTAAAAAAGGAGAGAAGGTGTAAATGTGATTAGAATTACAGATTTCCCTGTGTTCTGATTTTATTTCCTAAGTAGTAGTCAAGGTGCCCTTTGCTCTTGTTTATTTTATTCAGAAAAGAACTGTTAGGGAAAGTGTCTTTTAAAGGTCCTTTTATTTTTATTTTATTTATTGGGCAGGAAGGATACTGCTTTCCCATTGAAATTCTCTTCACACATGCTTGTTCACACATGCATTAGTATTTCCTTTTTTAAAGAAAATAATTTAGAAAGGAGAAGCTTATAAAAAAATCCAAGACTACATTCAGATAATTTATATTCCAACTAGTTTTTAAAATGTGGATGTTCCTTGATACAGAGAGAAGTTTGTGAAAGATAACTTTTTTTGATAGCTTTTGGCTATAAATGGGATAATAAAAATAAACTTGATGTGGTAAAATGAGATTCTAATACTATTGGACACTTTAAGTACTGCTCTATAGTTTTCTTTTTTTAAGTGCTTTCTTTATAATTGATTTTTATAATCACTTCAAGGACAGTGTTTTTTCATTCTCATGCCTAAGATCTGCCTGGTAACCTCAGAGTTTGGAATTATGGACATCAGGGTTTCAGAACTTGGTTTGGCCACCTGTAGCTCTGTGTTCTAGGTTACTCATTTATCCTCTTTGAACTTCTGTTTCCTCATCTGTAAAATGGAATATTTGCTCTTAAAGGATTGTTACTTAAATGAGATGCAATGATATACGTATGTAAAATAGCACAGATCCAGGCACATAGTAAGTGCTCAAAAATGTGTTACTGTCATTACAGTTTTTATTTGGGGTCTTGATTTTTTTTGTGAGGAAGATTGTCTCTGAGCTAACATCTGTGCCCATCTTCCTCTATTTTGTATGTGGGATGCAGCCACAGCATGGCTTGATAAGCGGTGCATAGGTCTGTGCCCAAGATCAGGCTGCAAACTGTGAACTTAACAATTATGCCACTGGGCTGGCCCCTTGGGCTCTTGATTTTAACTGGACTTGGCCTTTAAGGGTGAAATTTTAATTTTAAATCTCTATATATCAGAAGATTTTTTTAAAATAATAACTAGTTTTTTTTAAAGTCAAATAATTGTTTCTAAAATTGGGAAATACGTTTTTACCTGAAATGGTATTTATTAGGTTATGGTTAATATTTTTTTTCTTTTCATGAACTAATGGAACTCTAAGAAACATATGAGGCTGCTCCACTGCTGGCAGCAGCACCCACCACCACTGCCTCTACTGCCACTGTCACCATTCCACTGTCTGTGTTCAGGGAGATGGCATAGTACATACAAGGTGGTTAAGGGATTCACATAATTGGATGACTGGTGGCCATAGTCACTCATTGACAGTAATCTCAAATTGGGACTCTTGTTTCTCATGGACTAGCTCCTTTTGCTGCTTGAGTTTTGAATTTCCAAAGCCGTGAAAGGGACCCATCATCTGATGTTGGGGCAGAATTTTCATATCAGAATTGTCCTGTGTTGAAGCCCACCAGCCAGCCAAGAAACACCAGAAACAAACCTATAGTCAAACAAATTAGCTTCCTTTTGCTTGCTACAACGAGGGAGATCGCACCCCACAAGAGCTACAGGTGTCTTGGTAAAAGACAGTTAGAGGGGCTTTTTATAGGATTAGGGCTTGTGCTGGATAGTTATCAGGAGAGTTTAATGAAGCAGGCAATTGAGGAATTGAGCGTCTTTGTAATTTATCTATGTGTTAGGAAGATTAAGGTGGGGGTGGCTGTCGATAATGAAGAAGCAGTAGTCACTCTTGGTCAAAAGAGGGGCATGTTTAGTCATTTTTGTGGTTGCGGAGTGTCCTTGTGGTTATCCTGTGGCACCACAGGTCTCAAGTGGTTTTGTCTCATCATTGTTTTTTTATTCTGTGCTTGTTGTCTGTGTTGAGTTGTAAACATCAAGACCTAGTTCCAGTGTCAGGGCAGCTTGACACTTTCCCCTCTGGAAAATCCAGTGTGTGCTTTGATGTCTAAGATAATCATGTGTTTCATTTTTATCCTGGGTTTTCTTAAAGCTTAATGATAGGGAAGCCAGTATAATTTTCTACTTTGGGTCCAAGAGTATGACTGTCCCTCAGGGGCCTGATTGTACTAATCACACCCTATTCCCTCAATTTACTAACAAATATAAGTGTTGTGTGTGTGTCTTCATCTTCCGTCCATCCCACAATGTTAGTTCCTTTTTGCCAAGTGTCCAACATCCTATATTTGTATAATTGGCTTTAGCAAGGGTGCAGTTTGGGGAACTTAAGATAGCATTTTATAATTATTCCACCCTCCCCTCAACCATGTTTCCAGCTTGTCGAGACTTTCTGGGGTGTGGATTTTTGTCTTGTCTGTGTGTGTGTTTGTTTGTGTCTGTGTATATATAATTTGCTTTCCAGATTTGATAAGAACACCTTCTAAGTCTATAACATTTTTATCATTCATTGGCGTAAGACCTAGAGCAGCATTCCAACAACCAGTTGCCTCTCCTGAATAGATGTGTTCAAGTGGTCACTGATTTCTTCAAGAAGCCACAAATTCTTTTGTTAAAATGGAGTCATCAGAGACTTCAATCATATGAGTTGTTGAAATAGATTGTCTGCAAATGTGCTACCTGGTATACTTGGTTAAGTAACAGTAGCAGTTAATTTTAATATAGCATAGCCATTTTCCATATCTGTCTTTCTTTTATAAAAGCCTGAACTTCAACTAGAAGAAAAGACAAGACTCATTGTGCCCTCAATTCTCCCACTTTTCAGCTTTAGCAATTTCAAATTTCACTAATGATACTGCTAAAATTATCCTAAAATTATTAGTCTTGTTCTATGAATCACAATAAATAGACAGCTTTTGATTAGCCATATCAGGTTCACATATGGCTGCCATGTAAGTTAAATGTGGAATGCACTTTTATAGAAAGAAAATGAGATTTTGTACTTTCATGTTTCTATGAAAGAATACACATTCTCTTGAAAATTTAACGTACTGAAAATAATTTTACCATCCAGAAAAAGCCACCAGTGACCCTTGCATTATCTTTTCAATACCCTCATCAATCCTCTGCTAAGCACATAAACATTTTTTGAAAGAATGTAGAATCACTTCATCTTTCTTTGTGACTAATTATGACAGATCAGTATTTCTCATGACATTAAACATCCTTCTAAGCAATTTTTTTTAGTGACTGTAGAGTATTTCACTGAATCACTGAACCATAAATTGAATTCTCCTTTGTTGTTGGAAATATAGGCTTCCAATATTCACTGTCATTAAGTCCCATAGCTAAGGACAGGAAAGGGTAAATGTGCTGACTCTTACCCCACCCACAGCTTTGCACATGCTCTATAGTCATTCTCCGTTAGGGTTTTTCAGTGTCAGCACCATTGACCTTTGGGGCTGGATAATTCTTTGTTGTGTGGGGGATGGAGAGGGTGCTGTCTTGTGCTGGTAGGATGTTAGAAGCCTCCCTGACCTTCACCCACTAGACGCCAGTAGCATTATTCTCCCCTTCCCAGCCTTGACAAGCAAAACGTCTCCAGACATTGCTGAATGTCCCATGGGAGGCAAGATTGTCCTGGTTGAGAACCACTGGCATAAACCATCCAACTTATGTTCTCGATATCTCTCTCTCTCTCACTCTCTCTCTCTCTCTCTCTCTCACTCTCTCTCTCTCTCTCTCTCTCACACACACACACACACACACACATATCATATGGCGGGCTTGTTTGCATGCTTCAGGTCTCAGCTTAAATGTCAGCCCTTCAGAGAGGCCTTTCTCAAGGTTCACCGAACTATGTTCCCTCAGTTATTTCTGTAGAATTCCTTTTGTTTCTTTCATGGCACTTACCATGGTGCCATATTTCTTCTCTTGCTACTTACTGTTGATCTTTCACCACTGGATTGTGTGCATGATGAGAACAGAGAACATGTCTACCAGGGCCAGTTTCACAGGCATGGGACTTGCGCAGTCACACAGGGTCCCACACTCAGAAGGGCCCCATGCTTAGTTTAATGTTCTGCCATCACCATCTTGAAGTCTGAACAAAGAGTCCTGCATTTTCTTTTGCATCGGGCCCTGGAAATTATGTAGCCAGTCCTGTTGTGTACCTTGCTCACTGTAGTATACTTGGTGCCTAGAATAGTGCCTGGCACAGAATAAGAGCTGAATTATTTGTTGAGTAATTTAGTAAAGCTTCCAGGAGCATCTTACTACATCTTTGGAACCTCTCTAGAATTCTGAAGTTAAACTCCAAAAGTCAGTCCAGGATATTGAACATCCAAGATTCTGCTATCAATATACGATGACATTTTTTTATGCTTTATGATGTTATATAAATGGGTTAAAGATTGGCCCCTGTGTTTTTTACTTCTTCACAGCAGATTGGGACTGTTAGCCCCAAGCCCGCCAGTGCCAAACTCAGTTGTTTACATATCCAGTTGCTTTAAGTTTAGCTCCAGTAAGCATATTTTTAGGCATTTGGAGCCTACCTGCTTTGCATACCCCACAAAACTGAACCTAACGTCTGCTAGCCATAGCTAAAACAAGCTCTGGGGCTGTAAAAGACCCCAAGGTGCTGCTGCCCTTGGAAGCTCTCTGACTCAGAGACTTGCCATCTTGCTGCTGAGTGATATCACCTAAACAGGTGAGCCCCTCTCCAATTCCCGTCTCTCCTGGCAGTTCCCTTGCCTTCTATCTCTTCTGGGGGGTGGTCCTCACCACTGTCTCTGGAAGGTCTCTGCTGTGAGGGACATCCACTTTCATGGAACCTGTCAAAGTGCCACCCAAATAAAGTGCGCTGTATCACACTGCCGTCTTGATGTCCTGTCTTTTTCTTGTTCAGCCCTGAAATCCTCAAACTCATCACATATAGATCAATACTTGTTATTTCTAGTGTAATGGAGCAATTCAGAGCAGCAGTACCGATTTTAAATCTATTTCTTTCCCTCTACTAGACTATAGACTACTTGAGAGCAGGATCTGTGATAGATTTATCATTTTGTTCTGTGATTAGGCCCAAATTAATAAATAAATGTTGATTTATAGAATTAATCTTACATGTATAGTTGCCTCATAGGCTCAATTTATTGTGTTTAGTTATATTTTCTATGCTTAATTTTAATGGAATGAGAACTGTAGAAGGTGAAGTGTTAAAAAATATGATCTGATCTGGGCTCAGTTGTGTTGTTGAGTAAATGGTTTTTGTGGTTTTAATATTTTTTTGTGTAACTCTGCCACAAATTCTATAAAGTGACCCAATTCTTTTAAGTTTAAATTTAAAGGCATTTTTTATCTACATTATCTAACAGTTTTGAAGCAGAGTAAATGGATTGTCGAATAAATGTCTGGAAGAAAGTTTCCTCAAATGTCCTACAAGGAAGGAAGATGATTTAACATTTAAGTGATTCATTTGCACAGTTTTTATTGTCATATGGACAGTGTGACTTATCTGCCTTAGAACATTCATTGATATGTCATTGGGAGAATGGAGAAAAATAAAGATGATAAAATGTAATTTACGTGTGGCTCTGGATTGATTGGGTTGTGTTTTATTTGAATATATTTCTTGCAAAATGATTTCTTTCCACGAGGACATTAATAGTAAGGAAATTGAAAATGATTCAGTTTTCCATCTCCCACCCTTGTTAATTCCATGTTGGGAGTAATGCACATATCACTTATCTGTATAATTATTCCGGAGCTGGAAATTGTTTATTAAAGGACACTGACCTGGGGTCCAGACTCCATGCAGACCAGGTAGAGAGACCACAGCCTTTCAGAATATGCAAACTAATACTTGACGCTAAATCACAAAACATGAGATATAGTAGTAGGTATAATCTGTCTCTAAAGTATTTCCAACAATTCCAATTTTAGAAATACCTGGTCTTTAAGACTTCTTTTCAGTGATGCCTTAGAAAATTTTTTTTCTGTATAGAGTGTGGTTGGCTATTTATTTAAGGTGTCTTACAAGAAGTATTTGGAAACTTTCCCCTAGAAGAATTATTTAAGCTAATGAGTCATGCATATGTTGACATGGTTCAACTGTTATGTTTCAAATACAATCATATTTGAAAGTCAGTAAACATTTCTTGTTTCATAATTTTAATTGTTGATTGCTCTTACTAGGTTAATGAGTTTGAATTACTAGTTTTCCTCTCCTGTGCTATGATAACTAAATTTATTTTAGTTTTTATGATTCTATATGGCAATATAATTAAATAATCTTTGCAGGTATGTTTTCAGAGCTCGTAGTCCTTTGCTTTTCCTTGTCTTACTGTTTTGAGGAACTTTATGATTTCTTCAATATTCATTTTGGGAGAGGGTAAGAACTGAGAAGGCAGTTGAATAAAAAAAACATCAAGAGTGTGCCTTCCTTGAAATGAATGTAAAAATTATTTCTGGATGTGCTGTTTATTATATATATCTTCTTTAAATGGAAGATTGTCAATATTAAATTACCTGTTCAGATTTATTTGCTTTTTGAACGACTCTCTTATTTAGTAAGGTTATGCCAAGTTACATTTGGTTCATTTTCTTTTGATCATTGAAAATGTCTGTGTTTAATGAGCTGAAACTGAAGTAGGTCAATAAAATGAAGAGATTAACAGTCTGTTCTCACCAGGCTTGGAATACATTTTACTCTGGGGGAAAAAAAAGTCATTTTTAAAAAAGATTTTTTGATCAACTTGAAAGCTGAAGGAAATAGGAATAACAATGAAAGAGTCAAGAAACTGAGAAATCTAGAGTTCTTCAGGGTACTATTTGTCAGCTGAAGATATGTGGATATGTGTTTGTATAGTTAAGAGCTTCAGTTATGAAACAAAGCTAAATTTTACTTTTTACTTTTATAAGTTTAGAGGAACAAACATGCTTCAAATTAAATTAAAATATTAAATTATTGTATATTTAATATTTGATTCATCTTTGGAGATATCTTACATACAAAATAAGGAACAATAGTAGATGTAGCAAAGGATTGGAATGTCTTAAGGTAAATGGGACGAGCAGACATTTTAACTTAGTTTGTCTCATCCTATGGTCACATATTTTAGTGAATAACAGTGAATTTATAGTTTTGAAATAGCTTAGTCTTGACTCTATCACTTATTAGCAATGCGACCTTTAGCAAACAACTCAATCTCTCAGAAAATGTTTTTCTTTCTTCACAGCGAGAGCGATAGAGGCCTGTTCCTTTTCCCTTTCAGTGTTTTTTGTGGACCACATGGTATGGTGAAAAAGCTTTGTGAACAGTAATATAATCTACAAATGCTGCATAATTAATTCTATTACAAATGTTCTTAGATACAAAATTCTTTATGCTGGATCAGCGAGCAGGCAAAGAAATTATAGTAGAAATCCATTTCCTTCATGCTGGTAAAACACCAAACTGTCAAATATTTTTCTCCCATCACTCACCCTCAAGGTATTAATCCTGCAGTCTTGGAAACATTGTCCATGTTTTCATTCTTTATTTTAGTTAGTAAATTAAATAACTTATTATTTTCAATTTAATTCTATGATAAAATCAAATTTGTTTATTTGTATTATATAGTTTAAGAACTAAAGACTGGCCTTTGTAAAATAATGTTACTTAAGCTAATTCAATTAAGACCAAGAGGGAGGTCCTTTGCCTGGGAATGTGCTGAGTAAACGGGAGCAGGGATAGGCTCTACAACATATCATTGGCTTTATCAGGTGAGTAGGCTTTAAATATCTACTCTGTTTTATCATGTTTCTGTATGGCTTAGTCCTGATGGGTCTTTGTGTGTCCCCTGGATTGAGGATAAGAACTGTTCTTCCCTATGAAAGGCACAGAGGTGGAGTGTGCTGGCAAGTCTCTTTGCCCCCTCAGATGGACTCTCCACTGGCTCTGCTCCTGGACTATATCAATGGGCATTCTTGCCCCTGACAGTCAATGGGAATCAATGGCTGGAGTAGAAGACTGGGCAAGCAGGGTGTGGTGGTTCCCAGATCTCGCCTTGCAGAGTCACTACAGGCTGGCAATGTCCCTTTACTTAAGCACAAGCTCCTGTCAGGTGACCTCACAAGTCTTTCTGGATTCTGGTAACTGCTTTCTCCTCTTGCCCACCTAAAAGGTAGTAATGGCTTCTTCTCCACAGTTTTTAGCTGGGGAGTACTGCAGTATCCCTTGTAGTTTTCCTATATCCTGCCTTTCATAAAAATTTTATTAAGTAATCCTATTTGAGAGTACCAATCTATTTTCTTCCAGGATCCCGTATGATAAAATTTTATGTACTTTAGATATTTAAGCCCACAGCTTTCAGAGATAATTTGATTTGTAATTAAAATAGGTAGAAACATAAATATGTTCTAGAGTTAATTTATAAATGTTTTTAGAAGTTCCAGCTGATGAATTCTCTACTCACGTTCAGTTGCCTTGTGATCATGCTTTTGTTAATTAATTCTTTCTTTCCCTCCCTTTTATGAAGAATAACTCTTTAGGTTTCAGTTGGAAATACGACTAAATTGATAACACCCTGGAATAACCCAGTAGTTTAAACCCCATCCACTGCATCAATTGAACCAATCATCAAATTCTCGTAGATTCTTTTTCACAAATGTCCCTATGATTTCTCTATCTGCCATCGTTGCCAACGCCATACTTTAACCTAGTGTCTTTTTGTGGCTGGATTTAGTAGGCCTACATCTACTCTTGGTCCTTGACAGTCCTTTTCCCAGTTGATTCTCAATCGAGTTCCCAATAAAACTAAATCTTATCTTTATTTCTTGTGTTAAATCCTCCAATAATTTCCCATTGCTTTTCTTAAAAAAAAAGAATATGATTATATTTGAACATGTAACTTCTGTATAATTAAAAAAATAATGTAAACATCACAGTGAAATAAATGGGGGAGAAAACCCTATGGCATTTCATCTGTAATGCACAGCAACCAAACGGTTGGCATCCTTAATCATAAATGAACTTTTATAAATTGGTAACAAAGACAGTAATATTCCAAGTGAAATGAAAAAAGAACATAGATGAAATTCAAATAATATAGATGACTAATCAGGATATGTGAAGATGACTGAGCTCAACATTAACAGGGGAAAAACAATTTCTTAGGAATACCGCATTGTTAAAGATTAAAAATATCTAATGACATGATATCTAATGTTCCCATGATTGTAGGAAATAGAGTACTCTCATCTACTAATACTGAGAGGAGACTGTTGAAGACTGTCTCTGCATTCGGGGGAATTCTGCAGTTATCACTCAAAATTTAAATTTTATATATCTTTTGCCTAGCAATTCCAATTTATAGGAAAGGGTTACACAAAGTAATTGGGTAAAGTTAAACAAATGTGTATATATTCATTACACAGAAAATTTGCAGCAAATATAAATGTCTATTAAATGATAAATTATTAATCATGTGGATATTAAACCAAGAGAGGTAAATTGTTATAATGAAAGTACAATAAGTGACTTATGACATTATTGAAAGGAAAAAGGAAACTATGGCCCAACAAAAATAAAAGAAAAGAAAATAAAAGGAACATACTTGTGTGTCAATTTATGGTACCCCAAAACAAAGTGCACAAAATACCATTAATAGTAGATAGCCTTGAATTAGGAGGAGGAAAAAGCAGTTAAGAAATAAAAATATTATACTTCAAGTATTTCTCTGTCTTTTGAATTCTTGAAAAAGATGAATTTTTTTTAATGAATCAGAATTTTAAATTTACCCTGTGATAAGTGAAATTTACAAATGAATGTGATTTACCCTTAGAGGAACACTGAGATGAAGCTTTTACAATTCTGCCATCCTGGGCTTCTTTGTGTAACAATGCCTTCGGGCTTCCTGGGCTTTTGTCTAATGGCAGCAATGAAAACAGACAATCCCCCTTGCTCTTTATCCTAATAGTCTTGACTTTCTGGTAGCTTCTTGGCCCCCTCATGCCCCGGCTCCTTCTTCTGCTTCATAAGCTCTCCTTCTCCCCATTTGGAAGGGTCAGTTTTTGATCCTGAGCTACCATGAGTAAAACTTGTTCCTCACACATTATCCCTGGAACTACTGAGGTGTTCTAAACTAACTTCAGA
Source organism: Equus asinus (assembly GCF_041296235.1). Taxonomy (NCBI): domain Eukaryota; kingdom Metazoa; phylum Chordata; class Mammalia; order Perissodactyla; family Equidae; genus Equus; species Equus asinus. Next base: position 65,868,787 of record NC_091800.1, read on the forward strand.
GCTAGGAATTATTTCTAAAGTTCTGTCTGAATCAGAGTACCTAAATTATGGCTATGTCTTTAAAGGTAAATAGAAACATCATTTCTCTCTTGGACTATTATCATAGTTTGTTGGTCTTGCTTCCAGTTTTGTCTTCATTGGAAGGCATTTTCCATAGTGTTTCAAAGGTGATGTTCCTAAGTGATAAACCTGAGAGCATTGACCTGCTAAACTACTTCACACTTTGAGATTCAGGTAACGGAAACTCAACTAAAATTGTCTTACGCTATAAAAGAAATGCATGGAAAGTATATGGAGGCATCTCAAGGGATAGCGAAGACAAAGGAAGGGCAGAGATGCAGATGGTCTAAAGAAATGAAGATTGGGATTAGAATGTTTATAAATCTCTTCCTCTTTGTGGCTTTAGGCTTTTTTCCTGTTGCACAGCAACTGCTTCATATAACATAAAATATGACTGCCATTTGGCTTCCTCCAAAAGGGAGAGACTGACCCAACTCTCTTGGTTAAAAGTTGAAAAATTTTAGAGAAAGGATCACTTTATAGAGTATGATGGTTTTTTTAACTAACTATAAAGATGAAGTCGGGGGAGGGCAAGGGGAAGGAGGAGAAAAGCTAGAAAAGCTGATCAAATCATACATACAAATCCAGAGGTGTTTGACACATGTCTTAAAACATCTTTCATGGCTCCCCAGTGATTTTGGCAAGACTCAAACTCCCATGTATTGCATTTAAATTTCTCAGTGATATAATTCCTGCCTTGTTTTCCAGTCTTGTCTCCTACGGTCCTTCCACTCTCTCCTATCCCACCTCCTGTTCAGAGAGGTCATCCACCTACCTGTGTCCTACATGTGTTTTTACTGGGTATGCAGAGAGTGCAAGGTGCGACTTCCCTTTACTTAGGGCTTGTTGTATTTGCAGTGTTGTATTTGCAAGAAACAACTTTGAAAAATTGTTAGTCCCAGGGCAAAGAGCAGGATTGTTTCAGCTTGCTATAAAAGTGGTGAATCCCCTACAAGATCGGTATTCCTCCCCTGTAATGCAATCCATTACGTGTGCAGATGTCCATCTAGAATCCCTGTGGGGCAGGGTAGCCAACATCATACTCATGCTGCTTGCTTGCTGTGCTGTGAATCTCTCATCTTCCATCAGCATCTGTGAAACAGTAACATGCTAGTGTGTTTACTTGCAGGCAGGGAAAACTCCTAGATGCTTCACAACTCCCCAACAACCTCCCCTAGGCTGCACCATACATACACCTGGCATTCCATTGCAGCCATACCTCAAAGCTTTTCGTTTCCCCAGTGAACTATACCTTTTCATACATCTTGCATATTGTTGCCTCTTTCTGAAGTATCATTTCCTCCAATTTTGTCTGACAAATTTGAGTTCAAATTTGGTTTGCTACTTATCAGCTTTGTCAACTTATACAGATTTAAGCACAAAAAAATCAATTTCTCATTTATAAAATAGGGATATTTTCTACTTTATATATATATATTTTTGGTAATGAGACTATGAAGCATCTGGTTAAAAAATTATTCAAGCTATTGCTCAAAATTTTCTCTGACCCCCTCTCTTGTCTCTCGAAGAAGAGGAAATCATTTCTTCCTCTGTGCTCCTGCAGAACTTGGTACATACTTCTTTCACAGCACTTTGTCACATTAATTAAATTTGTTACAAATGTGTTTCCTCCTACATTGAGCCCTGGAGAGACAAAACTGCATTGTATCCTTCTTGGTATCCTTAATAACCATCACAATGTCTTGTACAGAGCAGATGTTTAATCAATATTTGATGAATTCGTTTGATTTATTAATCAAAATAAAGAACAGGAAATTACTCTGCAATTTAGCGCAGGTGGAAGGAAGACTCAGCATCTCCTGAACAGTCCCCTGAGAAGGGGAACCAGGAGCCCATTTACACTACAGGGCTGCCTACTCCACCCACCACATAGACCCTTACACATTTATCAGTCTTTAAGAGGCCATTTTTAAAACTCTGGTTTAGTTGACCTTAAAAAGAATAACCAATCAAAACCCAAACTGTATCCTGCTGCATATGATTTCTATTGGCTGTTTAATTAGTGTTCTTAGCAAAAACGATCTCCCTAGCTTGGGAGAAATGCTGCATCCTGAACATGTTTCTTAAAGAGTCCCAATACATATTTGCATATTAAAGTTCTGAGAAGTACTACTCTTGAGAGAATCTGTTCACTTAATTTTTAAGAAAATAAACTTATTTGTACAGGGCAGGAGTTTTTTGACTTAGCTTGCTTTTTATCATTCCCCTGGGACATTTTTTGCTTAATACCAGTTAGAGAAGCTCCCTGAAGAAGTAGGTGGAGCAGATGGAGGGACTTAGAAGCAGAATTGTTAGAACCTTTAAAGGGGAAGGAAGAGTCTAGTGTGAGTACCAGTTTTTTTTTTATTAGAGTAGGAGGCACTCTGTAGGGGGAAAGGTATAACATTAGGCGTGTCAATATTGAGGTTGCTGTGGCATATCGAGGTGGAATGTATAATAGAGAGTGGGAAATATGGCTATAAATATCCCTTGAGAGAGTAGCGTAGATAAAGATTTGGGGCTCATTAGGTGTGTAGTGAATTCCTGGGAGTTGAAGATTGTGCAGGGACAGAACTGAGAGGCAGAACCTGGGGCAGCACAAATAATTAAACATTAGGAGAAAGAGGATAATCTATTGGTGTTTAGAAGTCAAGGAAGGGGAAGAGTTCTAAGAAATGGGGAGTAAATAGTATCAGGTTCCACAAAGAGGTCAAGAGTGATTGGAAATGGATAAGTATCTCTTGGATTTGATGACTCAAAGTTCAACAGTTACCTAGGTGTATGTATTTACGAAGAAGTTGGTAGGGTCAGAATGGAGATTGTAGGGCTATGTGAGAATGAAGTGGAAACATGATTTCAGACTACCCTTTCAAGAAGCTTAATTCTGCAGAGAAGAAGAGAAAAAGCTGGAGTAAAATTGGTCATTCTTGTGTATATGTTTGTTTTGCACAGTACACAGTTTATGAACGTGTTGATGGATTAAGAAATTGATGAATTGAGTGCACAAGAGGCAACTGAGTGAGGCAGCAACTAGGTACATAAGGCCTTTATATTTTACCATCAGTAAAATTTTGGACTTTATCCCAAGAGCAATAGAAAGCTGTGGGAAATCTTTTAGAATAAGAGCCACAATGAGATTTGCATTTTTAAAAGACCTTTCTTGTCTGTAGGGTAATCCATTTAAAACTTCCTTTCTAGATGTAAGATTAGTGTGGTGGTAGTACAGATGGAAAGAAGAAGATTGAAAAATTATTTAAGAGGTAGAATCAATATAATTATGATTTCTTTCTTCTACTTGTCTTGCAACTTCCCATATATATTTTAAGGTTTACATCTAGCTGAAATCAGTCCTGAAAGGTAAGAGGAACATACTGACCTTGGATTCATGGCTGTTTGGATAACGTTAATTATATCGCATGTTGTGTGTGGCTATTCATATGACATGTGCTTCTCACTGAATAGTTAATATATTCTTATACTGTAGGCCCCTTCTAACTATTTATTTGTGAGCGAATTATAAAACTTTTAGAGGAGCTAATAATTTGAGCCAGAAGGAGTCAAGCCATTCAGTGTCTTAATTGTTTTCAATTAGTTATAGATTTCTAGTTATGTATGTATATTTATCCTAGCCCTTCTGATAGTTTAAGTCAATGTACAAAGGTTCGTATAGTCTGCAAATAATAATGGGAAAAGGAATGTGAATCTAAGTATAGAAATAATATGAAAAATAAGTCAGGAAAATAATATGAAATCAGGTATAAGGTTAAGTTGTGAAATACATGTACATTTTAGTAGAATAAGGCGTCAACACTTGTGAGCTGGACTGAAAATTTTGGCTTAGAGTTTCCTGTTGGTCACTACAAAGAATAATGCAGCTAGTTACACGATTCAGAGCAGTTATTAGAGAGAAATAATAAGTAATTAACATCACCTTCCATAGTCATCAGGAGTGAACTAGTAAACAAAAATTTTCAAGGATTTTAAAATCATCCACATTTTTTTTTCCTGAGGAAGATTCACCCCGAGCTAACATCTGTTGCCAATCTTTCTCTTGTTTTTGCTTAAGGAAGATTAGCCCTGAGCTAACATCTGTGCCAATCTTCCTCTATTTTGTATGTGTTGCTGCCACAGCATGGCTGATGAGTGGTGTAGGTCCGTGCCCAGGATCCGAAACTGCAAAACCAGGCCGCTGAAGCAGAGGGTGCCAAACTTAACCACTATGCCACAGGGTCGGTCCCATCCACTTTTTTCTCCTAGCCTTGATTTAAAGAATCTGCTATCTTATTTTCCTGATTATTATGGGGTAGAAACTTCTCTAAGGTCATAAAGAACTCTTTACAGTTATTTTGGGATGTGATGGTTCCTTTTTTACAATTATGTACTACATTACATGCCTCTTCAGAAGTTTTATTCTAGTTGCAAAGGATAAGTATGAAGGGGATAATCAAACTTTCTAAGATAGAATTCAGAATGTTAGCAATTTTAACTTTCTTTTCCCTCTCTTGTCCTCCAAATTATGATAAAAATAACTAACGCATAAAACAGGGAAAAAAATTATATCCTTTGTTGAAAACTACAGTAGAATATTATCCAAATACCAAAGTGTTTGACAAATCTCTGCATGGTAAAGTTCATGGAAGATAAGCATAGAGGAAGCACCAGTAAGCTGACAGTTTGTCGTAACTTGTGAAGAAAAGTTATTCCAGAAATAAGAAATGTCACTCTTAATGCAGCCCTACTAACACCTACTAACTGCCCTACTAACAGCCTTTGGCTCAGAGCCATAGGGTCCACTAGGGATGGTGGGCCATGAGACACTTGATGAGAGGGAAAGTATTGATTATATCAATGTCTTCTGAAGCATGCAGATGTTGGAATTGACAAAGTACATGCATCTTAACAAGGTTGGCATGCTGAGTAAAGCAGGGCTGCTGCTAAAGTTGTTTCCAACAAAGGCAGGAATACTAGCTGGAGAAGGAAACATCACCCTGGAGACCATAAGAAACACAGTGAATAGAATTGGACAGAGCCTTGGAACTTCCTGTTCCACAGCATCTTCCTGATGGTGATCCTTCCCTCTCCTACTGGACTCCTGAGTCGCTCAGCAGTGAGGAAGCATTGCAGAAGACACTTCACAGTCCTTTCTGGGCCTGAAGGTCAAGCACAGAAATCTAAAAATTATGACAAACTCAATTGCAACTCCAAATACATCATAAAACAGATAACTTCCATAAGCATGCATGTAAAAATGGAAAACAATTGGACTTGTAAAAGACTCAGCATTTCAGTCTGAGAGATATGTAATAAAAAGAGCATCTTCTGATCTCTAATTCACATTTCCTGTTGCATTCATAAGACACAACTGCACATCTTGAAAAATAATCTGAGAACAGGAAAGGATTCTTGAAGATAAAATTCATGGTTCTCTTAAAGAATGTAGTGAAACTTATGAAAGATAGACTTGATAAAACCCGAATTACTGAATTAGAAGATATGCTGGAGCCAGCCCTCATGGCCTAGTGGTTAAAGTTTGGTGCATTCAGCTTCTGCGGCTCAGGTTCGGTTCTTGGGCATGAAACCACACCACTCGTCCGTCAGTAGCCCTGCAGTGGTGGCAGCTCACATGGAAGAACTAGAAGGATTTGTAACTAAGAAATACAGCTATGGAGTAGAGCTTTGGGGGGGGTCAAAAAAAAAAAGAGGAAGGTTGGCAACAGATGTTAGCTCAAGGTTAATCTTTCCCTACAAAAAACCCAAGAGATATACTTGAGAAATACTTTCTGAATTATGAAGGAAAGGTTAAAGGGATGTAAACTATGAACAAGAAGGATGAAAGAGTCAAAAGATCCAACGCATGATAAAAATTTCAGAATGAGAGAGAAAAGCATAGGAAAGGTAGTCTCAGATAATAGAAGAAATATTACTGAATCAAAGACTTGAAGCATTTGGAGTATAATGTTTAAGTGCATGGGCTTTGGAGCCTGGCTGCCAGCTTCAAGCCTTAGCTTGGCCACTTATTAGACATTTGTATTATTGTTGTTTTTGTACCTATTTTTGTTATTGAAATAATTTATATTCTGGTAAAATTTTTGAATTTGAACTTACAGGACTTAAGAAAGTCATTTAAACTTACAGTCAGAAGAAGATAGGTTATTGAAAGGAGAAATAGCCAAGTTGATGTTGGCCTTCTCCACAATACTGAAACTAGAAGATACACAATGTGGAAGGAAGATATATTTAAGATAGTAGGCATTCTCAGATACACATAGGCTTGAAAAGGCTACTGTATGCATACAATTCCTTTTTTTTTCTTTTACTTAAAAGTTTCCAAGTCAATTGAAGAATAATTAGATAAAATATTAATTCCTAATAAATACTTGAAATAAAATGACCAATGATAGAAAAACTCCAAAGCATTATAATTATTTTGTAAACAAGATTCCTGACCTTAGTTTTGTGTGATGCTTTCAAGTAATGATTCTAAATCATAAATCAGGTATTACATTTCTAGAAGTAATGAGAAATCTGAACTCTTGCACCATATAGAAGCAGCATGGGAACTCACAGCAATTGATTGGTTTCACTTAGAGTGGATTTCTGAGGATTTACAGGATCCTGGACATCTGTAGTGGCAAGTAGTTCTGTTTCTTCATGACATCACTGGACCTTCTTGGGACAGGAATGACTTCTTTTGGCGGGGATAGTGGCAGGATTAGATGGTAAAGTGCAGTGGGGGAAGACTGGCAGAATCCAGTGTTTTTTAAAGATGTTCTTGGAATTTTGTTACCCCTTCTGGATATCATGGTCATGACTGACATCCCATGGGTTTAGGAGAATACTAGACCCAGTATGGAGGCTGGCAGTCTGGTATGGGTTTGGGAGAAGAAATTGATCCTATTGTTGGAAATGAAATAGACAGTAGGAGTATAATTTAGTTACTGGAATTCAGGTATAAGAGTAAGTCAGGACAAGGGAAGGTACTAAAAATGTTGAACCAGGGCAGGATGGATTTTGGGGACTTAATCCTCGACTAGGATTCAATTAATACTAGAATCTGTAGTGGGACAGAGTCTGTAGGTAGAAATAAGGTGTCTCAGTTGAATCAAGGGCAGGAATCTAAATAAATTAATTTTAAAATGAGGTATTTATCATTTAAAGAGGATGTTTAGTTATCATGGTTATGTGATAAGAGAAAAGCAAATATCATTGACAGCCTGCTGTGCACCAGGTACTTGCCAGGATTTTTAATCCATCATTTTATTAATTTTTAATGTATCTGGATATAATAGTAAAGCTTTTCTCTAGGAAATATAACCAATTTTTGCTATTTACCTTTTTTATTTTTCTGGATTTCAATATTTGAGTTAGCAGTGTTTCAGATGTAGTCTACTACTCCATAATTTACCCATTTCCTGGGTGAAATAGATTAGTATGTTTATCTGCTACACTATTTAATCGTTAGGTAAGAACTTCTAATTCTTCATTTTTCTTCTCTCTAAATTCAAGGAATTCAAAAACAATATGTTTTGTGAATGCTAAATTTTGAGTAGTTTTGAAGGATTAAATGCTTATTTGAATATAAAGCTTTTTAAGGCAGATTTTTCATGTGCCTTACCAATTTTGTTTGTTTTAGAAAGTATTCCTATCTTATCTATAGTACATTAAAAATTATCTAGTTTATGAGCATCTATTTTAATAAAACAATTTTTAGTTACTCTTCAAGACAACTCATAGACTAATACAGAATTTTTCTTTTCATTCTTTGTTTTTTTGTTTGTCTTTGACGAACACTAATTAGTAGCTGGGTAAAGGAGAAATTACAAGGTCCTTGTCCTCAAGAAGCTGACAGCATAGAGGGAAGGAAATATAGAATAAAATTGTAGTAAAACATTTTACATACTATGATAGTGATTTGGGAGGGCTGGTTGGAGATCAAAGGAGAGGTTGGCTAATTCTAACAGGGGCCCTCAGAAAAGGAATGAGCTGAATTTAGAAAGATAAGAAAGTTTTTAGTAGAAAGAAGAGAGGAGGAGGGGGAGTCAAGGGCATCCTAGCCTGAGGGAGAAATGGTATAAAGACTTGGAAATGATGGAACAGCATTCTTTATTTAGAGGATCCTAAGTAATTTAGTGTGACTGGAGTCAATGGTGTGAGATGAAGCAACGTGGGAGATGAGACAGAGGTCATTGGCTCTCAAATTTTATTATGCAAAACGAGAACTTGTAGTGTCCCTTAGAAGTAAAGATCTCGTCATTCCCCTAGACATCCGGATTCAGCCAGTTTGGGAATCTTCATTTTCATGAAGCAATTTGCCTTCTCCCCATTAATGATCTGGAAGAAAAAATCTATGGACTGTTTTTTTTTTTTTTTTTTTGGGGGAAACACTGTTTTCAGGAGCAGGGACATGTGGTAGAATTTTAAGCTGGGGTAGCAGTGTTATATTTTTGTGTTAGATTGTTCACCCTGGCAACATTATAAAAGATGATGTTAAACAGTGAAAGATTAGAGGAACTACATTATTTAGGGAACAGGCTAAAATACTACAACAGAGATCAGAGTATACAGTAGCTTAAATAAGATTTTAGTTTTTTATGTAACCTTCTGGAGTTGAATAGTCCAGTGCTCACAAGGTGACTCTGCCATATTAGACATGTGGCTCCTGAGGTTCCTCTAGGAGTTGCCATTAGAAAACCAGCAAGAAAGAAGAGATATGGTGGGAACAAGAGAAAGTCTAGCATAAATAATTTTAGAGATTCCCTGAGGGTATATTTATATACCTTCTTTGGCCTGAATATAGTCACAGATCAGGAATGGAGGCCAGCAGCACGTGCCGTGAATGTGTACTTGGGGCCATTTGAGTGGAGAATTTCAAGGTCATAGCTACTGGGCACATGGTCTGGAAGAGGGGGCCCTTGGGCACATTCAGATGGGCCCTGAGGACTTCTCACTGCTTTAAGAACTGGAGGCCTGGGGCAGGGTCCCCTCTTCCCTGGATCTAAGAATAATACTGTCCATAAGAAAGTAGCTAGGAGAAAGACAGAAGGTGAAACTAAAGGAGCAGGAGGAAAAAATGAAATGAATGAGATGCCTAAACCTATAGGAGGAGTGATAGTTAATTTTATGTCGGTTTGGCCTACAGGATGTCCAGATAGCTGATTAGACATTATTTCTGGATGTGTCTATTAAGGTGTTTCCAGAGATTCCATTTGAATTGGTGGACTGAGTGAAGCAGATGGCCCTCCCCAATGTGGGCAGGCATCATCCAACCTGTTGAGGGCCTGAATAGACAAGACAGAGAAAGGTTGAATTCTTTCCCTGCCTGACTGCTTGAGTAGTCTTGCATGGGGACTTGCACCATTGACACTACTTGTTGTCAGGCCTTCAGACCTGACTGGAGTTTACACCACCAGCTTTGCTAGGTATCCAGCTTGCAGATGCAGAATGTGGGACTTCTCAGCCTCCATTGTCACATGAACCAATTCCTTATAATAAATCATACATATCTCCTATTGGTTCTTTTCTATGGACAACCATGACTAATGGATGAGTTGGATCTAACTTCAACGGGAGAAGAGACATACATGTTTCTGAGATGAGAAGTGAATGTGGGTGTAAACATAGAAATATTTGAAGGTGTGGAGGTAGAAGGCTCTAAAGCCATTTGCTCTTTAATTTAGCGGTATTTGTGTTTGCTCAGGTTTCGAACAGAATTATTGCTGGGAAGTTTTTCCTATTGCCTATGCAAAAAATCTGCCCCAGATACTTGGGGTAGCAGAATGATGGTGATGAAATGATCGCAGTGGAAAACAAAATAACTATTTTACTTGGTAGGACTGAGAGATATGGAAAACTTTGGAAACACATTTCTTAAAGCAAATGCGTTTTAGCAGGTTGGGGATTGAATTGAGGGTATTAGTTAGCTTACCTTTCCACTGTTCATTTGTATTTCTGTCCGCTGTACATTTTTAGACTGTTCGTTTTTGTTTAAAAATAAATGTCAAATTTAGTGTAATTTTAATAGAATAGAATTTTAATTTAATTTGTTATTACTCTATCAGTTTTCCTTAAGGAAAACAAGTGTAGAGTTATTATACTTCGTTTGTGGCACATTTACTAGCAGCCTGTGCAAGAACTTTATTTATTTTATAATATCCCTTCTTCTCTATCCCAATCATCTTTTCTGTACTCTGTACTCCCCTCCGCTTACCAAAACCACTCTAATTTGTTTGGTATATTTCCTCATATGTACATATATTTTAAAATATCAGGAGTGTTACATATATGTCATTTATTGTGCCAAAGATGTCATTCTGTTCCTTGCATTTGTCATTCAAAGTTGCTTTTAAAATGCATCCATATCACCATATGGATCTCTAGTTCGTTGCTTCTTGTGCCACTTATATCTAACATGTACCCCCCTCCTTTTACTCGTCAGTCATCCTGGTGGTGGTACCTTGATTGCCTCCAGTTTCATTCACCACAAAATCTCTGTGATTAACTTGTACTTGCATTTTTCATCTCAGGACTGGGTCATAAAATTTACATATTCTTAATCCCTGTCACCCAATGGTGCTCCAGAATAACCATGCCATTCCTACCCTTGCCAGCCAAACATGGAGTTTTTATTTTCTTTTTAAATTCTGGGAGATGTTCTTGGACAGATGGCAGCATAAGTGGACATTTTCAATATCCCACCTCCCAATATCCATGGAAATGTTCAACAGAAGCAAAAACAGAAAAAGAAGACTTCATTTACATCACAATCAGGAAAAGCTTCAACATATAACAAACTCTAGAGACTATCAGATGTCAAACAAAATGCCATGGATGTTGTGTAGACGGAAAATGGAATGGAATGAGGTGCATATCTCAAGTCTCTAGGTCTTACCATTTTGTGGGAATAAATGGCGTTATGTGGCTAATTAAGCCCATATTTCATGACTGATAATCATCTGCTTGACAATGTAGAAACTCTGGCCTGGTTGTTTTTTTCTCATCATCAGTAAGTGTCCCTATGAGACCCCAAGGCATGTTTTAGTGGTTATTTATCAATTTTCAGTCACTATCGTCCATAACAGTACTCTAGTTTTGTTTGTTTAAAACTAATCTACCCCCCGTCTCAGATACACAGTTTGAGTGGAATTGACTCAGCCACGAACTCCTGATTGTCTTAAACCAATCAACGTACTTCGTGTTTTGGTCACAGTGATTATTCAGATATGGGCACATGAGCCAGCCAGAGCCAATAAAATGTGAAGAGAAGTTTGCAGGGATTTCTGAGATAAAGAAGTTTTCTCTTTTCTTCTGTAAGGTTTATCTGAAGTATATGTTCTCTTCTCCTGAGTGGTGGGGACTGAATCACAGCAGCCATTTTCTTCCTTGAGGCAGGAGTTTCTGGGGGTGCCCCCCATGAGAAAACTAAGGATGAAGCCAAAACTATGGAAGACAGAGCGGAGAGACGGAGGGGAGGCAGGTCTTCTGTGAAACTGTTTAAGCAGCTATGTCAAAGGTTGCCTAAAATTATGCTTACTTTATATTTTTAGTTTTATAAACCAACTAAATCCCTTATGGGTTTTGCCAATTTGAGTTGGTTTTGTTTATTTTTATTCACATGCATCTGGGTGACACAATTCCCTTTAATGTGTGTGTTAAACAAACATCTTAGCAGTGGGGGTTTCCTATAGCAGAGCGGGTGAAGTGCCAAGTAATAGTTTATTTTTGGTACATTATTTCTAGGCACACAAAAAGTCCTGATGATTGGGTTGGGACAGCTTTGAGTGATAGTGACCATTCTCTACCCAAAACCACTCTGCCTGCCCACCCGTGATTTCTCAGACTGGCTTATTTGGCTGGGCTTTTCCACTGTCATCTGTTTCAGGGTTCCTGAGATCCTTCTATATAACTTATTGATCAATCCATCATTTCCTGCTACCTTCTTCACTAGAATATTGGCTTAGGCACTTGGGTTGCAAGAAACAAACTAATTTGGTTTGTCTGAAACAAAAATAATTTGTTATAAGCCTCTAAGTGTCTCTCTTGAAACCCCAAAGTATAGGAAATAATTGGGCCAAGAAAAGGACTGAAGTGGGAACCCACAGAGAGCTCTGAAAGTTTTCTCTTCATTTCTCTACTCTGTATGCTCTGCTTTTTGTCTCCATGGTGAAATGGAATGGGCACATCACTCCTAAATTATATATAAAATAGCTCGGTTGGGGAACAGACTAGACTTTTTCTATGTTCTAATTCTAACTTCTCAGATGAAACAATCCAGTTGGATCTGTTCAGTCACATATTCACCTTTGGTTCGACAAACTCTAATCAGATGTGAGGTCATGTGACACACCTGTGACTGGCAGAGGCCTCCTCCTTGGAGGTGTTGAGAGATCCATTCTCAGAGGAAAGAGGGTTATTGTGCGATGGGCTGATCCCACTGGAATCGTGGCTTGATAAGTCATTCTGGTCTGAGCTCCATCTGTGGTTGAGAGTCTCCCTCTCTCCCCATCCCTAGCCCCACACCACCAGGAAGGTCTTTAGCCCATGTACATCAGTGGATGCAAATAGATCTTTGAAAATCGAGGGAGAATGCTTAAATTTCGTGGGTCCGATGGTTCAGAAGCTCAGCTTCAGCCCGGTTTGGAACAGCTTTGGGGCAGTGGCCTGGTTTCATTAGAAAAATGGTGTGGATTCTTGGCTACAGAACCTTTGAAGGCTCTTTTAAAACTGAGGGGGTGAGATTGCAATTCAGCTCTACTGCTGCTGTTTCTTAAAATGTGTAGGTATTAATATGTATTTAGACCTTTTGTCTCCTGAGCTGGTTAACATGTCAGAGTGTTGCCTCTAAATTCATGACTTCAAGTTTGAGAAAGCTTTCTGTTTAGCATACCTTTTCTCTGCTTCATGGACGTAGAATATATACTTTCATGTTAGAAATGCTTGTTATTGGTTATAAAAGTAAAGATTTAAATATGTGATTTTGTTTGCATGTTAATCAACCATGGCTTGAAAAACACCTCGTAGTATATTATCCATTGAAGGATCACTGATGCCGTTTATATATGTGAGCATTGCTGTTCTGCCTATGAATATTATGTTGACTCTATTTGTCTAAATTTGTAGATTGCCAAATGTTACTTATTTTTTTAAACTTTTTTTTAAAGATTGACACCTGAGCTAACATCTGTTGCCAATCTTTTTTTTTCCTTCTTTTTCTCCCCAAATCCCCCCAGTACATAGTTGTATATTTTAGTTGTGGGTCCTTCTAGTTGTGGCATGTGGGATGCCACCTCAGCGTGGCCTGATGAGCAGTGCCATGTCTGCGTCCAGGATCTGAACCGGGGAAACCCTGGGCTGCCAAAGCAGACTGCACGAACTTAACCACTTGGCTCTGGGGCCGGCCCTTGTTACTTATTTTTTATTGAATCCACAAACATAAAAACTCATAATAGCCGAAACTGTTAATACTCTTCTGAAAATTTTTTTAATGGACAATATCAATATATACTTTTATAGAATAATGCCTGTATTCCGTAAAAGAACAAAAGTGAATCTAAAAATTACAGTGATACATTTTTGTGAGGAATATTTGTAAAAAGGTAAATACAATAATCATAAATACTATTTCAAAAGGTTAATCAAACCAGTTTTTAATGTCCTCAGCAATACGCTTATCCTGGATCTATATTTAAAACTAATTTTAAGCCATGAAAGTGCCTTCTTAGGTTCTTACAAAACATTTATTTGCAAGTAAGGAGAAAGGGAAGGAGACTAGTACGTTACTAAAGATCTTTTGTTGCAGACACCGTGCTAGTTATGTACAATATGCTGGGAAACAAGGCAAAGGTGGGCTTTATCCTATTGGAGCTTGCAGTCTTGGGAGAGAAACAGAAATGAAATACAATCAAGTACACAAAAGCAACTGCTCATGAAAGCACCAGAATGCAGGGGGATACAGGGACTGTTTCGCTGCCCTTCTGGTCGGGGTTGGTAGAAGTTAGAAAGGAATGGGCAGTAAAACTGTTAAACAGGTGTTAGCACAACAGCTTTTAGTGAGTTGAACTGACCTTATAATTATTCCTTGTTATTCATAGGATCTCAGATGCAATGTGATTACTCATGTAGTCGCTATCTAGTTACAGTCAAGAAAACAAACAAAATGGTAGCCCAGATGATTACAGATCTTTGAAAAGTACAGGCTTCTTGAATGTGGCTACTTTCCGCAACACAACTGATCTCTCCCTTCTTAAAGCACTTCCAGGACACCACAGTCTTTTCCTTTACCCTCTTTTTATCTTTCTGCCTCATTGACTGCTCCTTCTCAGGCTCGTTTGAGGGGCTCTTTCTCTTCTCCAATTTCTAGTGCCATGCCTTTGTCTTGGTCAGTTGTTCTCACCCAGAGGCAATTATGCCCAAGAGGGACACTTAGCAATGTCTGGAGATATCATGGTTGTCACATCTGGGGAGCCGAGCTACTGGCATCTTGTGGGTAGAGATCAAGAATGCTGCTGAACATCTTACCACATATAGGACAGCTCTCCCACAAAAAAAAAGAATTCTGGCCCCTGGTGTCAATAGTGCTGAAGTTGAGAAACCCTCTAAATTTTATAAACTAAGCTCTTTCCTTAGATGATCTTGTTGGAACCCTCAGTATTTAATATCATTTTGTGTTTCAAGCTCCAAAACTTGTATCTTCACTCTGGATCTCTTTCCTAGGCTCCAGACTTGCATATTCAAATATTATTTCTACATCTTCAATTGGATGGACAATAGAATTCTCATTTCCAAATCTGAATTCTGTTTTTTCTCTGCAAACCTGTGCCTTTTTTGCATTCTTTTCTGTTAATGGTACTGCTTATGCATCCAATTTCTCAGACCAAAATCTAAGGGTTATCCTTAATTCCTCTCTCTTTCTTTCCTGCCAAATCCCATCCAAGACATCTATTCTAAGTTATCTTCTACCTTCAATATACATATGTCTAATCTAACCACTTTTTATCATTTTCACCTTAGTCCTAACTCTTATTTGCAATACAGAAATGCTGATTGTCAACATAGCAATTAGAGTGAACTCTTAAGTAACAAATCAAATCAAGTTACTCCCCTACTTCCTACCATCATTGTAATAAATTCCATAAGTGTGATCTACAAGGCATTCTGTGAACTGACCTCATCTCCTCTCTCTCTCCCCTTTGTTCACATATAAGAAAAGGTTTCTTGACTTTTCTTTTTATCTTTGATTTTTAGTACTTTGACTATAACATCCTCAGGCATAATTTTCTTTGTATTTATTTTGCTTGGAGTTCAATGAGCTTTTTAAATCTGTTAATTTGTAGTTTTCACCAAATTTGGGGAATTTACAGTTGTTATTTCGCTGAGTATTTTGTCTGCCCTATTTTCTCTCTTTTTGCCTTCTGGTACTCCAATCATGTCTCTGTTATATTTTCTGATATTCTCCCACAGCTCCCTGAGGTACTGTTTATGTATGAATGTGTTTATATATGCATGTATTTATTTATTTTCAATCTTTTTCTCTGTATTCTTCAGATTAGATATTTTCTATTGACTGAGCTTTAAGTTCTTGGCGCTTTCCTCCGTCATCTCTATTCACTCGCTATGCAGCCCATCCAGTGAAATTTTTATTTCACATATTTTATTTTTCAGTTGCAAGATTTCCATTTTGTTCTTTTTTTATAGTTTCTTTTCTCTCCTCAGATTTCTTATCCTATAATTTATTCTGAGCACATGTTCCTTTTACCTCATTGAACATAGTTGTAATCGCTGCTTTAGAGCTCTTTTCTCTTTATTCTAACATCTGGATCATCTCAGGTTGGTCTTAATTTATTGTATCTCTTGAAAATGGGTCACATTATGCTGATTCTTCATATGTCCAGTAATTTTAGATTGTCCTCTGGACACTATGAATGTTATGCTATGGTCATTCTGGATTCAATTGTATTTCTGCAAAGAGTGTTAATATGTTTGTCTTAGGAGAAAATTAACTTGGTTGGACTCAAACTTTCAACTGTGGCTATTGGGCAGCTACTCAAAATTTAATTCATTTCTTTCATCTTTAGCTTTCTAATAGCTGGGCGGCTTACAGTCTGTACCTACCATGTGAGGTGTAATTCAGGGCTCAGCTAGAGATGTGGGCAGAGTTTACATATAGAAATTGGGGTTTCCTCTCTCTGGCTCTCTCTTTCCTCTTATTCCTCCCTCACTTTCCAACAGCTGTGATTGTCCTAATCTTTATCTTCTAGTTCTGCAGTCCAGAAAGACTAAGGTTCCTATTGGAATTTTAGTTCCTTTATATGTGAGCTGCTCTCAGGTTAAAAGCCACAGACATGAGAAATGAACCCCATGCTTTTCTCCTCTTCCAAATATTGATCTTCCAGAATCTTTCTTCTTTTTTTTTCACTCTCTAAAGCTTTCAGGTCATTGTTATATTTTGTCCAAGTTCATGGTTGCTCTCTGTGGATTGCACTGCCATACTGCAACTGGAACCCTTCTTGTTATTTTTTGGACATGCAAAGTTTATTTCCACTTTAGAATAGGGAACTGGAGCAGCCACTATAAGGGTGTTATCAGACCCTCCATTTAGTGTCAAGTCCTTTTGAAGTTGTGGAATAAACTGTAAAAGAGACTGAAATAGTTTGACCTGCTATAACCGTGGGAAATATTATTACCATTGTATTGGCTAAATTTCTTTATATGGCAGAGGACAGAAGAACCTGTGGTAGGTCCAGGCTTCACTGTGAGCTGGAACATGATTATGGCATCTGAAAGCCTTGCATCCTTGAATCATTAAATTCAGTTCCAGCAGAAAAGAGAAATCTTTACTTTCTTGGAGGTGTCCACAAATAGCTCTTTGTGTTTCTTTCTTGTGACTGGCTATCTATTTCTGAATCAATCGTTGTATTGATAGGATATGATGCTGTGTTTTGGCCAATCAAAATTCGTCCTTCTGTGTGTATCAGTTTCATCTAAATAACGCATATGTGAGTGACGAAGAGGCAGAGCTTCAAAGGAAATTCCAGGAGAGGTTGTGGTTTTCACCAAATTTGACCAAATTTTCACCAAATTTCACCAAAGGAACAGATGCTGGCCAGCTCTCAGAAGATGCAATGCCATCGTCATGATTCTTGCTGGATTCAAGGACTTAAGTATTTTTTATTCTACCAGCATGTTGGAATGCATTTGACTCAGTCAACCATTTTACAATGATAACATTTTACAAACTATCAGTTTCAGAATATATGGCAAGAAGACATTCTCAGGAAAGATAGAAGGAGCAAGTTTACCAGTATCACTTCTCTACTCTGATTTCCAAGGTCCTCTTTTCATCTGGTGAGAATTTGTGTTTTATGACATGTAACATCTATTCTGGTGAACCTCATATATATCTTGTTCTCTATGTCTTGACACCAAGGGCCCTATTCTGTCTCAACCGTCAATAAAGCTGGTATGTGCTACAAATACAAAAATACTGTTAGTTGACTAGGGGAGAGGTAAATGAAGTAAAAAGAGAATGTATATTATCAACCAGCAGTCCTATTTTAAAAGTTTTTTTTTATTATAAACTAAAGCAGAGAAAAAGGAAACCCTTGGATTTATGCTTATTTGATTGGTTGTAATCCATTGCAATTATTATTATTGAAACTCAAATTGTCCCATGTTTGGCCAGTAGAAACCTTTTGAAGTTGGCTGCTGTTATGGGCTAAATTGTGTTCCCCCAAATTCATAAGTTGAAACTCTAATCCCCAATATGACTGTATCTGGAGATGGAGCCTTTAAGGAGTTAATTAAGGGTAAATTAGGTAATAAGAATGGCTCTAATCGCATATTGCTTGTGTCCTTATAAGAAGAGAGAAAGACACTGGGAGTGCACATGCACAGAGAGGAGGTCATGTGAGGATGCAGAGAGAAGGAAGCTGTCTGTAAGCCACGGAGAGAGGCCTCCAGAGAAACCAAACCTGCCAGCACCTTGGTCTTGAGCTTCCAGCCTCCAGAACCATGAGAAAATGAATTTCTGTTTAAGCCACCGGTCTGTGGTGTTTTCTTATGATAGCCCTTGGCAGACTAATACAGCTCCTGAGTCCTTTTGATATGACCCTAGTACTTATTTGATATCTTCTTTGCTGTCTGGTGGACAAGATGCTTTATCTAGTCTGTCATTTTATATGTTTCCTGCCCCAGAACTAGAAGAGGCAAGCTTTCATCTTGAGAGAAATCATATTTCAAAACCTTAATCTGGACATGAAGGATGCCCTTTGCTACTTGTTTCTAGTCATTGTTTCTAGGCCTTTCCAGTGAAGCTAGGGAATATATATTTTTTAAAGATAAAATTCTTCATAATTTCATATTGATACTTAATTCAAATTCAAGATTGCAGAGTTTTTTAGCCTCTTCTTGATTATGTCTGCATCTCCTTCGTTCCACATAAAAAATTCTGGTTTTCAAGGCTAGAATTAGATAATAGAATTTGAATATTTTGTGATTACTTATTTGTTTTACCCCATATTATGCTCACATGAGATATAGTTTTTAGGACTTGTCCTGTTTTCTTCTTTAGGGGCTTACATTATTAACAGTATTTGTTGTCATTGTTTTTCAAATCCTTTCATTCTTTTTGATATTTCACAATTTCTTATTTCCCACCTTCTGTTTCTTTAAGGTATTACTTTTGTGTGATTGGCTCCTATGTTCCTTTTAGTGTAGTCTTCATTTCTTAATTTTTTTCTTTCATCTTTGATTCTTTCCTGAGTACTGTTACCTCATATCTGAGTTTTTCTAATTCTGATTTGTGTTATTCTTTCATGTTTTGTGTCATTATCTTTTAGCTTGTTTTGGAATAGCATGGTTAAAGTTTTTGTCTTATTTTTGGTGGGGGGCATGTCTTTCTGGCATGCTTTCTTTGTCTGTGGGGATGTTATTCTGTTCCTTATTCTCTTTTTCATTATAAAAACTGTGTAAGATTTTACCGCAATATTTTGTTGTTCATTTTATGTGAGGTTAATTTTTTTTCTGAACCTTTGGATTGAAGCAGGCTTCGGACTAGCTTTTGTAACTTTACACAGCTGCTGCTTCTGTTGCTTTTGTGTGGTGTTTAAAAGTGTGCCTACTTATTTTCTGCAATTTCCCTCCCCACTTGGTCTAGACCTTTTCTATCTATGTCTCTTGGATCCCTCTTCTGTTGAATTTTGATTCCACTTCCAGAAGTTTCTTTTCTCTGTGGGGTTCTTCCCTGGAAAGGAGCCTACTGGATCTGGTTTGAAAGTTCACAGGGGTCTGGATTGTCCCTGCTCATTCGTTCATTTCCATCATGGGTCCTTTGCACACATCTAATAATCGAGAAGGTGAAATTCTCCCAATTTCAGCTGCTATTCTCACATTCATCCACTGTGCTTTCTTGTGAATCCTGTGGGCTGTTTTGGGGTTCTCCTGTCCTCAAGTCCTTCAGGCATTATTCACTGCTTCACTCTTTTCCGTCCTGTCCAGTCTCTGATACTGTGAAGATCTGTGGTTGTTGCTGGTTTTTCCCCATCCTGTTTATATTTTGAAGTTTGTGCAGATATTATGTCATCTAGTTTTGTTGTATTTTTTTGGATTTATTTTCTAGTTGTCCTGTCTGGTTCATGTGTGGATTTGGAGATAGTGAAAATTATGCTGCCGCTTGCCACCGTCTTTCCAGAATGCCTCCCCATGTTTCTATCAACATATTAAAAAAAACATACACAAGCAGGTTGATGGCTGTAACAGTTTCTTATGCTGGAGAGCAGAAAGGAAGATCTATTAACCAACACTGCTGCTTCTGGATGAGAAATCGAGAAAAGCCGCCACAATTCTGGTTGAAGGCCCCTTCAGCAAGAAGCCTGCTGTTTTACTTTTAATTTCATTTTGTTTTTAGTGCTTTAATTCTTGTTGACTTTGACTTTACTGTTCAGAATGTGACTGCTGCTCCTGAGCCTGGGTTGTGTACTCTTGCTGTTTCTTAGCATCCTTGGTTATGCCATATCTTTGAGACCAGGCTTTGAAATATTTTTAAAATGCATCTTGTTACCAAGTAGTGTCTGTTTGGGTTCCATCTGGATTTGCTTTCTTATGATGCTTGTTCTATTTATAATGGGAGAGCTGTCACCTGGGCATTTTATCAACAAGCATCTTATTATGTCCTTTGTGCTTATAGTGTGAACAAAATGTAAGATATGGTCCTTCCCCTAAAGTTGTTTAGTTCATCTTGTCTGTCTTTGGTACTGGCGCAGGAGCAAGGAAACTAGTTTCTTGTGGACTTCCTTCCCCTCCGCTCTGACCCCAACTCTTAAGTTACTTAAGCATATCTTGTAAGTGATACTGATGAAAATATAGTGCCGATTAGATGTAACTAGATCTTTGAGTTATAGTCCTGATTTGATTCGGAGTTTAGTTTTATGTTGTCATCACCAACTTCTAAGATTCTAAATGAAAGTCTGGATTAATCAATGCAGATCCTCATCAACTTGAGGAATGTATTTGCTCTAAGTGGTCTAAATTGCTAGCCATGCTTATTTAGAGTTGCTGAGACGTGATGGTTTCTCTCCCACATTATGTGTAGGGGAGCAGTCAAGGTAATTTGTAGCATCTTTCTAAGTGTACTTCCCACCATTTAAAATGTGACAAAAAGGCCAATACCACTCTATAACTATATTTTAGCCTATTTTGGGGGCATAAAATTCCTTAGATGATTCCTAACCTAAAATTAATTTTCTTGCAACTTACCAAACAGATGACTTCTTTCAAAAGAGGAATTGATAATGGCCAGTTATGTCTGTAGACAAACCATTTATAGATTCCAGATGATTGTTTTCCTTTCAGTAGAGTGATGGGGAAGAAGATAGCTTGGGAATCACTCTTCCTGTTTCCAAACACCAGCTCCACCATTTTGTACTACTTATGTATGTAACACTGGGCAGTTTTCAAAGCCTTTTTTTGTCTCTATTTCCTCATATGTACAATGTGGCAGTAATGCTTCCTGTATCATAGGATTGTAATGTGACGATTAAATAACATAATACATCTATATGTTGGATCCTCTATTATTGGTTTAGTGAGTGAAAATGGAGTGTTTATGATTTATTGGACACTGTACTGGATAACTGGGATATAATAATGAGCAAGAATTCCTCCACTTGGAGTTTTACAGTATAGATGAGGGAACTAATTAATTAGTAATTACATTAAGGAAGAGCATTGCAAGTATGATTCATGCAATGGAGAGGTATGAGACACTCCAAGAGCAAATAATAGGGACAAGAGCAATCTGGGAGGTGGGAGGTTAGGGAACATTCCCATTGAAAGACTGAGTTAAGATTTCTTTTTTTTTTTGGTGAGTAAGATTCACTCTGAGCTAACATCTGTTGCCAATCTTCCTTTTTTTTTTTTTTTTAATTTTCTATGTGGATTGCTGCCACAACATGACTTATTGAATCTTCTAAGTCCTTGCTTCAGATCTGAACCCGCAAACCCAGGCTGCTGAAGTGGAGTGCGCTGGACTTAACCACTATGCTATGGGGCCAGCCCCAAGAAGACTTGAGTTAAGATTTAAAGAAAAATAAATGGGAATGAATTAGGTGAAGGTGTGTGTTTGCTGCATGTGTGGGTGAGTACATGTAGGACAAGAGTGTCCCAGACAGAAGGAAGAGTGTGGAGAATAGCTCTGGGGCAAGAGGAGCTTGGTGAATATGAGGAACTGAAATAAGGCCATTGTGTGAAAGGAGGAGTACAATGGCCCGTGTTACTTGAGAAGAGCCTGGGGTGGGAGAGAGGGACGGAGTGGTCGCAACTTGGGGGCCTTTAAAGGCCATGTTTAGGGATGTGGTCTAGCAAAATGATGTTAGGTATTTGAATTCTGGATAGAGACTTGCAATGATCTATTATTATTGTTGTTATCATTATTTTTATTCCCTAGCAGTCTTCCCCGTACTAAATATGTTTGTATACTTTAATATTTATTCATTAGTTCTTCTCCCAATCTCTATTATTTTTCTTCTCTGAACTCTTACTCCTCAATCCTTTCATTTAGAAATAAAGCTGAGAAGATAGCTCTGTTTACTTTCAATCAATTTCACTGATTGAAGTGGCGTTTGCTTTTGTATAACTTTAGACAAGATAAATAAAAAACAATTGCCAAAATGTTACCTGCTGTGACACATATAAATATTTTATTCTTAGCTTTTGTGAAATGCTCAAATGCTGTCATTTGCTATTTGTCTAAACAAGTTAAAGCCAAAATTATTAGAAATTTTGGTATCCCATGTTGGCGGGAAGCTCCGAGTGATTTCACATGTTTTCATCTTACCCAGAACCAACTTTTGGATATGTGAGGCTTGAGGCCAACTCTGTGTGAAAATGTAGGAGTTTGAAAGGTGGCTGTTATGTGTATCTGTGTGTGTGTGTGTGTGTGTGTGTACATGCACATGCATATTTTATGTTTGCTGATCTCCAATTGGTCAGTGATGAGCTAATGTGGGGGTTGTGAAACTCCCCAGAGATCAGGGCCATGACTCTTCCTCCTACCCTAAAATAAGTGAATGATATGTTATGTAGGCCATGTAAATAAAATTGTCCTGATCTTTACATAAAACCTGAGTAGCCCTGGGAGGCCTGGGGCTCATCCCATGATGCCCCATCAGCGTTATCATTGTTAGGCACTATTCCATGCTCTGTATCTTTTCCTCTGTTCTCTAGCATACCTGTTATGTATAAAGGTGCTTGCCTTGGGATCCTATCTGGGATAGCAGTTGTTAATCATATTCGCAAATTTTTTTAACCACAACTATCACATATGTGTAATAAATTCACATTTCATGTAGTATGCATCTTCTCAGGAGTTTTCTGAATATGGCTATAAAACTAAAAAGTACTTTTAATGGTAGGAATTGTCTGTAGCAAGCTAGGTGATGTGTAGAATTTTGGATGCTGGGTTTGGGACTATGGGGGTCTGGATCCCCCATCATATCATTATTGCCGATAATTGCTTATTCCACAAGAAGCACAAACATAATGGTGAGCTGAGAAATCAGGTGAAGACTTTTACCTGTGTGTGCTGTACAAAAGTCAATTTTATTTCCTCAGGAAAAACAATTGTTTTAGTCCATATACTTCTCTATAACATATTTAATTTAAATAATTCTAGCTGAATTAATAAAGAAGCAAAAAAAAGTTTCCTGATTTGATTCTGTACTTATATAATAGTTCATTTGTTTTCTATTATATAGTCTATTTGTTAGTTAATAGTAATTAGTTAATTGAGTGGACCTACTTAATATTTGATCAAAATGTTAAAATATTTGAACAAAGTCTTAGTGGTTGAGATTATTTTGTTTTATGTTGGGTTAATGGATTGTAGATAACTTATAGCAAGTGCTCTGGTAAATCGGTTCCTTACATAGAACATGAGCCCCATATGTGCCGTGCTCATCACGAATGCCTGACATGTAACATGTAATGTCTGTTAAATGAACAAGTAATTATTCGGAAAAATATTATATGTGTTCCAGGACCTGATCTTCAGGTTTGCACATCCAAAAAACCTACATGTTGCACCAGGAAGATGGAGGAGAGATATCAGATTGCAGCTCGCCAAGATATGCAGCGGGTGCTTCAAACATCCAGCTCTACATTAAAGTTTCTAATATCTCGAAACGCAGCTGCTTTTCAAGGTAAATGTAGCATGGGTTCTGAAACTAAGGAGAAGCCTTGTTATGTAATTTGCCTGTTGTTATTATACTGGTAAACGTGGCGGGGTTTACTTCGTTTTTGCATATTATTTTGGTATAAAATGAGGTGTTAGCTTTTTCTAACCTTCAGAACTTGTTTCTGAGGTCATCCTGGGGCATATCTATTGAGTCAGACTGGGGAAACTATTACGTTAGTGAAATGGTACTTGGAAATATCTCTCTTTCTGGGGTTCTTTCAGGTGCCCCGATATTCTGACCTATGGTTTTACTTCAATATGAATAGACATAATTCTTAGATTTCATTAAAATATTCTATAACATAAAATCTCATTGCTTTTAACTGGGTAGTTTTAGATATATTTTTAAAAATGTGATTTGAAGAAATATTTATTTAATTTTTCCCACTCCAACGTCATGTGGTTTTCATAATACCAGTGTGATATATATCAAAGTGCAGACAAGTCTGATAAATAGTAAAATAGACAATATTTATTGTATGTTTAAGGGTCAGCTAAGACCAGAACTCAAACTTAATTCAAACAGTATGTTCAGAAATAAAATTAATGGGTTATAAAGTTACAAGGCACATTGGAAAATAGGTGATCTTTTTCTTATTTTAGTCATCTCTTCTATAAAATTACTTATTACCACAATAAAATAGCTTAATTTATTTTTCCTTTTAAAAAGCATTAGCTATTCTGTATATGATTAAAAGGAAAGTATCTAGATTACACTGCTTTTCAAACAAATTTATTGTTTTTTTCAAAGCAAAATATAACTTCTGTTAGTATTACTTTTTCTTGAGTATGTTAATACCAATCTATTTAAATAATTTGTGCTTTGTTTATATACATAACTAAATCGCAAAGCTGATTAATTTTTAACCTGTACTTATAAAATAAAATAAATTCAATAAATCAGGATAAAATTTGAGTTAAAATGTAGTTCATGATGAATTGATACTTTCGTAGAAACTGAAATGTCAGATTTTAAGATTTTGTTAATTTAGCGATTCTTAAAAGATGTTTTATTTCTCTTATGGGATTTATTCATGTGAAATTGTTGGAGGAATACATATTGACATGCCTTTTAAGCAAAGCTTTGTGATTTGAACTGGCAGAACTAGAACACTTTACCCACAGAAAGTGATGTAGTGATTTTTTTCTCATGAAAATGATAGCATGTACAATATGGAAAATACATTTTAGAAATAAGGTGCGGGGGGGTGGGGCGGTGAATAGACCAGTCTGATCAGAACAGGGAGTTGTGGACGGCAATTGTGGATCGTATACTTGACAAGGTGAGCTGGACTCCTGTGGAAGAAGACTTAAAACATCAACTTGAGTTTAAGAGAGTCACTAGATTTTTGAATGAGGAAGCTTCATTATGGTTTCTCACCTTTTTTTTTTTTTTTGAGGAAGGTTAGCTCTGAGCTAACATCTGCCCCTAATCCTCCTCTTTTTTGCTGAGGAAGACTGGCCCTGAGCTAACATCTGTGCCCATCTTCCTTTACTTTTTTTGTTTGTTTGTTTGTTTTTTTTTGGAGGAAGATTAGCCCTCAGCTAACTACTGCCGGTCCTCCTCTTTTTGCTGAGGAAGCCTGGCTCTGAGCTAACATCCATGCCCATCTTCCTCTAGTTTATACGTGGGACGCCTACCACAGCATGGCTGCCAAGCAGTGCCATGTACGCACCTGGGATCCGAACCAGCGAACCCCGGGCCGCTGAGAAGCGGAACGTGCGAACTTAACCGCTGCGCCACCGGGCCGGCCCCACCATCTTCCTTTACTTTTTATATGTGGGACGCCTGCCACAGCGTGGCGTGACAAGTGGTGCGTATGTCCGCACCCGGGATCCAAACCTGCCAACCCTGGGCTGCCGAAGCAGAACATGTGAACTTAACTGCTGTGCCATCAGGCCGGCCCCCTGATTTCTCATCTTTTAATGTCAAAACTAAATCCCTCCAAGTAAGAATATATGGCTAAAGAAGATCGTGACAATCAAATCTACTTTTCTGGATACCAGTATTAACTATGTAAGTGACAGAAAGTGCCAACAGTTACTAACACATAGGCACTCAATGAATCTTAAACATTTTCTTCTGTCTTCAAAAATACTGTAACAGACTTTTAAGATATTCTTGGATAAATTGATCAAGATAGAACACAAGTTCAAAAGGTTGGGAAAAATATAAAACCTGGAATATTTAGACTTTTAACATGGGTTTTGCTGCTGAAAAGTTTTATGATATTGCTAAAAATTTGGTGACAACTAAATCAGTAGTAGAAATTCATGAGATTGTCTGTATCTACCAGCGCGTCAGGTAATATTATGTATACTTTTGTTATTTTCTGTTTAATAAATTGTACCTGCTGTATTCAGTAGGTTGAGTTTTGTTTATTTAAATATAAATTATAAAAAATTAAAAAGGTAAGGCCTTTCTTAAATATGATTTGTTATAATAATCATTTTCTCCCTTTGTGGAATGCCAAGTTGTATTTAAGAATCATGAGAAGGCAAGACAAATTTAGAAGAAATTTGCCCAAAGGCTAACTTTACTGGAACAAATTCTCTTACAAGAAGAATACCTGCTTTTAATGTAATGAATAGAATAAGTAGCTTCAGGCTTAGTTCCATAAAACAAGCTTAAATATATATGCTAAAAGCAATTTGAGATCACATTTATCGTACAATAACTAAGCAGCCTACTTTATCAATAAGTAAAATGCCCTCCGTCTAGTTTCTATGCAATCAGAATATCTGAAAACAATTCAAAGCCTTTATTTTTCTAAGAAGAGAGAAGCCAACACATTTTATTCAGAAACTTATTCTGCTGGAGAGAAATTTAATGGGGAAATCAATTCACTTCTCAAATGATGTAAGTAGATTTGCTAAATTTTGATCTTTTGATTTTTAAATATTTAATTTATATTTCCTACTCGAACAAGAGTAAGCCTGTTTTTTTTTAGTGGTATGCTCGGTCACGAAAGATTGGGATGTAGTATGGTCCCTTCTCTTATGGATCTTATGGAATCCCATGGAAGCATGTTTTTGAAGCAACCTTTTGGATATGGCCAATGGGGATGATTGGTTGGGTCTGTGGATTTAGTGGGCACATTACTGAGAGATGAAGGAATTTTCAGAGGAGAGAAGAAACAGTGCTGGCGATTGATGCTACAGAACATAAGGTCAACCTATCTACAATCCACATTCAGCTCTGGAATTCAGCTCTGGAATTCAGCTCTGGAATTCAGCTCTGGAAGGTATATACCAGTGGGGTTGGAATTAGCCTCTTGGACAATGCTTCTACGTTTTTCTTTTAAGGAATTTATTGTTTGTTTCAGTCATAGTTCCTTAAAATAAAGAAAACAACCAGACAAAAATTCGGTTTTGGAAGGGACTTCCCTATAATTATGACCTGGGCCTTTGCTATATCCGAAAGGTAGTCATTCATGCAGCATGCAGCATTTTATAAGACAAAGGGGACGAGCTGATATCCCTGTGTCTGTTGCTGTTCATGAATACATGGTGCTGTTTGCAAACAGGACCACTGGCTTTGTCACAGTGCAGACAATAACTGTTCTTCATTTTCAGGGGCTTAATAATGTTCACGAGTAAAGCAGAGCAGCTTGAAATCATGCGAAAGAGTTTGTTTGCCATCAGCTGTTTTACTCGGAGTGTGGAATTTCCTGCTTTAAAAATATTTTGGAAATATTTTTTATAAATACTCTATTTATTTATACACTAAAGTGTGGTATGACTCATGAAGAAACAGGGGAAATTGACAGAGAATATGTCATCTACTATAAAAAAGCAACTCTTATCCAGTTTTCACATTTGCCAATTTTTAAATCTCCATTCAAATAAGATAATAGATTTTACTTTTTTTAATTTAAATCTATACAAAATTTTCAGCATCACTTTTGAAAATAAAATGAAGGAATATTTGGGAGAACACTATTGGAAGCTTGTGTTTTGTTTAAATGTTGGGAAGATAATGTTAAGAAGTTATATCTTTCCTTAGAGAGATAGTTTTCCTTGTTTCTCTCATCTTCAAATAGCTCACATATTTCTGAAATATGTGGTACATACTAAGTCTTTCTTGGAATGTTCCAGTTTTATATATGGCATTTAAAAATGTACATTGTCACAAAACACTGAGTGATACATGATATTTATAGCAGGAAATATTTAATGTTTATCATTTCATTCTCTTGGCTAATTAAATTTTCATGTCTTGACGTGAGTACTGCAAAGATTGGCAAGCTTGTCCTCTTGGGTTGAAATGTTAGATTTAGGAATTTAATAAAAAATATATATTCCTATTTTTAATGAAATGTAGGAATATCTTCAAAATTAAATATCTTATTTTAAAAAGCAGATGAATTAAGAATGAGAATATAATGAATGGATTTTTCTCCTTTACACTAACAGATTTTGGCTACTGTTAAATGTATAGGTCGTGTCTAGCTACCATAAAACTAGTTTAAAGTGTGTGTGTGTGTGTATATAAATATACAGTCAAAAAGCACAAGGATATAGTGAATATTTGAATATATTTATGTATAGGAGAGTAAATAGATTTATATAACTGTTATAATATTAGGCATGGAGTACATTAGTCTTATTTTGTTCACTTCATCTGTGCTTTACCGAGGTGGATAATATTTAATATTATTCCTTAGAAGAGCATTATGTGGAAGGATGAAGGAATAATGCTATTTCTAACACTGAGAATTACCTGATCAAAAGTTCAAGGGTACAGGAGCAGGTCGCCTTAGGCTGGCAGTGGTGAGGAGACTTTTGTTTTTCTCTCTCTAGCACCTAGAGCAGATACTCAGGAAAGGTAATTAAATGAACTGCATGAAGAAATGAATGAATGAATGGTACTTAGCGAGAAGATGGTTCTGAAATACAATGAGAGATTTCCTCCTCCCTACTTCCCTTCTTCCTATTTTTCTTTTCTTTATTCCTCTATTGATGTATTTAATATGTCTGTGGAGTACCTACTAGGTACCAGCACTGTCAGGTGCTTACATTGTATAGTGTCCAAATTTTAAATCTATTTTATTTTTATTGGCTCCTTCAGACTTCTAATATGCCAACGTCTGTTTATTGATTTTATAAACTAGAAAGGAGTATGTTGTGGTGTTTCTGTCATTGGCATTTGGAATGTGATGGCACGTTTTTCCCTTCAGTCTTAGGCAGTGCGTGGCTCAGTGTGTTATCTCAGACAGCAGCTATCAGTGCAATTGGTCTTTATCCAACTGCCCTTTATCTCTGGAATGGTAACATTTGTTTCTTTTGAATCTGTGTCAGCAGGCTGCTATTAATTATGAAAAAGGGTAATTTTCCTATATTCTGGATACAAGTTGCAAAAGCTTAAATTACTTTTCAGCTGGAAATAAAGCTTGCTTTGCATGAAGCATTATCTTCAGACCTCAGATCAGGTTTACTTTGCAAAATTTCTTTTTTAAACTTGAGAGAGTAAACTTTTAGTTGTTTTAATTCTGACTGATGATAGGCTATGATAACATCACATGTTGCCATGGAAATCTCACCCAGAAAGCACTGTAACCTGCTCGGAGTAGGCTGAACAATGCTTTCTTGACTTTATATTAAACACATTTTCAGTTAAGTCTTTTCAAGATGAGAACTGTACATTTATTGCCTGGAAGATGAGTTGACATTTCATCAGATTCTTTATCATTTTGTTATCTCTATATTAGTTTAATCTAACTTTTGCATAAGGGATCATAAGGGATGGTTCTTCAAAGCTACCTATGTGTTGAGTAAAGGGCAGGACATGTGGGAGGTTACAGCTAGCTGTGTTTTTGAAATTTGTCTGTCCCTCTATCTATCTCTTATTCATCCATGTAAGTTGATTTGTAAAATTTCTTTTTATAGATATGTGAAATTGGTTCATTGTCCTTTTGATGGACGTTTCAAGAATTTCCAACTTATTTTTGCACTTATAATGCTGCCATGAGCATTCTTGTTCATGTCCTCATGGCACAGTGTTTCTCTAGGGTTTATACACAGAAGTGAGGTTGTGGCTTCTGGGCCATGCACCTTCTCAACTTTGCTAGATGTTGTTGAGTTGCTTTTCTGAGAAGCTGAATTCCCACAAGTTGTTGGTATGCTTTGTCATTGTTCCACATCCTTCCCCACAATTAGTATTATCAAAATTTTAAAAGATTTGCTGAACTGATAGATAAGAAATGATGCCTTGTTTTCAAAATATACGGTTTCCTGACTATTAGGGAGTCTGTGTCTTTTCACAGTTATTTTGTATGTTCTGTATTTTCCCTTTCGAATATATCCTGTGAACCTGTATACACACTTAGAGGATATGTACCATGTTGTGTTTTTGTATGTATTTAAAGGTTTTTTTTTTTAGGTGTGCATGTCAACCTGGATTGCCACATCTTGAAATTTTAGCTAAAATAATTCAAATTTATTTCCATATTTTGTAGAGATCCATGCTGTCCACAGGTTTTCTGCACATTCTCAGGCTTGCAGTCACATGGTTACTTCTGCCTCTGCTCCCCTGCTTTTTGCATTTGCTTTTGTGTCTCTTTCCTATCATTAATTCAGTATGAAAATTTTTTTTCTTGATTACCACCTCCATAGACACATACATACATGCACACTGTTAATCTAAGATGTATGTGTAAAACCAGTTTTATGAAATAGTGGTGATAAAGGGAGATAAGATCTAAAAATAGCAAATAATTTCAAATTGAACGTTGATTTCTATTTTTAATTTTTTTTGCTGAGGAAGATTTGCCCTGAGCTGAGATCTGTTGCCAGTCTTCCTCACTTTTTGCTTGAGGAATATTAGCCCTGAGCTAACATCTGTGCTAATCTTCCTCTACTTTATATGTGGGTCCCCGCCACAGTGTGGCTGATGAGTGATGTAGGTCCTTGCCTGGGATCCACACCCGTGAACTGGGACCACCAAAGTGGAATGTGCTGAACTTAGCCACTGTGCCACAAGGCCAACCCCTTGATTTCTATTTTTGCAAGTGTTTTCCAGCTCTCTCTTCATCATCAATCCATGAAGCTACCCTCCTCACTTCATTCTCTCCAGCTCTTCTCTTTCCCACTTCCTTGTGTGGTATTCTCCCTCCTCCCCAGGTGGTGAGATAATATGTCTTCTTGTTCTTTACATTTATTATATGAGCATAGAAATATTAAATAACTGTCATGTGGCTCTGAGGGTGAGTTTGAACTGAGCACCCTTCTTTTTAGTTTAAAAAATCTTTTTGTTTAAAAAATCTTTTTCCCAGCTTTATTGTGATATAATTGACATATAACATTGTGTAAATTTAAGGTGTACAAAGAGTTGATTTGATACACTTATTATATTGTAATATGATTACCCCCATAGGGGTAGCTAACACCTCCATCACATATCATAGTTTTTGTGGTGAGAACATTTAAGATCTATACTCTTAGCAACTTTCAAGCATATAATAGAGTACTGTTAGTTATAAGCACCATGTTGAACATTAGATCCCCAGAAATTATTCATCTTGTAACTGGAAGTTTGTACCCCTTTGATCAACATCTCTGTTTCCTCCACCCTGCAGCCCATCATAACCACCATTCCACTCTCTAAACTAAGTACTTTTTGATCATCCTATTGCCTATTAGATATTTTGGGAGCAGTGAATTTCCGAAATCCAACATGGATATAAAGTACAGTGATCTTTTATAAAATGTAGACAAGGTGTATAATCTTTTTTTTCCCTAGTATTATTTAAATTGAGTCTATTTTATATTTTCAGATCTTAATGTTGGCAATGTTGGTAATCCATGAGAATAAATAATTAGCTATTTTTAAAATGGAACTTATCTTAGAAATATTTACTTCAGAAAGCAATAATTGGCCATTAATGTTAATCAATAATTTTTATAAGATGCAAAATATATTTTACTTAAGTGGTTTTTCTCATTTTGCTTATAACTAAATATTTAAAGAAAAAGAAAATAGACTGAATTAAAATAGCATTTTTTCTAAAAATTTTGTAGCAATACACTTCAAAGGAAAGTTGTAATGTGACTATTGTATGGTTGACACTCATTTTGTAATTTTATATTTATGAATTCTTTTAAAAACCTGTTATGCCATGAACAAACTTTTCCATTATATTGATAATGCTATCTAAAACTCACACACGCTGAAAAGTGAAGTTCATGGTTTTTCTTTTCTTGTTTAGCCCTATGCACTTAACATCTGAATGTGGACTTTTTTTTTGGCTGATGATGTCAGCTAATATATTTTATTAGCTGCATCTTATAATTAATATTTCTGTATAGTAAAAAGTTTTAATATTGAGAGTAGGTTATTTACCTATTTATAAGAGGCTACTGGAAAGACGGAGATTGAGGGATCATTTGAATATATCTAAATTTACTTAATCTGAAGAACAAAATGAACAATAATAATTTCATTTTATGCTTTTAGTGTTCTATTACGATTATAAATTTCATCAACAAATTTTGTTGAAATACATTCTGATGCACTTACCAGCGCTTCTGATGCATCATTTTTTAATATTTTATATGTCAACATACTGTATTTCATTTTAGGAAGGGTGACTTAGCCCTATTACATATCCAATGTAACTAATTAGTGAAAAAATAAACCTTGCCATTTTCAGAGCTTAAAGTTTTATGTATTTTAAGGCCCTACAAAATTTTATCTAAGATGGTTAATACTATGATTTAATGATCAATTTACTTTTTTTTACAGGAAAGATTAAAATAATGACACTATTAAAATATTTAAGAAATTATTTAAAAACCCAGTAAAGTATCTGTTTTCATCTTTTATATGTTATCCCATGAGTAGTGGTTTATCATGAGATATTAACTCGAGTCTCAACATGGTGTTGTGTGGCTTATGCCCCATGAAAACATTTTGTTCTCCCTGTGCCTTATCGTTAGAGCCCCGGTGTTTTGGATGATCACCCTCCACAGCAATGTGCTTAGGGACAGTGAAACCCTGCTGCAGCTATAGAGGATGACAGGAAAAGGAATAGGAAGTGTGTGTTGGGGGTGAAGTCTTGAAATAGCTATTGTGGGAAATGGGAAAGGAAATGAACTAAAATCCAGGTAGAGGGCTAACATTGGAGACAACTAATTAATAGTAAAATCAGTGTGTATGATAGTATGGCCGTTTTTGTTTTTAGCCCTTTTAGTTTTTGCCTGAGGAAGACTACAAGTAGAGTAGTGCTGATAAGTGGTTGAGCACGGGCCATAGGAAACTCATTCATCCATACAATGGATATTCATGGGGCAACCTCTGTGTGCCAGCCTGGTTTTAAGTTCTTGGGATGCCTCAGTGAATGCAACAAAGATTCCTGTCCTTGTAGTTTGTATTTCATCCTGGGAAGTAGAAAATAAACAAACATAGTACAGATAGAAGTTAGGATATATCAAACGCATTGAGAAAGTGTAGCATCGAGCAGGGGTGGGGAGTACTGGAGGGTTGAGATTTTCAATTGGATAGTCAGGAAAAAGGTGAAATTGAGCAAGGATTGGAAGAAACTGAAGGGGCTGACTATGTGGATGTCTAGGAGAAAAATATTCTAGGAAGAGTGAGTATCTCTACGACGGGAGTGTGCCTCAAATGTCAGAGGAACAGCAACATGGAGGCCAGTGTGGCTGGAGCACAGTGGGTGATATGGGGGTGACTGGAAAGGCTCATAGAGACAACAGGGGGCAGATCACCTGGGACCTCCCAGGCTTTTACTCTTAAACAGAAGGTTTTGCCATAGGTGTGGCTTGATTAAAAAAAAAATTATCTAGTTGTTGAGGAGCCTGTGCACCCAGGCTGTCAAGGGGCTGGGGTAGGCCTAGGAAGCCCAGTTTGGGAGCTCTTATAATAATCCCAAAGAGACGTCATGGTGGCTTAGACCTGGGTGGTGGCAGTGTGGTGGTACGAAGCGGTCAGTTTCTGGTTATATTATGAACATCAGTATGCTCTGGGCATACTGGGAAAGGAACTGGGGCCAAGCAGGGGCTAATCATGGTAAAACAGACCAGGGGTGTGTCTTTGGGGTACGTGCCTTATGTGGAGTAGAGGCGAGTTAAGGATCCTGAGGCTGTAGGATGCGTTTCCACACAGACTTTGGCATCTCCAAGTCTGTTGCTAGAGTTAGAGTGAGACAAACTGTCACCTTTTTCTAAAGTTCTCAGTGAAAGAGGGATATTGGTGGGTGTAATGGGGGCATTGGTTGATTATCCGATGGAGGCGAATCTTTTGTTTTTGTTTTTTAAAAAAAAACACTTTATTGAGGTATGATTGATACATAAAAAGCTGTACATATTTAATGCATGCAACCTGATGAGTTTGGAGGTAAACCATTAGCACAATCTCTGTCATAAATATGTTGGAGGACGCTGATCTTTGACACAAGATTACAAGAGTAGCGATCGGGAAGAGACAGGAAATGCCCAACTCCTCCCTACTGTCTAGCTCCATAAAGTGATAGAGATGTTGTTTCTATAGTAGTGTTTATCTAAATGGGAAAATAAATTGATAGAATAACTCATGATTCGACACAAAGAAACATATTGTCAATATTTAGCATAATTTAAAAGTGAAGGGCATTATAAAGAAATGAATAACACAAATAAATAAGATTGACCTGCATGAAATTTGTAAACAAACTTTGAGAATTGACTGGAGAATGCGTGTAATGAGACAATGTTGAATAAAGGTGCCTAATAGTAAAAATTTTTTATGGTAAAAATCATGAGTTTGTACATGGGAAATTTATTTTACACTTATTTTAATTGTAAAAAGTATAATATGGTTACATAAAATTGAAAATAAAATTCTTTATTAGTCAATAATTCAGTTAGAAAATAAGGTTTTGTGATGAATTTCAGGCTCCTGGGACTGAATTTTGAAGTCTTGGTAACTCTCATAACACTGAGAACACATTTGCCATTTTAATATGAATCAAAAATGAACTAAGTTCTATTTACCAAACAATGTCAATAGTTATCAATCGTTTCATTAACATCTTTTTATTATATCATCTCTTATCTAATTAGAAATAGCTACAGTGCATGCAACTGGCATTATTGTTAAATTTAAAATTTTCAAATGATATAATAGTTCATTGTAAATTATGAAATACAATTTAGTAAAAATGTGGAAATATTCTTAATAGTTAAGGTTTTTTTCTATAGCTTTGGGGGAAGAGCAGATTAAGATGAAAATATGAAACCATCATCCATAATATTTAATTGGTAAATTGGTAAGATATAATGGAAAATAAGATATGTCTCTTTCCTCAGACAAATAGAGGACTTAAATTTTATAGCGGTTCCTCAATGTAGTTGTTCATGATGGGAAATTATCCGTGCATATCTCTATGCTTTTAGCATAAAATATATCTAGCAATAAATGGAATATATATGCTATGGCTTTTATGCAGAAGGCAAAGGGCTTGAAATGGCATGTCAAGATCCAGAGAGTCATAATAGTAAATAAATGGTAATTGTTGGATAGCTGTGCTGTGTTTCTTTTATTCCAGGGTAATTCTGCCTGTGGGCTAGCTTTTGTGTAAACAAAGATAATTGAACTTTTGCACCTTAAAGGATACTGTTCTCTTGTACTATTTATTTGACTCCGTCTCCTCAGGGTATAGTCTTAACTTGAATGTTAACTTAGGAAATATATTCAATTTTTTTCCCTAAGTGAGAATACATTGAAGATACTCTTTAATAGAACAAACATTGGTCTTTGTTGTGGGAAAATATTTGTTGTTGTATTGGATAGACAATACGCTTAAGAGTTTAAGAACAAGACTCCTAGAGTTAGAGTTCTGGATTTAAATCCTATCTCAAGACTTTCTAGTTGAGCCTCCATTTCCTTGCTTGTAGAATGGGATGATAATAGTACCTTTTTCTAGGCTGCAACTGATGAGCATTGATCGGGATAATCCCAATAAAGTAACTAGCATGGTAGCTGGTACATAATAAGCACTCACTATATGTTAGCTCTTCTTCTTCTTCTTCATTTATTCATGGTATGTATTTCTTCCCAATATTTGATCAGCAGCAAAACGTTTCAGGGTAGAAATTGTCTGATAGTGTTTCTGTAAGTGTCTTGTGGAGAATTGTATAAAGTCACTTGTCACATTATCAGAAGGGCTGTAGTGGCCAGGCAGGAGGAGTGCCTTGTGATCCAAAGTCCTAGATCCCTTCTTGGATTACTGCACCTGATGGAGTTGCTGAGAGTGATGTTGTGTTCAGGGTTATGGCCAAACATGTTGTCTTTATTGGTAAAGACAAGCCATTGAGAAAAATTATTTGACGAATAATAATAATTAGTACATTTTAAAGCAGGTTTTCTGCTGCCCGGCTGGTAATTGAATGAAATTTCAAATTTCATTAAATAGTCTTAAATTGTAATGTATTGACTCTTACTGTAGTAGAAACTAACACAAACACCAAAATCTAAGGTTTGACTAAAAGGATGATGCAAAGAGACAGAGTCCATGGGAAACTATCCAATAGCTTAACAAAAGCCTTAATCTTCTTAGTGTCCTTCTCCAAATGAGAATATCTTCACATATGAAACACTTTCCATTTTTATCACTGATTCATTCTGATCACATTCAAGGATGTTTGCAGTTTATGTGGGCATATCTTAACAAAACCAATCCTTTAGATTATGCATTTGTGTTATTAGATAGAACCACTAACTTCAAACTGGTCCTTTCACAAGAGCATGGAATAAATAAATAAATGTGTAGCCTTCAGACAATGTGAAAGCCTTAAACTTTGTGGTTGGTAAAATATGGCGAAAAATTTCATCTAAGGTTTCATTGAACTACTTTGGAGGCCACTGTTCATTAAGATAATTTTTATTTTGGTCCAAATGTTGCTAATCTTTGTCCCATAAAATTATGTAATTATCTGATAGTTGTATTTTCTACCTGCTGAAAATG
Source organism: Equus asinus (assembly GCF_041296235.1). Classification (NCBI taxonomy): domain Eukaryota; kingdom Metazoa; phylum Chordata; class Mammalia; order Perissodactyla; family Equidae; genus Equus; species Equus asinus. The sequence goes on from NC_091800.1 coordinate 65,905,531, forward strand.
TGAAATATTATCGTTTCTTGTCTGCAAGGCGTTTTAAGGGGTTTCCTCTCTATGTGAGGAAAGGCAATGTGGAGAATGATGGGCACTTACAGTCTCTGCAAAGTATGATTTGGGAAAAGGGTCCGAGGGGTAGGGCAAAATTGTCCATTTGTTCAAGAAGGAAAAATACATCCTCTATTCATATTCTGATTTTTCAAATCCGGGTTCAATGTGCTTAGTTTCTAGCTGTAGTCCCAGGGCAACACTCTAGGATGATCTAGGCTAACTACTTAATTTTTACAAACCTTCAAAGTAGGTTTAAAATAAATTATCTGTATTTGGCAACTCTCACTCAATATATTTAGTGTATTTGTTATTTTAATAAGATCATATATTCTGAATACAAATTAAGAATATATTTAACAATTGGTTGTCTACACTGGTGGATATATTCTGGACAGTAAGTTGACAACACGTAGTTAAAATATGTGTTTTCTCTCTCTCCCTCTCCCTCTCTCTGTCTCATCTTTCTGATCCTTCTACTCGTTATATATACTGAAAATATTTTTAGACAGCATTTAGGGACATGTACAAACATGTTAATTGTACTATTTGTTGTAATAGCTGGGAGTTGAGACAATCTGGGTGTCTGTAGTTGAGGGAAAGGTAAGGAAAATGCACAGAAACTGCATTGTGGAATAATATGAGTCATTAGGAATAATGAACTGGATGCATACATAA